>NC_029779.3:21885911-21886222 GCF_000817695.3 Arachis duranensis
CTTGATTTAGCCGCTTAGGCCTGGATTTTATTTCCTTGGGCCCTCCTATCCATTGATGCTCAAAGCCTTGGATCCTTTTTACCCTTGCCTTTTGGTTTTAAGGGCCATTGGCTTTTTCTGCTTGCTTTTTCTTTTTCTTTATATTTTTTTTTCGCAAGCTTTCTTTTTTTTTTTCACTGCTTTTTCTTGCTTCAAGAATCAATTTCATGATTTTTCAGATCATCAATAATATTTCTCTTTGTTCATCATTCTTTCAAGAGCCAACAATTTTAACATTCATAAACAACAAGATCAAAAGACATATGCACTGT
>NC_029779.3:21886303-21886793 GCF_000817695.3 Arachis duranensis
CAATATAATTAAACTAAATTCAAGGATAAATTCGAAATTCATGTACTTCTTGTTCTTTTGAATTAAAACATTTTTCATTTAAGAGAGGTGAGGGATTAATGGATTTTATTCATAGCTTTAAGGCATGGTTACATACTAATGATCATGAAATAAAGACACAAAACATAGATAAGCACAATATTAAAAACCGAAAAACAGAAAGAAATAAAGAACAAGGAATGAATCCACCTCTAGTGGCGTCTTCTTCTTGAAGGTCCAACAATGTCCTTAAGCTCTTCTATGTCCCTTCCTTGCCTTTGTTGCTCCTCCCTCATTGCTCTTTGATCTTCTCTTATTTCTTGGAGAATGATGGAGTGCTCATGATGTTCCACCCTTAATTGTTCAATATTGTGGCTCAAACCTTCTAAGAAAGTGTTGAGTTGCTCCCAATAGTTGTTTGGAGGAAAGTGCATCCCTTGAGGCATCTCAGGGATTTCTTGATGATGAGCTT
>NC_029779.3:21886924-21889700 GCF_000817695.3 Arachis duranensis
AGATGGCAAATAAGGTGAGGAAAAGCTAGCCGTGCCATGGGTGAGGGCTTGTCGGCTATTTTGTAGATTTCATTGGAGATGACCTCATGAACTTCTACTTCCTCTCCAATCATGATGCCATGAATCATGATGGCCCGATCCACAGTAACTTCAGATCGGTTGCTAGTAGGAATGATGGAGCGTTGAATGAACTCCAACCATCCTCTAGCCACAGGCTTGAGATCCAATCTTCTTAGTTGGACTGGCTTGCCTTTGGAGTCTCTCTTCCATTGAGCTCCTTCCACACAAATGTCCATAAGGACTTGGTCCAACCTTTGATCAAAGTTGACCCTTCTAGTGTAGGGGCGTTCATCTCCTTGCATCATGGGCAAGTGAAACGCCAACCTCACATTTTCTGGACTAAAATCCAAGTATTTCCCCCGAACCATTGTGAGATAATTCTTTGGACTCGGGTTCATACCTTGATCATGGTTCCTAGTGATCCATGCATTGTCATAGAACTCTTGAACCATTAAGATTCCGACTTGTTGCATGGGGTTGGTTAGGACTTCCCAACCTCTTCTTCGGACTTCATGTCGGATCTCCGGATACTCATTTTTCTTGAGCATGAAAGGGACCTCAGGGATCACCTTCTTCTTTGCAACAACATCATAGAAGTGGTCTTGATGGCTCTTGGAGATGAATCTTTCCATCTCCCATGACTCGGAGGTGGAAGCTTTTGTCTTCCCTTTTCCTTTTCTAGAGGATACTCCGGCCTTAGGTGCCATTGATGGTAATGGAAAAACAAAAAGCTTATACTTTTACCACACCAAACTTAAAATATTGCTCGCCCTCGAGCAAGAGAAGAAAGAAGAGAAGAAGAAGAAGAAGAAAATATGGTAGAGAAGGGGAAGTGATGGTTCGGCCAAGGGTGAGAAGAGGGGGTTGTGTTGTGTGAAAATGAAGTAGAATGGAAGGGTATTTATAGGGAGAGGGGGGAGGGTGTGTTCGGCTATTTAGGGTGGGAATGGGAGGGAAATTGGTTTTGAATTTTTGAAGGTAGGTGGGGTTTATGGGGAAGAGTGGATGGATGTGAGTGGTGAATGGGGTAATTGGGAAGAGGAATTGAGGTGATTGGTGAAAGTTGTTGGAAAGTGTGACATGGGGAAGAGTGAAATAGGATTAGGAGAGTGTAATTAGGATTAGGGGGTAAGGTGGGGATCCTGTGGGGTCCACAGATCCTGAGGTGATCCTGTGGGGTCCACAGATCCTGAGGTGTCAAGGAATTCCATCCCTGCACCAAATAGGCATGTAAAATGCCTTCGGGCATCATTCTGGCGTTTAAACGCCCATTGGTGCACATTCTGGGCGTTCAACGCCCATGTAAAGCATGTTTCTGGCGTTGAACGCCAGTTTCATGCTTGTTACTGGCGTTCAGCACCAGTTTTTCTTCTCTGGGCACATTCCTGGCGTTCAGCGCTAGATATTGCTTGTTTCTGGCGTTCAGCGCCAGAATGATGCTCTGTTCTAGCGTTGAACGCCGGCCAGATGCATCTTACTGGCGTTGAACGCCAGCCTGTGCGTCCTCCAGGGTGTAAATTTTTTTCTTCTACTGTTTTTGACTCTGTTATTAATTTTTATGATTTTTTCGTGACTCCTCATGATCATGTACCTAATAAAACACAAAATAACAATAAAATAAAATAAAAATTAGATAAATAAAATTGGGTTGCCTCCCAACAAGCGCTTCTTTAATGTCAATAGCTTGACAGTGGCTTTCATGGAGCCACAAGGTGATCAGGTCAATGTTGTATAGTTGTCAACACCAAACTTAGAGTTTGGATATGGGGTCTTAACACCAAACTTAGAGTTTGGTTGTGGCCTCACAACACCAAACTTAGAGTTTGACTGTGTGGGCTATTCTTGACTCTGAACTGAGAGAAGCTCTTCATGCTTACTCTCTTTTGTCACAGAGGGATGGCCATGTGCCTTAAACACAAGGTAGTCTCCATTTAATTGAAGAACTAATTCACCTCTGTTGACATCTATCACAGCTCCTGCTGTGGCTAGGAAAGGTCTTCCAAGGATGATGCAATCATCCTTTTCCTTCCTAGTGTCTAAGATTATGAAATCAGCAGGGATGTAAAGGCCTTCAACCTTTACTAGCACGTCCTCTACTATTCCATAAGCCTGTCTCAATGACTTGTCTGCCAGTTGTAATGAGAACAAGGCAGGTTGTACCTCAATGATCCCCAGCTTCTCCATTACAAAGAGTGGCATAAGATTTATCCCTGACCCCAGATCACACAGAGCTTTTTCAAAGGTCATGGTGCCTATGGTACAAGGTATTAAGAACTTGCCAGGATCTTGTTTCTTTTGAGGTAGAATTTTCTGAATCTAAGTATCCAGTTCATTAATGAGCAAGGGAGGTTCACTTTCCCAAGTCCCATTACCAAATAACTTGGCATTCAGCTTCATGATAGCTCCTAAATATTGAGCAACTTGCTCTCCAGTCACATCTTCATCCTCTTCAGAGGATGAATAGTCTTCAGAGCTCATGAATGGCAGAAGGAGATTCAATGGAATCTCTATGGTCTCTGTATGAGCCTCAGATTCCTTTGGATCCTTAATAGGAAACTCCTTCTTGCTTGAGGAACGTCCCAGGAGATCTTCCTCACTAGGATTTTTGTCCTCCTCCTCCCTTGTGCATTCGGCCATATTGACTATGTCAATGGCTTTGCACTCTCCTTTTGGATTCTCTTCTGTATTGCTTGGGAGAATACTGGGAGGAGTTTCA
>NC_029779.3:21889779-21890357 GCF_000817695.3 Arachis duranensis
ATGGAGGATCTTGTTTCATTCATGAAACTGAAAGTGGCCTTTGACAGGTCAGAGACTATATTAGCTAAATTAGAAGTGTTTTGTTCAGAATTCTCTGTCTGTTGCTGAGGAGATGATGGATATGGCTTGCTATTGTTCAGCCTATTGTGTCCACCATTGTTAAAGCCTTGTTGAGGCTTTTGTTGATCCTTCCATGAGAAATTTGGATGATTTCTCCATGATGAGTTATAGGTATTTCCATAAGGTTCACCCATGTAATTAACCTCTGCCATGGCAGGGTTCTCAGGATCATAAGCTTCTTCAGAAGCTGCCTCTCTAGTACTATTGGATGTATGTTGCCATCCATTCAGATTTTGAGAGATCATGTTGACCTGTTGAGTCAACACTTTGTTCTGAGCCAATATGGCATTCAGAGCATCAATTTCAAGAACTCCTTTCTTCTGAGGTATCCCATTATTCACGGAATTCCTCTCAGAAGTGTACATGAATTGGTTGTTTGCAACCATGTCAATGAGTTCTTGAGCCTCTTCAAGCGTTTTCTTTAGGTGAATAGATCCACCTGCAGAATGGTCCAATGA
>NC_029779.3:21891847-21892784 GCF_000817695.3 Arachis duranensis
CTAACAAACAAAAAATGCATATGAAAAACAACAAACAACACAAAACAAGAAAACATCAAGATCAAACAAGAGGACTTATCAAGAACAACTTGAAGATCATGAAGAACACTATGAATGCATGGAATTTTCGAAAAATGCAAGAAAATTTTTAAAGCATGCAATTGACACCAAACTTAAAAATTGACTCAAGACTCAAACAAGAACACAAAATTTTTTGGTTTTTTTTTTATTTTATTATTATTTTTGGATTTTTATTCATTTTTTTTCGAAAATAAAGTTTAGAAAAACGAAAAATAAAAGAAAAACTTTTGAAAAAGATTTTTGAAAAGAAAATTACCTAATCTGAGCAACAAGATGAACCGTCAGTTGTCCATACTCGAACAATCCCCGGCAACGGCGCCAAAAACTTGGTGGACGAAATTGTGATCCATATTCTTTGTATTTGTATGAAATCATTATTATGGCACCGGTTGAATTCACAACTCCGTTCAACTAACCAGCAAGTGTACTGGGTCATCCAAGTAATAAACCTTACGTGAGTAAGGGTCGATCCCACAGAGATTGTTGGTATGAAGCAAACTATGGTGACCTTGTATTTGTCAGTTAGGCAGATTAAATTGGTTTATAGTTTCGAAAATTAATAATAAAATAGAAATAATAAAAGGGATAGAATACTTATCAAGATTCATTGGTGGGAATTTCAGATAAGCGAATGGAGATACTGTATGGCTCAAGAACGCCTACTTTCCTATTGCTTCAACTCAATCCTTCTTACTCCTTTCCATAGCAAGCTGTATATAGGGGTTCACCATTCGACGATGGCTACTTTGTATCCTCTCTGGAAAATGGTCCTCTGCGCTGTCACTCGCATGGCTAATCGTCTGGAGGCATCACCCATGGTTGATGGCTACATCCCATCCTCGCAGTGAAAACTAAT
>NC_029779.3:21892892-21894462 GCF_000817695.3 Arachis duranensis
ATCTGTCACTAACGCCCAGCACTTGCGAGTCTGAAGTACGTCACAGTTATTCATTACCGGAATCCTACTCGGAATACCACAGACAAGGTTAGACTTTCCGGATTCCCAGGATCCTACTCGGAATACCACAGACAAGGTGAGACTTTTCGGATCCTCATGAATGCCGCCATCTATCTAGCTTATACCACGAAGATTCTGTTGGGGAATCTAAGAGATACACATTCAAGCTCGGTTGCATGTAGAACGAAGGTGGTTGTCAATCACGCACGTTCATAGGTGAGAATGATGATAAGCGTCACATAATCATCACATTCATCATGTTCTTGGGTGCGAATGAATATCTTGGAATAAGAATAAGAGAGAATTGAATGAAAAGTAATAGTAATTGTATTGAAACTTGAGGTACAACAGAGCTCCACACCCTTAATCTTTGGTGTGCAGAAACTCCACCGTTGAAAATACATAAGTAAAATGTTCAGGCATGGCCGAATGGCCAGCCCCCTGAGTGATCAAGAGACCGAATAATCAAAGGCTAAACAGTCAAGAGATTAAACTGTCAAAAGATGTCTAATACACTGGTAAAAAGTTCTATTTATAATAAACTAGCTCCTAGGGTTTACATGAGTAAGTAATTGATGCATAAATCCACTTCCGGGGCCCACTTGGTGTATGCTTGGGCTGAGGTTGATCTATCCACGAGCTGAGGCTTCTCTTGGAGTTGAACTCCAAGTTATGACGTGTTTTGGGCGTTCAACTCCGGATCATGACGTTTTTCTGGCGTTTAACTCCAGACAGCAGCATGTACTTGGCGTTCAACGCCAAGTTACGTCGTCAATTTCCGAATAAAGTATGGACTATTATATATTGCTGGAAAGCTCTAGATGTCTACTTTCTAACGCCGTTGAGAGCGCGCCATTTGAAGTTCTGTAGCTCCAGAAAATCAATTTTGAGTGCAGAGAGGTCAGATTCCAACAGCATCAGCAGTCCTTTTGTCAGCCTTTTTTCAGAGTTTTGCTCAAGTCCCTCAATTTCAGCCAGAAATTACCTGCAATCACAGAAAAACACATAAACTCATAGTAAAGTCCAGAAATGTAAATTTAACATAAAAACTAATGAAAACATCCCTAAAAGTAGCTTGAACTTACTAAAAACTACCTAAAAACAATGCCAAAAAGCGTATAAATTATCCGCTCATCATGCATATTCCTACTGTAACTTCTATTTCCTTCAACAAAGTTAGAACCAAACTCAAAGCGAGAGGGGTGAGAGTTCATGGTAGCAAATAAAATTAAAAAGGAAAATTAAAAATAAATAAACAAACAAAAGAAAAATATTTACAATAACCAATAATAAGGCACACGTTAGCAGTTCCCCGGCAACGGCACCTTTTTGATGAGAGAACTTTTGCGTGGTCTAGAAATTTGCGGATAAATCCTCGTTGCAAGTATACTTTTTAAACCTTCAAAAGTTCTTTCATACAAACTTTTTGGGTGTCACAAGTAACAAACCCCTTTAAAAATTGTTAACCGAGTATTCAAACCTCGGGTCGTCTTCTCAAGGAACTGCAAGG
>NC_029779.3:21896507-21898306 GCF_000817695.3 Arachis duranensis
CATAGCTTGCTTCAAGCCGACAATCTCCGTGGGATCGACCCTTGCTCACGCAAGGTATTACTTGGACGACCCAGTGCACTTGCTGGTTAGTTGTGCGGAGTTGCAAAAGTGTTGTTGCAATTTCGTGCACCAAGTTTTTGGCGCCGTTGCCGGGGATTGTTGAGTTTGGACAACTGACGGCTTGTCTTGTTGCTTTGATTAGGATTTTTTATTTTTATTGGTTTAGAGTCTTTTAGTTGAGTCTAGTTTCATATTTTAAGTTTGGTGTCAATTGCATGCTTTTGTTTTTCTTCTAATTTTCGAATTTGCATGTCTTTAGTCCCTTTTTGATTCATAAAAATTCTAAGTTTGGTGTCCTTTTTGTGTTTTTCCCTTAAAAAAAAAATTTTCGAAAATTAGTGTTTGATTTTCTAAAAATTTTAAGTTTGGTGTCATTTTGTTGTTTTTCTTTTTCCTCTTTTCAAAAATCAAATCTTTTTCATAAAAACTTTTCAATCATATCTTTCTAATTGCTATTTTCAAAATCTTTTTAATTAACTAATTGATTCAGTTCTCAATTTGCTTTGATCTTATTTTCTTTTTGATTTTCGAATTTTTATTTTAATTTCCTTTTGTTTTTATTTTAATTTTCGGTTAATTTAAAAAAAAAAACAAAATTTATCTATTTGCAATCATTATCATTTCCCTTTTGTCCATTATGGACCTAAGTGGGATTGATCAGTCCAAAAGGACTCAGGGGTCATATGCTAACCCCATTACAGCTGCATATGGGAGTAGCATCTGTACACCACCCATCAAAGCAAGCAGCTTTGAGCTAAATCCTCAACTCATTATCATAGTGCAGCAAAATTGCCAGTATTCCGGTCTTCCACAGGAAGAACCTACTGAGTTTCTGGCACAGTTCATGCAAATTGCTGACACAGTACATGATAAAGAGGTGGATCAGGATGTCTACAGACTATTACTGTTTCCATTTGCTGTAAAAGATCAAGCTAAAAGGTGGTTGAATAACCAACCTGCAGCAAGCATAAAGACATGGAAACAGTTATCAGACAAATTCCTGAATCATTTTTACCCTCCAAAGAGGATGACACAGCTAAGGCTGGACATCCAAGGCTTTAAACAAGAGGATAATGAATCCCTTTATAATACCTGGGAGAGGTATAGAGGTATGCTTAGAAAATGCCCCTCTGAAATGTTTTCAGAGTGGGTACAGTTAGACATCTTCTACTATGGACTTACAGAAAAAGCTCAGATGTCTTTAGACCACTCAGCTGGTGGATCTATACACATGAGGAAGACGATTGAGGAGGCTCAAGAGCTTATAGACACTGTTGCTAGAAACCAATATTTATACTCTGGCAATGAGTTCTCTCCAAAAGAGGAAGTCATGACAGTAGTCCCTGATTCTAATCCTCAAGAACAGATGATTGAGCTTAATCAACAATTGCTCCTGATGACAGAACAGTTAGCAGAATTTAAAGAAATGCTCCATGAAACTAAAGTTGCTAACAAGAACATGGAACTGCAGTTGAATCAAGCAAAACAGCAGATATCTAAACAGATAACAGGAGAGTGTCAAGCAGTTCAATTAAGGAGTGGGAAGACA
Organism: Arachis duranensis; assembly: GCF_000817695.3. Classification (NCBI taxonomy): domain Eukaryota; kingdom Viridiplantae; phylum Streptophyta; class Magnoliopsida; order Fabales; family Fabaceae; genus Arachis; species Arachis duranensis. The sequence continues at coordinate 21,898,117 of NC_029779.3, forward strand.
CTGAACAACATCACTCCAAAGAGTAAAAAATCAAATAAGGAACAATTGACAGAGGATAACCAAACCACTGTTCAAAATCCCTCTTAGGACAGTAAGAGCCCAGAGAGGAATGTTATTGGCGTTCAAACGCCAGAAAGGGAAGGAAAGCTGGCGTTAAACGCCCATTCCCTGCCCAGTTCTGGCGTTCAAA
>NC_029779.3:21898887-21899383 GCF_000817695.3 Arachis duranensis
GGGAAGTAACCCTGAGAGTCAATGAGGATGAGTTCAGGTTGAATGCTGTGAAAGCTATGCAGCATCCAGACACACCAAATGACTGCATGGGCGCTGACATTATTGACTCTCTGATAGAAGAGATCAATATGACTGAAAGCCTAGAACCAGAGCTTGAGGACATCTTCAAGGATGCTCAACCTGATCAAGAGGAACCAGAGGAAACAAAGGAATTTTCGAAAATTCCTCAGGAGGAGGATAAACCTCCCAAACCTGAACTCAAACCACTACCACCATCCCTGAAATATGAATTTCTGGGAGAGGGTGAAGCTTTTCCAGTGATTATAAGCTCTGCTTTAAATCCACAGGAAGAGGAAGCACTGATTCAAGTGCTAAGGACACACAAGACAGCTCTTGGGTGGTCCATAAGTGATCTTAAGGGCATTAGCCCAGCTAGATGCATGCACAAGATCCTGTTGGAGGATAATGCCAAACCAGTGGTCCAACCACAGAGGAG
>NC_029779.3:21899575-21900700 GCF_000817695.3 Arachis duranensis
AAGGGAGGCATGACAGTGGTTCATAATGAAAAAAATGAACTGGTTCCCACAAGAACAGTCACAGGGTGGCGTATGTGTATTGATTACAGAAGGCTCAATACAGCCACCAGAAAGGATCATTTTCCTTTACCATTTATAGACCAAATGCTAGAAAGACTAGCTGGTCATGATTATTACTGCTTTTTGGATGGCTATTCAGGCTACAACCAAATTGCAGTAGATCCTCAGGACCAAGAGAAAATAGAATTTACTTGCCCTTCTGGCGTGTTTGCCTACAGAAGGATGCCTTTTGGTCTGTGCAATGCACCTGCAACCTTTCAGAGGTGCATGCTCTCTATCTTCTCAGATATGGTAGAGAAATTTCTTGAAGTCTTCATGGATGACTTCTCAGTATATGGAGACTCATTCAGCTCCTGTCTTAACCACCTATCACTTGTCCTGAAAAGGTGCCAAGAGACAAACCTGGTCTTAAACTGGGAGAAATGTCACTTTATGGTGACTGAAGGAATTGTCCTTGGGCACAAAATTTCAAGCAGGGGAATAGAGGTGGATAAGTCAAAGGTAGAGGTAATTGAAAAATTACGACCACCTGCCAATGTTAAGGCAATCAGAAGCTTTCTGGGGCATGCAGGATTCTACAGAAGGTTCATAAAGGATTTTTCGAAAATTGCAAAACCTCTGAGTAACCTGCTAGCTGCTGACACACCATTTGTGTTTGACACACAGTGTCTGCAGGCATTTGAGACCCTGAAAGCTAAGCTGGTCACAGCACCAGTCATCTCTGCACCAGATTGGACATTGCCATTTGAACTAATGTGTGATGCCAGTGACCATGCCATTGGTGCAGTGCTGGGACAGAGGCATAACAAGCTTTTGCACGTCATTTATTATGCCAGCCGTGTTCTAAATGATGCACAGAAGAATTACACAACCACAGAAAAAGAGTTACTTGCAGTGGTCTATGCCATTGACAAGTTTAGATCCTATCAAGTAGGATCCAAAGTGGTTGTGTACACTGACCATGCTGCTCTTAAATACTTACCCACAAAGCAGGATTCAAAACCCAGGCTAATAAGATGGGTATTGCTTCTGCAAGAGTTTGATATAGAAATAAGAGACAGAAAA
>NC_029779.3:21900794-21901953 GCF_000817695.3 Arachis duranensis
GGCACTGCCATGGATCACAGTATGGAGGACATTTTGGAAGTGAGCGAACAGCCACTAAAGTCCTCCAATGTGGCTTCTACTGGCCTACTCTCTATAAAGATTCCCGAGAGTTTGTGCGTAACTGTGACAGTTGCCAAAGAGCTGGTAACTTGCCTCACGGATATGCCATGCCTCAACAAGGGATATTAGAGATAAAGTTGTTTGATGTATGGGGAATTGACTTCATGGGTCCATTCCCACCATCATACTCAAACACTTACATTCTGGTGGCAGTGGACTATGTATCTAAGTGGGTAGAAGCAATTGCTACACCCACTAATGATACCAAGACCGTGCTAAAATTCCTCCAGAAACACATCTTCAGCAGATTTGGTGTTCCCAGAGTACTAATCAGTGACGGGGGCTCTCATTTCTGCAATAGACAGCTATACTCTGCTATGGTTAGATATGGAATTAGCCATAAGGTGGCAACTCCGTATCATCCACAGACAAATGGACAAGCTGAAGTCTCTAACAGAGAGCTAAAAAGAATCCTAGAACGGACTGTGATAGCCCGAAGAAAGGATTGGGCAAAGAGCTTGGATGATGCTCTGGGGGCATACAGAACAGCATTCAAGACTCATATAGGAACCTCTCCATACCACCAACTGGTGTATGGGAAGGCCTGTCATCTGCCCGTGGAACTGGAACATAAAGCCTATTGGGCAACCAGATTCCTAAACATGGATGCTCAGTTAGCTGGTGAAAAAAGATTGCTCCAGTTAAATGAGCTAGAGGAGTTCAGACTCAATGCCTTTGAAAATGCAAAAATTTATAAGGAAAAGGCAAAGAAGTGGCATGACAAGAAGTTGCCAACCAGAGTCTTTGAGCCAGGACAAAAAGTTCTGCTCTTCAACTCTAGGCTCAAATTGTTTCCAGGGAAACTTAAATCCCGGTGGAGGGGTCCGTATGTGATTACAGGAGTGTCACCATATGGATATGTTGAACTTCAGGATATTGATTCTGACAAAAAAGTTCATTGTTAATGGACAGAGGATCAAGCATTATCTTGAAAGCAATTTTGAGTAAGAATGCTTAAAACTGAGGCTGGAATGATCCTCAGTGAAGGTCCAGCTAAAGACAATAAAGAAGTGCTTGCTGGGAGGCAACCCAGTCATTA
>NC_029779.3:21902014-21904620 GCF_000817695.3 Arachis duranensis
TTTACAGAGGCAAGTATCAAAAATGAAGGAATTCACAGAGTTACAGAAGGATTCAGCTCAAAAAGCAGAGAAAAAGAGCTTACTGGCAAAAAACGCCAGTAAGGGACATTTTGGGCGTTAAACGCCAAAATGGGTACCATTCTGGGCGTTTAACGCCAGGAATGGTGCCATCTTGGGCGTTAAACGCCAGAATGGGCACCATTCTGGGCGTTTAACGCCAGGTGTGCAGCATCCTGGGCGTTTAGCAAAACGCCCAGTGATAAAGGAATTCTGGCGTTTAACGCCAACCAGGGCACCTGGATGGGCGTTAAACGCCCAAAAGGGGTAACAAATGGGCGTTAAACGCCAGAATGGGTGCCATTCTGGGCGTTTAACGCCAGAAAGGTGGGGGGGACCACAATTTTGTTTTCAAATCAAATTTTTTCAAACTTTCCTTTTCTTACCCACACTTTTCTACAAAAATACATCTCAACCCTTCATCATTCACTTTCAAATTTTCAAAAAAAATCTATAATCATTCTTCAAACCTCTCAAATCAATCCCAAATCTTGTTCAAAAACTCACCCTTCTCTCAAATTCTTTCCATATCTTCTCAAATCTCCTTTCAAATTTTTCCTTTTTTTCGAAATCTCTTCCCCCCCACTTTATAAATACACGTTTGGACCCATCATTCCTACACACAATTCGAATTTGCCCTTCTCTTCCCTCCCCTCTTTCCTTTCTTTTGCTTGAGGACAAGCAAACCTCTAAGTTTGGTGTGCTTTTCTGTGATCACTAAGCCAAGATTCATCAAGATCATGGCTCCTAAGGGAAAACAAACCAATTTAAGAGGAAAGAAAGAGAACAATCCAAAGAATCTTTAGAATCAAGAGAAGTTCTTAACCAAAGAACATGAAGACCATTATCACAAAATAATGGGTCTGAGGTCAGTGATCCCGGAAGTTAAATTTGATCTGAAAGAAGATGAATATCCGGGGATCCAAGAGCAAATTCGAAACAGAGGATGGGAAGTTCTAACCAATCCTGAGATAAAGGTTGGAAGGAACATGGTTCAGGAATTCTACTCAAATCTGTGGCTAACAGATATGCAGAGAATGACTGGAACTGCTTACCATACCTACAGAACCATGGTCAGAGGGAAAGTTATGTACTTCCATCTGGACAAAATAAGAGAAATCTTCAAGTTGCCTCAACTGCAAGATGATCCTGACTCCTTTAATAGGAGAATGGTGAGAGCAGATAAAGGGTTGGATCAAGTTCTAGAGGACATATGGCTCCCTGGAACTAAGTGGATAACCAATTCTAAGGGTGTCCCAAACCAACTCAAAAGGGGAGACCTCAAACCAATTGCAAGAGGTTGGCTAGACTTTATTGGGCGTTCCATACTGCCCACTAGCAACCATTCTGAGGTCACTATCAAGAGAGCAGTGATGATTCATTACATTATGCTTGGAAAAGAAGTGGAGGTGCATCATGTGATTGCTTGTGAGATCTACACAATTGCAAATAAGAATTCCACTGAAGCCAAATTGGCTTACCCAAGCCTGATCTCCTTGCTCTGTAAAGAGGCTGGGGTAAAGATGGGAGTAGATGAATTCATACCCATTGAACATCCAATCACCAAGAAGTCAATGGAAGGACAAATGCAAGACAACTCTATCAAAAGGAGGGCGCAGGAGTTCCTCCCTAAATTCCCTGAAATTGGCTACTGGGCCAGCCTAAAAGCATCTATCAACAAGCTGCAAGAGACTATGGAGCAACTTAAGGAAGAACAGTAGAATCAGAACTGCATGCTCTGCAAATTGCTGAAAGAACAAGAGAAGCAGGGGCGTGAACTCCAAGAGCTGAAACGCCAAAAGCTCTCCTCTCAAGCAGAGGGAGCATCCACTTCTCAAAATCAAGGTTGTTGAGTCCTAACTCTGTGAAAACCTCTATCATTAGGAGCCTAGTTTAAATTTTTGTTTTCTAATTTTTTCTTTTAGTTTCAGTTTATATCTATTTTTGAGTCTTGTTCTTAATTCATCATTAATAAAATTTAAAGATTATGCCTTAAAGTTATGAATGTCCTATGAATCCATCACCTCTCTTAAATGAAAAATGCTTTAATCACAAAAGAACAAGAAGTACAGAATTTCGAAATTTATCCTTGAAACTAGTTGAATTAGTTTGATGTGGTGACAATACTTTTTGTTTTCTGAATGAATGCTTGAACAGTGCATATGTCTCTTGAATTTGTTGTTTTGAGAATGTTAAAAATTGTTGGCTCTTGAAAGAATGAGGAGAAAAGAGAACTGTTATTGAGGATCTGAAAAATTATCAAATGGATTCTTGAAGCAAGAAAAAGCAGTGAATAAAAAAAGAAAAAAAAAAGAAAAAAAATTTCGAAAAAAAAGAGAAGAAAAAGAAAAAGAAAGAAATAAAGTTGTGAACCAAGGCAAAAAGAGTGTGCTTAAGAACCCTGGACACCTCTAATTGGGACTCTAGCAAAGCTGGGTCACAATCTGAAAAGGTTCACCCAATTATGTGTCTGTGGCATGAATGTATCCGGTGGTAATACTGGAAGACAGAGTGCTTTGGGCCACAGCCAAGACTCATACACTAGCTAT
>NC_029779.3:21905644-21924135 GCF_000817695.3 Arachis duranensis
GGGCGTTAGTGACAGACGCAAAAGAATCACTGGATTCTATTCCAACCTGATTGAGAACCGACAGATGATTAGCCGTGTCGTGACAGGGTGCGTTGAATATTTTCATTGAGAGGATGGGAGGTAGCCACTGACAACAGTGAAACCCTACATACAGCTTGCCATGGAAGGAGACTTGCGTGTTTGAAGAAGAAGACAGCAGGAAAGCAGAGATTCAGAAGATGGAGCATCTCCAAAACCTCAACCTATTCTCCATTACTGCATAACAAGTACTTATTTCATGTTCTTTTGCTTTTCACAATCAATCCTGATAATTTCTGATATCCTGACTAAGATTTACAAGATAACCATAGCTTGCTTCAAGCCGACAATCTCCGTGGGATCGACCCTTACTCACGTAAGGTATTACTTGGACGACCCAGTGTACTTGCTGGTTAGTTGTGCGGGGTTGCAAAAGTGTGATTGCAATTTCGTGCACCATTAGTCATGCGGCCGCGTCGCTGCTTCTTTGCTTCTGGCACGCGATCGTGTCATCCATGCGATCGCGTGGGTGCCAGTTTCTTCAAAACTCCGTTTCGCGCTTTCCTTCCATTTTTGTATGTTTCCTTTTCCATCCTTTAAGTCATTATGCCTTAGAAAATCTGAAACTACTCAACACAGTAATCACGGCATCGAATGGAAATAAAGGTAATTAAAATAATTAATTTTAAAGCTTAGAAAACATGTTTTTCATATACATCACATAATACGGAAGGGAAAGTAAAACCATGCAATTAATATGAATAAGTGGGTGAAGGATTGAATAAATCACTCAAACTAAGCACAAAATAACTCATGAAATATGGGTTTATCAGCCGTCGTATAAGGTCATATCTGGGAGTTTAAAGTCCTTTGGGATTTTTGTCTTCATGATATCTTTGGTGAATGGGTCTTGCTCCTTTCGTGTGTTATCTTCGGGAGTGGATCGGCTGGCTTTGGTCTTGACATCGGCTTCAAATTTTGGGAGTTTGTTTTTCTGTTTCCGGCGTCGCCTTATTTCTCTTTGTTGATCCTTCTCGGCCTCTCGTTGATATATAGCATCTTCCTCAAGTTGTTTTAACCGATCTTGAAATGCATCCAGGGCTTCCTCGTTTGGGGAGTTCTTCTTATTGTTGATTTAGGGAGTATCTTTTGGTGTGGTGTCCGCGTTTTTATGTGGTGTTCTTTCTTCTAGATCTGAGGTGTGATCATTGTCATGATCGTCTGCCATGGGATGACTTCCAGGTTCCCCAGCAACGGCGCCAATGTTCCGAGGGTTACCTGAAACTGTAGGTCGATCTCGGACGAGATCTTCTGTACTGATCGGAACGGTGGTCTCCGATTTGTGGGACGTGATGGAGGTGCTGATTCCTTTATTCACGGAGGGTGAGGGGTACCTGCAAGGGACTCCGATGCTTAAGTTAGAAAGGGTATTAAGCAGGTATAGAGTAGAATCAGAGTATGAGTTATACATGGGTGCTCCAGTGTATTTATAATGGTGCGGAGTGACCTTTTTAGATAAGATAAGTTATTTATCTTATCTTATCTTATCTTTGAGTGAGGTCCTTGTATCTTCAATGGAACCGCCCTTATCTCTTTAAGCTTGGGCCGCCTGCGGATTTGGGTCGTGTTCCTCTATTCGGGCCCTTTACTGGGCTTTCTTGGTGACTTTGGCCGAGCTCTCTGAGGAGAGGTTGGGTCATCCTGACCTGAAGAGGTCGATCGCTTTGTCTATAGAACATCCCAGGTCGGACAGCTCGACCCAAGGTATGAACAGGTAGCTAGGTATTGTACTAGAAGTGTATCGGTTGTTATATGTGTTTGGCGAGAGCTTAGGTTAATCAAAGATGCAAATTTCAAGCTCACTTGACCATATGCATCCTTACCTTTACCCTAGCCCCATTACAACCTATGAATAAGACCTCATGATATTTGTATGCATGCATTGAATAACTGTTGATTGTTAGATGAAAAACAAATCTTGGGAAGCATGATTAGAAGAGAATTGAGTGATCAACCCTATACCCTTGAGCGACTAGAGCGGATACACTTCCGGTGAGGGTTTGATGCTCAATTCCTTGTTCCTGGCTTTCAAGAGCTTTCTTCTTGCAAGTCTATTTTGATGACAAGTCATCATATACCCATTTTTCAAGCTAATTTCACTTGTTTTGTTAGCATTTATGCACTTTCTTGCATCCTAAGTAAGTGATTTGGAGTGAAAATGCACAACTTCTCTAAATCAAGCAACCACCATGAAATTAATGTTAAATCATGAGGTTTAAGCTAATTTTAATTGCATTTTAATTGATTTATAAGCCTCTTGAATTTAGTGATACTTTGAGTGGTTGTTTGGTTTATTTTAGGTGAAGAAAAGAAAAGAAAATGAAAAGCGTGGCCTAAGAAGCGTGACACAAGAAAAGGAAAGCATGGCCAAAGAGGAGAGAAGCGTGCCGCAACTAATGAGGGAAGCAACCTTGCCCTCCACAAGGGCAGACTGCCCTCTAGGAGGGCAGCATTAAGTGACCAAGCCAAGGAAGGCAACTCCGCCCTGCCCACTCCAAGGGCAGAGCACAAAATGATGCATTGGAACCAAGAGTCGGGCTCCATGAGGAAGAAAATCAAGGAGAAAATATCAACTATGCATGCTACAAGGCTCGAGCAAGGGACCATGAGGAAGCCAAGGACTAAGAGTGACTCCCGTGCCAAGAAACCAAGGAAAATTAGTGTGGCGCATGCCTCCGCCCAGTTTCGAACACGGGCCATGAAGGAAGGGTCATTGCCCTGCCCTTGGCGCGGGCAGGGCAGAATCGTGAGTGTGCGCATCAAGAAGCACCAACGCGTGCACCAATTCCTTCCTTGGCACGATCCGCGCGCACCAACTCGTCCCTGGCGCACCAAATCATTCCTGCCCTGCCCTTGGCGCGGGCAGGGCAGCGTCCCACGCACCAACGTGCATCGCGCGCACGCGCGCTCCTCAAATCTGGCAGCACCAAGCGCACGCACGCCTCACATTCTGGCGCATCAGCTTTCCCGCCCTGCCCTTGGCGCGGGCAGGGCAGCCTCTGGCGCACCAAACTCGTGCCAGAATCACAACACGCCGCACCAACTCGCACATGGCCGCACCAAATCCATGCACCAAGCTTCATTTTTCTGCCCTGCCCTCCACAAGGGCAGGGCAGCCTCCTGGGAGTGGATTTTCATGGGCCGAAAATTCAAACTAAAATCCCATTTTAATTCATTTCTTCACCAAATCAAAAGCCCATCCAAATCCCAAAATCCAAGAATAGAAAGTGTATAAATAGGAGTTAGTTTGATGTAATTAGGACCTTTATGCTCATTTTTGAATTTTTACTTTTACCTTGGCTTTGAAATTTTACTTTCACCTTTCTTTGGAGCTTTTGTAATTGTTCTTGAGAGAATTGACCGAGAACTAAGAGGATCAAGGGAGAATTGACTGATCTCCTTCCTCATTTCCCTTGGGCAATTCTAATCTTCTGTTTTCTGAGTATTGGGTGTGTGAAATTGGGGAAATTCTGTCCCAATTCCCATTCAAGCTCTTTGCATTTTATTTTCTGCATAATCCAATTCCAATTCTGTTATTCTATTGCTTCTTCTTAAATTTTCTGTTAAGTGCTTAGATAATTCAGATCTGGGAAGGAAATTGGGTTTTAGGCTCTGCTACCTAAGCCCTTGGGATCCTGAGATCACAAATCATTTTGGGTTCTTCTGTGAACCTCTGCTACATTTCCTTTCAATTCTGTTTGAATGCTTATTGCTTCTGATTTACTTTCTGCTCAACCATTTACTGCAATTTACTTCTTCTTTGATTAGATCCTGCAATCCCATTCCTCAATTCCCTTTTACTTTCTAGCAATTTATCTTTCTTGCCATTTAAGTTACTGCAATTTAAGTTTCTTGCACTTTAAGTTTCAGTCATTTACTTTCTTGCTCTTTAAGATTCGGCAATTTTACAATTCTGTTCTTCAATTTACTGCACTTTTCCCTTCCCCCTTTACATTTACTGTCATTTAATTTCTGTTAAACACAAATCACTCAACCAAAGCTTGATTCGCTTGACTAAATCACCCACTAAACTAAAATTGCTCAATCCTTCAATCCCTGTGGGATCGACCTCACTCATGTGAGTTATTATTACTTGATGCGACCCGGTACACTTGCCGGTGAGTTTTGTGTTGGATCGCTTTCCACACATCATATTTGAACTTTAATTTTTTTATTTGAATTGGTATGATTCATGAATCATCACACTATGTTAGCCCTACATGTTCATATGTGTTCTTCGAGATTGATTTACTTTTAACCAAGTAGGTAGAAGCATTTTGCATTTAGTTGCATTCATATAGTTTATTTGCATTGAATAAATGTTCATACCCCTTTTCTTGTCTTTCTTAGTTTAGCATGAGGACATGCTTTGTTTAAATGTGGGGAGGTTTGATAAATCCCAATTTTGTGGCTTATCTTGTGTTGAATTTAGGAGATTTTTTTAACTTTTCTCAAATTTATTTAATGAAATAGCATGGTTTTGTGAATTTCTCCTAATTTGTACTTAAGAGTAAAATCATGATTTTTAGGCCTTTAAATTGCTAGTTTTAATTTACTTTAATTCCATTCGATGCCTTGATACGTTTGTTAAGTGATTCCAAGAATAGAAGGCAAAGATTGGGTTGAAGGAATGAAGAAAAAGCATGCAAAAATGGAGAATTCATGAAGAAATGGGGATTCGCTGAACTCAAGGCCATACGCATGCGTCACCCACGCGTACGCGTGATGCCAGGGCATCTTGGCCAGTTTCACTAGCCTTTTTTTTTCACATATTTTAGGTAGTTTATGCATTTTCTTAGGTAATAAGCAAGTTTTTGGTTGAATATGCACTTACATCTTGATTCAAGCAAACATTGTGAACTTTACATGATTTCATGAGAATAATGCAAGAATTGAATGCCAATTTAGATGATGCAAGATCTCATGATCTAGAACAAAGTTTTGATACACTCTGTTTGTTTGATTTCAGGCCAAATGAAGCATAGAAGAGCCACGTTAGTAGCCACATTAGTACCACTAACGTGGAAAGGGAGCAAGCTTGTGCAACGTTAGTGGTAAAGTTAACACCACTAACGTCTTTGAAGGCCAACATAGCCTACATTAGTTACCACGTTAGATGCACTAACGTGGAGACTAACGTGGAAGAAAGAAGAAGCTCCAACGTTAGTGGTGAAGTTAACACCACTAACGTTACAAAGGCCATGAACACCACGTTAAGAGTTACGTTAATGGCATTAACGTGAGCTTTAACGTGGAGCAAAAAAGATCGCCAATGTTAGTGACACTAACTTTGTCACTAACATTGGAACAGGCCAAGTTTACCCACGTTAGTGCCACTAACGTAGGAGGTAACATGGAGCAAGGATAAGGAGCCAACGTTAGTGACACTAACTTTGTCACTAACGTTGGAGATGGCCAATATGCCCACGTTAGTGGCCACGATAATGCCATTAACATGAGCACTAACGTGGAAGAGAGGAAGTTTTGTAACGTTAGTGACAAAGTTAGTGTCACTAACGTGTGAGTTAACGTAGCTCAAATGGGTTGGGACGTTAGTGTCAAACTTAATGTCACTAACGTCTTCGAACCAGGATTTACACTTAATGTTAACACCACTAATGCCTTGACTAAACGTGAACCATGCCTGACTTAACTTCTTTCTGCAAGCAAGGCTAAGCCCACCGAAATCTGTGACTGCTTCAACTAAAGATCAAATGCCCATATCCAAAACATACAGAGCTGATAGAGGATCAGAGGAGTAGTTTATATAGGAGTAGTTTTGAACTAGAAAAAGGGAGATTAGGATTGAGATCTTGGGATCCAAGACTTGTAAACACTCTGTATATTTACTTTCTCTACAATTTAGTTTACTTTACAATGCACTCTTCATTTTTTCTTTCCATTTCCAGAGCTATGAACAACAAAACCCCTTTTCATTAGGTTAGTTTTCATTCTTCTTCCTCTCTCTTTTCTCTTGATTTTACTAGAAAGATTTCGATCTTCATTCAATTGGTTAGTCATCTTGGAAAAGAGGCTCTCCATAATTGGATCTCCTCGGAACCTTGGAAGAGGAATGAGGAGATCATGCTAGAAACGCTTTCTCATGCTGGACCAGATTAGGATTTGGATGGATATAGTGACATATAATCCTACCAACACTTTGATTCGGGAATGCATGTGGTATAATCAGTGACCATACATCATCTCTTCCCATGAGCAATTAAATCAAGGAATTGGGCAATTGTTCAAGCTTAGAGAGATTGGATTGCCAAGGAATTGGGATCCAATCACTTAAGTTTGCCAAGGAGATCAATGAATGCATTGATTGAGGAAGAGATGAAGATGAACTTGATCCGGAGAATGCAACATCTTGTAAGCCCAATGAATAACCCATTTTCGATCTTACCTATTCTCTTTAATTTCTGCTATTCACTTTGATGCACATCTCCCCAAATTCCAATTTAAGATTTAGCAATTTATTTTCTGCAATTTACATTCCGCCATTTATTTTCAACACTTACATTTCCTGTCATTTACCTTTCCCGCCATTAAATTTTCTGCAATTCTCAACTCAACTTTGCTTAGCTAAACTAGAACACTCCTCTAATTAAAATTGCTCGACCAATCAATCCCTGTGGGATTCGACCTCACTTTATTGTGAGTTTTTACTTGACGATGTGAGTTTTTACTTCACGACAATTCGGTATACTTACCGAAGGGAAATTTGTTGAGAGACAAGTTTTCGTGCATCAAGTTTATGGCGCCATTGCCGGGGATTGATGTTGTATTAACAATGATTAAATTAGAGGATAACTAGATTGAGAAATTTTCTTTTGTTTTGTTTATTTCGTTTCTGTTATTTACTTCCAGTCTTAGCCATTTGTCTTTTATTATCTCATTTTGCTTTATTTCCTTAGTTATTTACATTTCTGTTCAACTAATCCACTAATTGTTTGATAAATTACGTCACTCACACTAACAACAACCTTAACAAGAGTGATCTCTTCACTTTTCTCTTGCTTGTGATCTGCTGATTGTATGACTGGTAGAAGAAGAGGAGCTTTAACCTCCTTTGAATCTGAACCTGAGAGGACCTTCTTTAGATTAAGGAGGGAAGCAAAAGGGAAGAAGGTTGTTGGTGCAAAGGAAGAAGAGGAGGACTTAGAAATAGACATGGAGGAGAACATGGAGGACCATCATGAAGAGGAGACACATAACCATGCCAGAGAAGGTGCAGCAAACCATGCTGGGCAGGAGAGAAGGGTTCTAGGCTCTTACAGTAATCCAAATCCAGGAAATTGTGGAAGTAGCATCCAAAAACCAACCATACATGCTAATAACTTTGAATTGATACCTCTACTTATTACCCTTGTTCAGAATAATTGCTCATTTGGAGGAGGCGCCTAAGAAGACCCTAATCAACACTTAACCACTTTCCTAAAAATATGTGAGACTGTGAAGTCTAATAGTGTTCATCCCGAAACCTATAGATTGCTCTTGTTTCCCTTCTCTCTTAGGGACAAAGCATCTAAGTGGCTAGAATCCTTCCCAAAGGAGAGTCTAATGACTTGGGAAGGTATGGTGAACAAGTTCTTGGTGAAATTCTATCCTCCTCAAAGAGTCAACAGATTAAGGGCTGATGTCTAAACATTTAGGCAACAAGATGGTGAGACACTCTATAAAGCATGGGAGAGGTACAAAGACTTGAGAACGAGGTGCCCACCAGACATGTTCAATGAATGGGTGCAGTTACAGATTTTCTATGAAGGCTTGTCTTATGATCAAAGAAAGCATTGGACCACTCTTCAGGGGGATCTCTAAACAAGAAGAAAACCATTGAAGAAGCCATAGACATCATAGAAACTGTAGCCAACAATGAGTTTTTCTATGTATCTGACAGGAGTAACAACTGAGGAGTAATGGAGCTAAACCATATGGATGCCTTGCTGGCTCAAAACAAGATGGTCACCAAGCAATTAGCTGACCTTACCAAGTAGATGGAAAGGAATCAAGTTGCAGCAGTCACCACTCTATCACCGGCTCAAGAAGGAGTGAATACAGAGGAAGGAGGTGATTGGGAACAAGCCACTATGTTGGAAACTCATCCAGGAAGTCATACGACCCATACTCCAAGACATACAATCCGGGTTGGAGGAACCATCCACACTTTGGGTGGGGAAACCAGCATGACCAAGACCAAGATCAGAGGCGTCACAACCCCAACCAAAACAACAATGCAGCCTATCAACACTCAACTTAAAGGCCATATCAACACCCACCCAATAACTCTTCTCAGCATCCATATCAGACCCAAAACGTCCATTCTCAACCTTCTAACCTCAACCCACCATCACCATCTAAAGATAGACTCTCCTGGATTGAAACTCTACTTGAAGGCATATGCAAGGAAGTTCAAGATAGTAGAGCATTCGGGGAGGATGTGTGATCCAACATGCAAAATCAAGATGCAGCCATCAAGAAGCTTGAGGCACAGATTAGCTACCTATTCAAGCAAGTTCCTAACTACAGCCTTTGTAACAACACTAATGCAAACTCAAAGGAGGAATGTAAGGCCATCACACTCAGGAGTGGAAGGGAATTGAAGGAGACATCAAAGGAAGCACAAGAGAAGAAAACGGATGAAAACAAAGAAAGATAAGAGGAAGCACGAGCTCCTGCTCCCAACTCACATCAAGAAGAAGAAGTGTTGAAGCCATATATTCCAAAAGCTCCGTACCCTCAATGATTGAAAAAGAATGGAAATGACAACCAATTCTCACGATTCTTGGAAGTCTTTAAGAGACTACAGTTTAACCTACCTTTCGCTGAGGCAATAGAGCAGATGCCGCTCTACACCAAGTTCTTAAAGGAATTGATGACCAAGAAGAGAAGTTGGAAGAATGATGAGACTGTTGTACTAACTGAGGAATGTAGTGCTATCATTCAACACAAGCTACCCCAGAAATTGAAGGACCCAGGGAGCTTCCAAATCCCTGTATCATAGGGAAAATCATAGTGCAAAAAGCTTTATGTGATTTCGGAGCCAGCATAAATCTGATGTCCTTAGCAATGATGAGAAGAATGAAGATTGAGGAGGCTAAACCAACAAGAATGGCCCTTTAATTGGCGGACCGATCATTCAAGTTTCCCCATAGAGTAGTGGAAGAGTTGTTGGTGAAGGTGGGGGACTTCATCTTCCCAGCAGACTTTGTAGTGTTGGATATGGAGGAAAAAGCCAAAGCCTCCATCATTTTGGGAAGGCCATTCTTAGCTACTGCCGGAGCCGTCATAGATGTCCAAAAGGGTGAATTTACCCTTAGGTTACATGATGAAAAGATGGTATTCAATATGTTCAAAGCCATGAGCTACCCACAGGAATCACTAGGAGAATGCATGAGGTTGGACTCAGTGGAAGTTTTAGTACAAGAAACCCTTGAGGAGGAAGAACTTGAGGAGATGTCAGATGAAGAACCCGCATCAAACAAAGAGGCTGCAACAGTCAAAGTTCTTGTTCAGAGCACATTAGAAGAGAAGAATGAAGAAAAGAAGAACCCAAGCTTGAACCGAAAGCATTAACACCCACCCTCAAATATGCATATTTGGGAAACAATGAAAGTTACCAGTGATCATAAATTTAGCTCTCAGCCAAGAACAAGAGGAAGAATTAATCAAAGTGTTGCAAAAGCATAAAGAAGCTATTGGATAGACCCTTGCTGACTTAAAGGGAATCAGTTCAGCCATATGCATGCATAAGATACTGTTGGAAGATGATGTCAAATCCTCCATCCAGCCCCAAAGGAGGCTGAATCCAGTCATGAAAGAGGTGGTGCAGAAGGAAGTCATGAAGTTGTGGCAGGGAGGGGTAATTTACCCAATTTCAGATAGCCCATGGGTGAGCCCCGTCCAAGTGGTCCCCAAGAAAGGAGGCATCACTGTAGTGCCCAATGAAAGGAATGAGCTCATCACTACACGAACCGTCACAGGATGGAGGATGTGCGTTGACTACAGAAAACTTAATGAGGCTACAAGAAAAGATCACTTCCTACTCCCTTTCATGGATCAAATGCTCGAAAGGCTTGCAGGACATGCATATTATTATTTTCTAGATGGTTATTTAGGATACAATCAAATAGTGGTTGATCCAAGAGACCAGGAAAAAACATCATTCACTTGTCCATATGGGGTGTTTGCTTACAGGCGCATGCCATTTGGGCTATGCAATGCACCTGCAACTTTTCAACGCTGCATGCTTTCTATATTCTTAGATATGATAGAAAAATTCATTGAAGTCTTTATGGATGATTTTTCAATATTCGGGGATTTCTTCCCTAATTGCCTAAATCACCTCGCCTTGGTATTAAAAAGATGTCAAAAGACCAACTTGGTTTTAAATGGGGAGAAATGCCATTTCATGGTGACAGAAGGAATAGTTCTTGGACATAAAGTTTCTAACGGATAAACCCTAATTTTGTGGTTTATCTTGTGCTTAATTTGAGGGATTTTATCAACTTTTCTCACATTTATTCAATGAAATAGCATGGTTTTGTAATTCTCCGTAATTTGTGCTTAAGTGTGAAAATATGCTTTTTGGTCTTAAAATAGATAAATTTAATTCACTTTAATTCCATTTGATGCCTTGATATGTTTGTTAAGTGATTTCAGGTTTGGAAGGCAAAGATTGGATTGAAGGAATGAAGGAAAAGTATGTAAAGTGGGAGAACTCATGAAGAAATGAAGGAATTGTAAAGCTGTCAATCCTCACCTCTTCGCACTCAGTTGATCATAACTTGAGCTACAGAGGTCCAAACGAGGCGGTTTTAATTACGTTGGAAAGCTAACATCCGGGGATTTAAAATGATATAAAATTTTCCATAGTTTTACAGCGCCTAGGGACGCGTAAGCACACATGATGCTCGCACGTCGCAGGATCAGCGTGGGTCCAATTTAAGTAACTCGCAGCCAGCAATTTCTAGCTTATTTTGGGCCCAATCCAACTCATTTCTGATGCTATTGAATCCAAGGATTGGGGGATTCTTGCAACTTGTGATGTTTACTTTCATTGCACTCTAGGTGTTTGATGAAATATTTTCTCTAGTTTTTGAGTAGTTTCCTTGACTCTTGGCCTAGGCTAAGGGAATTGAGTGACCTTGAGTCATTGGGTCTCAATGAATTGGTGATTTGAGAACCCTTGGTGTTCAATTTGATATTCATTGATATCAGCCTACTATTAATCTAATTAGCAGATAGGATGGGACTTATGGGTCGATGTGATCAAGCATATTTGACATACTTCAAGCTTAGGAGTAGATATTACGTACTTAAAGCTTTTGGAAGTAGACTTAATAGGTTGGCCTCTCATAATTATCAATATATGGTTTGTAGACAAGGATGGTGATCTCAATTACCTATGTCTAGCCAAGAGTATTTTTCTTTTCTTTTATTAGTTCTTGTCATTTACCTTCTTGTCATTTATTTTTCTTGCCAATTAAAAATCAAAACCCTTTGTTCTTCATAGCCAATAATTGAGCACTTCATTGCATTTCCTTGTGAGACGACCCAAAGTTTAAATACTTCGGTTAATTTTCATTTGGGATTTGCACTTGTGACAACCAAATTTTTTATTGGGAGAATTGTTTGTTGGTTTAGAACTATACTTGCAATGAGAATTCATTTGTTTGAGAAATTCTCGACCGACACGACGATTCTCTTACATCAAAATGGCGCCGTTGCTGGGGAGTTGCAATGGTGTTATATTATTGGCTATTGTATATATTGTGAATAGTTTGATTTTTGGCTTGTTTGTTAGTTTTTGCTAGTTGTAGGATTTTGCTCTCTTTGTCATTGTTGGTTTTTGTTTTTTTTGTTTTCTCTTGTCACCATGAATTCTCACCCCTTTGGCTATGAGTTTGGTTCAAACTATGTTGTAGGAAATAGAAGCTTTAGTGAGGAATTGCATCAAGGATTTGGATATCGAAGGCGGGAGGAACCCCAAGCTTATGGACAACCTTCTTGGCAACAACCCCCTTCCGAATCAAGTTCGACAAAAGTGCTTAGAGATATGACTACTCTCCTCACCGAGATGCGCAAGGACCAAAAGACATTTTGTTCCATCCAAGCCGTTCAAGCGCCACCCCAACATGACCACTCTCCGGTTTCTTATGGGTATAATCTAAATCCTAATGCATACAAATCTAATGTGTGTGATGACCCTTATTGTGATTGTCAACCACAACTACCACATGCATATGAACCCCCTCCTCAGTATAGCCCTCCACCATACTCATAAGCCTCATACCACCATTCACCTCCATATGACCCTAATCCTTATCCACCATACCAACCACCTTATGAGCCATATGAACCGTACATAGAACCACCACCTTTCCAATACAATAACTCTCAAGAACCACCTCCATACCCTTACCAAGATGAACCGACTTCCAATTATGAAACTTCTCTCCCAAACAATGAACCTTCTTTTCCCCCAATACCTCCTATGGTTGAGTCTCCACAAGGATATATTAGCTCTTACATCCAAAGGCAAGAAGAGAACCAAAAGGAGTTCAAGGAGCTAGAAGCCAAGATAGCCACCTTAGCGGAAGTCGTTCGTAACATAGTCTCCTCTGCCTAAGCCTATGCGATCAAGAAACTCCCATTGTTGAATATGGAGAAGTAATTAAGGAGCATAGTGAGGGAGTGAGTTTGGTGCTTCAAGGTGGAGAAGAGAAGTTGAAGCAAGGAGTACAACAAGGGGAGAAAGTTAAGATAATTGAGCCAGAAGAAGTGGTTAAAGACCTAGGGGATGTTGGAAGTCCATGGGAATGTGAAATCATAGAGCCCTCTTCCAAGAAGCTTGACATTGATGTTGAGGAGGGTGCGCAACGTCCAAGGCATATTATGGTTAAAGACCTTGAAGAGGTTGATGAGTTCCTATCCACAATTGAATCCTCTCCCATTGGGCTTGATATAGAGATTAAAGAACATGCCTCACCTCCCATACCCTTGGTAAGCAATGAAGAAGATATTGAATTAGAAGGAAGCTACCAAGAGGAAGCGGTTGAAGTTGAAGGAAGTTGTCAAAAGGTGGAGATGTTCAAAGAAGAGCACAAGGGAGTGGAACTTACAACACCATTAGAGACGTCCCTTCCTAAGTCACCATCCAACATAACATTCAAGTGGGTAAAATTCTTATCTCTAATATTTACTTTCTCACTTGAATATGGTTTGCTTGAAAATGATGGTCAACTTAGAGCTTTTTGTGGAGTTAGAAGTAAGAGAGAATTGTGTAGTGGTTGGGAACATTACCCTAAGTTCATGATGGTTGCATGCTCAAAGTTGAATAGCAATGGTTGGTGTAGAACCAAATTGCATGGGTTTAGGAGAATGTTTGGATGCTTAATTGAGAATTCACAAGCCTTGTCACCCAAACTGAACTATTGTAGTCCACAAGAAGATGGGTTTAAGAACAAGATTTGGGACCCCGGAATTCATTTCAACAACTAATACTCTTGGGGCCTTGCCATTTACTTAAGCTTACTTAAAGGCTTTATGCGCCTAATTTGGGATCCCGATGGTCATTGGAGATGCAAACATTGGTGGGGATTCCGGGATGAATTCAAGCATAAACCACCATAGCAAGGACTCCACGAAATGTCCAACGTAAGGACCTAAACTAAAAGTGCTAGGTGGGAGACACCCCATCAGGGTAAACTCTTTCCATTCTCCTGTATATACAATCAATGAATGAATTGAGTTGCCATTGTAGGTAGTTTTTTCTTATTTTCTATACTCCTATACATTTTGCTTTTAATGATAGGTTGTTTGTTAAATTCATGTTTTGATTAGAGTAGTTGTTGTTAGATTGTATTTTACTTGAAGTATAAGTTTTGTTTGTTTTGTATTTGAAAATTTTTGAAAAACTAAAAAAAATTGTTGTTAAATTTGATTTTCGATTGTTTTAGAATGCTCGTAGATTAGGAGAGTGCCCTATTTTTGTTCTAAGCTACTTAAAAAAAAAAAGGTGATGCACGTGCACGCGCACATGACGCGTACGCGTCGATGCGCTGCTGCATCATCCATGCCAAGGACCCGAGAGTTGTGCCAACTCTGGGCCAACTTTGTGCCTCTGGCCCAACTCTCAACCCACGCGGACGCGTACATCATGTGTACGCATCCATGCGCATACCCCCATCCACGCTTAGGCGCACCTGGCACTTCCACCTCCCTCTCTCCTCTGCACACCCACGCGTAAGCGTGCGGTACGCGCGCGCGCATCGGTTGCTCGACGCAATTTTTAAACATGCACGCCCTTCTTTCTTTCTTTACTTCCATTCACTCTTCTATTTTCTTTCTTCCATTACCTTTCTTCTTCTTCTCTTTTCAAAATCCCACTTTTTATTTTCCTTATTTTCATTTTCTTTTATATGTTGCATTTGCATATTATCATTCATTGCATTCTAATTCTGTTTTTATAGCTTGTTCTTGTTTTCCCTTCTTTTCTAAGTTTTTATTTTAATAATGGTGTTGAACTCTTATACTCAATTGTTGAGAATCTCTTGTATCATTTTGGTGCTTTGTGACTTGTTGCATTAATTGTGATACTTGATATACACACAAGATTAGTGCTTTAGTCCTTCCTAAGTCGTTATTCTTTATTTTTACGCTTCATTATCATTGAGTTATGATAGGATCAAATGCTCTCATGCTTACCACTAATCTTGTTTGTGTCAATTTCCATTTAAACTTGATTCTCAACATGCTCTTCATGCTTTGACTTTACTCTTGCATCAAGTATTAGTTGATATGCCATTTGCCTATATTGCTTTTGCCACTCACATGAGTAGCTAACATGTAGTGAGAACCTTACTCTTATTTGGCATTATCCCCCGCCTATGTTCTATTGTTTTGATATCTTTGATATAGGCTTAATTTTCTTTCTTTTTCTTTCCTTTTAGGATGGCCACCAAGAGGGAAAGGAAAAACTTCTAAATGGGGGCAACAAACAAGTCATCCGCACAACCTTTTAAAGAAGCTCAACAAGTTGTAGCAACCCGTCCACCTTGCTCTTATTTGCATGCACCGAGGACGGTGCAAATTTTTAAGTGTGGGGAGGTCGTCCGAACGATCTCCATGGGTAACAACTTCTTTTCTCAACATCAATTTTTTTTTTCAAATTTTTCTGCTAGTTAGTTGTTGCGTTGCATGATAGGTTGCATGTTAGTTAGAATTTATACATATTTTACCACTTCTTTTTATGTTAGGACCACTTGGTTAGGGTGATGATTTCTTTTCCAAGAAACTGTTTTTAGGGCACCCTACCAATTTTAAAGAAAAAAATTTTTGTGATAAACTTGCTTGAAGAATGTATTTTGGTACATGGTTTTTGATCTAAGAACACAAGTATGTGAGTTTTGAGCCCAATTGTGTGGTTACATCTTATAATCACTTATTTTCATTCTTGTGTGCATTGTTCTCTTTCTATGATTGTAATCTTTGATTTATTTGAGTCTATATGTCCATTATTCCATGTATACATGCATTTATATGATTGAGGCCATCATTTCAAATAGCTCACTTACCCAAATAGCCTTACCTTTTTTCTCCCATTGTTAGCCAAATTTGAGCCTATGCTTAACCCATTTATTCTTAATTTTAGCACATTAAAAGCCTTAAGTGAAAAACAATAAATGTCCCTCTTTTGGATCTTTGATTAGCTTAGGCTAGTGACAGTGCTTATCATTCAAGTTGGGAGAGTCGGGAACATTGGGTTGGGATAAAAGGTGTTTTTATCTTTTCGTCAAAATTTTAAGAATTGGGTACATACTCATGTATTAAATATATAAAACCATATGCATTGATACGTTTGTATATACCTTAGAAAAAATGATAAAGAAAAAGAATATATATATATATATATATATATATATAATAAATAAAAGTAAAAGAGAAAAAGAAATAAAAAGGGGACAAAATGCCCCAAAGTAAAGTACAATAAAAATCAATGCATATGGAATGTGAATTAAAGGGAATGCATGAGTATGTGAAAAATTGAAGAATGGGTAGCTAGGTTAGTGATGCGTGAGCATCTTATCTATCTTTTTCTAGTGAATTTGCATCTAAATTGTTGAGTTTAATTTAGAATTAATTATATTTTAGCCACTATGGATGCTATTTTGAGTTTTGTGCAATTTTATTCATTTTAGGAAGCATTCGGATGGATTTGATGAAGTTTCTGCAGAGAAAAAGAAGAAACCAAAGAGATGACCAGTGAAGACCGACGCGAACACATGGCTCACGCGACCGCGCGGAATGGAGAAATCGCAATGACGCGAACGCGTGGACTGGAATCTGCACAAATTACGCGAGCGTGTGGACGACGCGGACGCGTCACATGCGCGATCTGCAAAAATACAAATGACGCTGGTTATGATTTTTGGACTGTTTTTGACCCAATTTCCGGCCCAAAAAATACATATTAGAAGCTGCAGAATGGACAAATCAAGTGGTCCCCACCCATAAACTGAAAATCTGTTAATTAATTCGAGTTTAAATTCAAATCTTATCTTTGAGGAAAAGATATTATTTTTAATTTTTTTAAACCTATTAGGATTAGTTATAAATAGAAACTCTGTACATTTAGACAGGTATCATATTGTTACCAGAACTCTTATTTTTCTTCTCTGAACCATGAGCAACTAATCCTTCATTGTTAAGGTTAGGAGCTCTGTCTATTTGTATGGATTGATTTTATTACTTTTACTATTTTAATTTATGATTTGGATTTATATTTAAGAATTGTTTTCGTTCTTTATCTTATAAATTTGGGTGGAACGAAAGTATGACCCTCTATCTGTTTGAGTTCTTGTATAACTTGGAAAAGCTCTATACTTGAATAACAGCTTGAAAACATATTCTCCTAAATTCTAATTATCTGGATTTAACGGGATACGTGACATATAATCCTCTTATTCTTTGGGTAATTAGAGTTTTTGTGGCATGCAAACTGGAATTTGATCATGTACCCTTTAATTGGAATTAATTGACCAAGGAATTGGCAGTTAATGAATTTTAGAGGAGACTAGAAAGGTCTAAGGAATTAGGGTCTAGTCACATATAGTTTGCCATAAATTAAATCCTACATAATTTAAATAGTTAGTAAGAAAAGTTAATCTGGAAAAATAGATAACTCTAAAGCCTTAACTGTTTATCCATATTTTATTCCCAATTTATTTAATTGTCTATCCTTTTGAACATCTCAAAACCAATTTCTGCTTGCCTAACTAAGCCTATCAAATACTATTGTTGCTTAATCCATCAATCCTCGTGGGATCGACTCTTACTCACGTAAGGTATTACTTGGTACGACCCGGTGCACTTGCCGGTTAGTAAGTGTGGGTTATAAATTCTGCATCAAGTTTTTGGCGTCGTTGCCGGGAATTGATTGTGATTAACAACTATTAGTTGTTTGATTGCTTAGATTAGGCATTTTAGTTTTTATTTTATTTAAAAATTTTGCTTTGAATTTTCAAAATTTAAAAAAAAAAACTTATTTAATAACACTAATATTTTTGGTAAGTTTTGAAATTAAGTTTGGTGTCCCCGTAGTAATTTTTCTAAAAAAAAAAATAATAATATTTCTGTTTTGTCTTCTTTGCTTTCCTGTTTACCACATGGTGCGTTTAATCCTTTTTGGTGTTTTGTGCTAAGGAAAAATAATGGAAAGAGATCACATGGGTTACTACTTATATCCAAGTAGTGATTCATACTATGGTGGATGGAGGAACTATCAAAATTTTGGTTGGCAAAGCCAAAACCAAAGAAACTTCAGTGCTCCATATTCCAACTACCAAGAACCATCATCTTTCTACCCATGTCAAGAGCCACCATCAGATATTGAGACTTCACAGAAGAAGAGTGTTATGGAAGTAGAAACTCTTAATGCTATTCTTGCCCAGAACAAGCTTATGACTCAGCAATTAAGTCTACTTACTCAACAGATGAGTGGCATGCAAGTCCCAACTATCAACACCCAACACCCAAATTTTGAGTGGGGAGAGCAACCTTAGAGGCCACAAAATTTTAATCATAGTTCTCAGGGTGTTTTTCAACAGAATAATTCTAATAACCACCAGTTTCAGTCTTCTCAGCCCCAACAGAACAATGATTTGGAAGCAATCTTGAAAAGTTTTATGCAGGAAACCAGAGCCTCAATAAGAAACTTGGAAGTGAAAATGAGCCAAATAAGCAAGCAATTAGAAGAAGAGGAAGATGCATGATGAGCGGATAATTTGTACGCTTTTTGGCATTGTTTTTAGTATGTTTTTAGTATGATTTAGTTAGTTTTTAGTATATTTTTATAAGTTTTTAGTTAAAATTCACTTTTCTGGACTTTACTATGAGTTTGTGTGTTTTTC
>NC_029779.3:21924388-21924536 GCF_000817695.3 Arachis duranensis
TAGTCCATACTTTGCCCGAGATTTGATGGCCCAAACCGGCGTTGCAAATCAGCCTCAGAATTTCCAACGTTTAACGCTGGAACTGGCATAAAAATTGGAGTTAAACGCCCAAACTGGCATGAAAGCTGGCGTTTAACTCCAGAAAAGG
>NC_029779.3:21925374-21927714 GCF_000817695.3 Arachis duranensis
GTTTTTATTGGTTTAGAGTCTTTTAGTTGAGTCTAGTTTCATATTTTAAGTTTGGTGTCAATTGCATGCTTTTGCTTTTCTTTTAATTTTCGATTTTGCATGTCCTTAGTCCCTTAGTGATCCGTAAAAATTCTAAGTTTGGTGTCCTCTTTGTGTTCTTCTCTTAAAGATTTTCAAAAAATTGTGTTTGATTTTCTAAAAATTTTAAGTTTGGTGTCATTTTGTTGTTTTTCTCTTTCCTCTTTTCAAAAATCAAATCTTTTTCATAAAATTTTTTCAATCATATCTTTCTAATTGCTAATCTCAAAATCTTTTTAATTAACTAATTGATTCAGTTTTCAATTTGCTTTGATCTTATTTTCTTTTAATTTTCGAATTTTTATTTTATTTTACTTTTGTTTTATTTTATTTTATTTTTTTCGATTAATTCAAAAAAAAAAAACAAAATTTATCTATTTGTAATCCATATCATTTCCCTTTATCCATTATGGACCTAAGTGGGATCGATCAGTCCAGAAGGACTCTGGGGTCATATGCCAACTCCATTACAGCTGCATATGGGAGTAGCATCTGTACACCTCCCATCAAAGCAAGCAGCTTTGAGCTAAACCCTCAACTCATTATCATAGTGCAGCAAAATTGCCAGTATTCCGGTCTTCCACAGGAAGAACCTACTGAGTTTCTGGCACAGTTCTTACAAATTGCTGACACAGTACATAATAAAGAGGTGGATCAGGATGTCTACAGACTATTACTGTTTCCATTTGCTGTAAAAGATCAAGCTAAAAGGTGGTTGAATAACCAACCTACAGCAAGCATAAAGACATGGAAACAGTTATCAGACAAATTCCTGAATCATTTTTACCCTCCAAAGAGGATGACACAGCTAAGGCTGGACATCCAAGGCTTTAAACAAGAGGATAAGGAATCCCTTTATAATGCCTGGGAGAGGTATAGAGGTATGCTAAGAAAATGCCCCTCTGAAATATTTTCAGAGTGGGTACAGTTAGACATCTTCTACTATGGGCTTACAGAAAAAGCTCAGATGTCTTTAGACCACTCAGCTGGTGGATCTATACACATGAGGAAGACAATTGAAGAGGCTCAAGAGCTTATAGACACTGTTACTAGAAACCAATATTTATACTCTAGCAATGAGTTCTCTCTAAAAGAGGAAGTCATGACAGTAGTCACTGATCCTAATCCTCAAGAACAGATAATTGAGCTTAATCAACAATTGCTCCTGATGACAGAACAGTTAGCAGAATTTAAAGAGATGCTCCATGAAACTAAAGTTGCTAACAAGAACATAGAACTGCAGTTGAATCAAGCAAAACAGCAGATATCTAAATAGATAACAGGAGAGTGTCAAGCAGTTCAACTGAGGAGTGGGAAGACATTGAACAACACCACTCAAAAGAGTAAAAAGTCAAATAAGGAACAATTGACAGAGGATAACCAAACCACTATCCAAAATCCCTCTGAGGACAGTAAAAGCCCGGAGAGGAATACTCTTGGCGTTCAAACGCCAGAAAAGGGGGGAAAGCTGGCGTTAAACGCCCATTCCCTGCCCAGTTCTGGCGTTCAAACGCCAGAAAAGGGGGAAAAGTTGGCGTTAAACGCCCATTTTTCACCCAATCCTGGCGTTCAAACGCCAATAGGGAATCAGACACCTGAGAGTGCTGATAGTAACCCCTCTAAAAAGGCTTCTCCAACCACTTATGTAAGGAATAAACCTGCAGCAACTAAGGTTGAAGAATATAAAGCCAAGATGCCTTATCCTCAGAAGCTCCGCCAAGCGGAGCAGGATAAGCAATTTGCCCGCTTTGCAGACTACCTAAGGACTCTTGAAATAAAGATTCCGTTTGCACAGGCACTTGAGCAAATACCTTCTTATGCTAAGTTCATGAAAGAGATCTTAAGTCATAAGAAGGATTGGAGAGAAACTGAAAAATTATTTCTCACTGAAGAATGCAGTGCAGTCATTCAGAAAAGCTTACCAGAAAAGCTTCAAGATCCAGGAAGTTTTATGATACCATGCACCTTAGAAGGTGCTTGCACCAAGACAGCCCTGTGTGACCTTGGAGCAAGCATCAATCTAATACCTGCATCCACTATCAGAAAGCTTGGCCTGACTGAAGAAGTCAAACCAACCAGGATATGTCTCCAACTTGCTGATGGCTCCATTAAATACCCATCAGGCATAATTAAGGACATGATTGTCAATGTTGGGCCATTTGCCTTTCCCACCGACTTTGTAGTGCTGGAAATGGAGGAGCACAAGAGTGCAACTCTCATTCTAGGAAGACCTTTCCTAGCAACTGGACGAACTCTCATTGA
>NC_029779.3:21929210-21931886 GCF_000817695.3 Arachis duranensis
AATAAAATTTCGAACAAAGGAATAGAGGTGGATCAAGCTAAGGTGGAGGTAATTGAAAAATTACCACCACCTGCCAATGTTAAGGCAATCAGAAGCTTTCTTGGGCATGCAGGATTCTACAGAAGGTTTATAAAGGATTTTTCAAAAATTGCCAAACCTCTGAGTAATCTGCTAGCTGCTGACACTCCATTTATCTTTGATAATGAGTGTCTGCAGGCATTTGAGACTCTGAAAGCTAAGCTGGTCACAGCACCAGTCATCTCTGCACTAGACTGGACATTACCATTTGAACTAATGTGTGATGCCAGTGACCATGCCATTGGTGCAGTACTGGGACAAAGGCATGGTAAGCTTCTGCACGTCATTTATTATGGCAGCCGTATTCTAAATGATACACAGAAGAACTACACAACCACAGAAAAGGAGTTACTTGCAGTGGTTTATGCCATTGACAAGTTCAGATCTTATTTAGTAGGATCAAAAGTGATTGTGTACACTGACCATGCTGCTCTTAAATATCTACTCACAAAGCAGGATTCAAAACCCAGGCTCATAAGATGGGTGTTGCTTCTGCAAGAGCTTGATATAGAAATAAGAGACAGAAAAGGGACAGAGAATCAAGTGGCTGATCACCTGTCCCGGATAGAACCAGTAGCAGGAGCATCCCTCCCTACTACTGAGATCTCTGAAACCTTTCCGGATGAGCAATTGTTTGCTATTCAGGAAGCTCCATGGCTTGCAGACAGTGCAAACTATAAGACTCAAGGTTCTCCTTCTGTAACCATGGAGAGGAAGCATGAAGAGCTTCTCTCAAAACAGAGTCAAATAGAGCTCCCACAGTCAAACTCTAAGTTTGGTGTTGGGAGGTCACAACCAAACTCTAAGTTTGGTGTTGGATAGGTTCCAACATTGCTCTGAACATCTGTGAGGCTCCATGAGAGCCCACTGTCAAGCTACTGACATTAAAGAAGCGCTTGTTGGGAGGCAACCCAATGTTATATTTTATCTAATTTCCTTTGTTATTTTATGATAGGTTGATGATCATGAGAAGTCACAAAATCAATTGAAAAAGCAAAAACAGAATGAAAAACAGAAAGAAAAATAGCACACCCTGGAGGAAAACTTGCTGGCGTTTAAACGCCAGTAAAGGCAGCAAATGGGCATCAGCTCACCCTAGAGGAAAACCTTGCTGGCGTTTAAACGCCAGTAAGGGCAGCAAATGGGCGTTTAACGCCCAGTCTGGCACCATTCTGGGCGTTTAACGCCAGAAAGGGGCACCAGACTGGCGTTAAACGCCAGTAATGGGCACCAAGCTGGCATTAAACGCCAGAAATGGGCACCAGCCCGGCGTTTAACGCCAGGATTGGCAGTAGGAGCATTTTTGCTCGCCACTTGGTGCAGGGATGAATTATCCTTGACACCTAAGGATCTGTGGACCCCACAGGATCCCCACCTACACCACCACTCTCTCTCTTCTTTCTTCTTTTGCTCGAGGACGAGCAAACCTTCTAAGTTTGGTGTGGTAAAAGCGTTGCTTTTTGTTTCTCCATAACCATTTATGGCACCCAAGGCCGGAGAAACCTCTAGAAAGAGGAAAGGGAAGGCAAAAGCTTCCACCTCAGAGCCATGGGAGATGGAGAGATTCATCTCAAGGGATGCACTTTCCTCCACAATACTATTGGGAGCAAATCAACACCTCCCTAGGAGAATTGAGTTCCAACATGGG
Source organism: Arachis duranensis (assembly GCF_000817695.3). Classification (NCBI taxonomy): domain Eukaryota; kingdom Viridiplantae; phylum Streptophyta; class Magnoliopsida; order Fabales; family Fabaceae; genus Arachis; species Arachis duranensis. Next base: position 21,930,937 of record NC_029779.3, read on the forward strand.
ACAACTAAGGGTGAAGCACCAAGAACATTCCATCCTCCTCCATGAAATTAAATAAGATCATAGAATCATGAGAGAGGAGCAACAAAAGCAAGGAAGAGACATTGAGGAGCTCAAGCACTCCATAAGATCTTCAAGAGGAAGAACAAGCCGCCATCACTAAGGTGGACCCGTTCTTTAATTTTCTTGTTCTTTATTTTCTTGTTTTTCGAATTTCATGCTTATGTTTATCCATGTTTGTGTCTTGTGATCATTAGTGTCTTAGTGTCTATGCCTTAAAGTTATGAATGTCCTATGAATCCATCACCTTTCTTAAATGAAAAGTGTTCTTAATTGAAAAAGAGAAGAATTGCATGAATTTTGAATTTTATAACAGATTAATTATTTTGATGTGGTGGCAATACTTTTGTTTTCTGAATGTATGCTTAAATAGTGCATATGTCTTTTAAATTTGTTGTTCATGATTGGTTGGCTCTTGAAAGAATGATGAAAAAGGAGACATGTTACTGAGGATCTGAAAAATCATAAAAATGATTCTTGAAGCAAGAAAAAGCAGTGATTACAAAAAAAAATGGAAGCGAAAAAAAAAAGAGAAAAAGAAAAAAAAAGAAAAACGAAAAAAAAAGAAAAGAGGAAAGAAAAAGAAAGAAATAAAGTTGTGATCCAAGGCAAAAAGAGTGTGCTTAAGAACCCTGGACACCACTAATTGGGGACTCTAGCAAAGCTGAGTCACAATCTGAAAAGGTTCACTCAATTATGTGTCTGTGGCATGTATGTATCCGGTGGTAATACTGGAAGACAGAGTGCTTTGGGCCACGGCCAAGACTCATAAAGTAGCTGTGTTCAAGAATCATCATACCTAACTAGGAGAATCAATAACACTATCCGGATGCTGAGTTCCTAAAGAAGCCAATCATTCTGAATTTCAAAGGATAGAGTGAGATGCCAAAACT
>NC_029779.3:21932774-21936150 GCF_000817695.3 Arachis duranensis
TGAATGACTGTGACGAGTTTCAAACTCCTGAAGGCGGGGCGTTGGTGACAGACGCAAAAGAATCACTGGGTTCTATTCCGGCCTGATTGAGAACCGACAGATGGATAGCCGTGCCGTGACAGGGTGCGTTGAACATTTCCACTGAGAGGATGGGAGGTAGCCACTGACAACGATGAAACCCTACATACAGCTTGCCATGGAAGGAGCCTTGCGTGTTTGATGAAGAAGACAGTAGGAAAGCAGAGATTCAGAAGATGGAGCATCTCCAAAACCTCAACCTATTCTCCATTACTGCATAACAAGTACTCATTTCATGTTCTTTTGCTTTTCACAATCAATCCTGATAATTTCTGATATCCTGACTAAGATTTACAAGATAACCATAGCTTGCTTCAAGCCGACAATCTCCGTGGGATCGACCCTTACTCACGTAAGGTATTACTTGGACGACCCAGTGCACTTGCTGGTTAGTTGTGCGGGGTTGCAAAAGTGTGATTGCAATTTCGTGCACCAATGCACAACCTCTAATGCTCTTGGTAAGTAATAAAGAAGAGATTGCATTAGAAGAAAGCTACCAAGAGGAAGAGGTTGAAATTGAGGAAGCTTGCAAAGAGGTAGAAGAATTCAAGGAAGAACACAAAGAAGTGAAACTTGCAAGACCTCTCCCAAAGCCATTACCATCCAATACAACATTCAAGTGGGTAAAATTCCTACCCTTAACCTTTACTTTCTCACTTGAATATGGGCTACTGGAAACGGATGGTCAACTTAGAGCTCTTTGTGGCATTAAGAGTAAGAGGAAGATGGTTAATGGTAAGAGTAATCAAGCAAGGTTCAATATGGTTGCATGCTCTAAATTAAAGTGCAAGGATTGGTGTAGAGCTAATTTGAAGGGGTCTAGAAGGTTGTTAAGATGTCTCTGTGAGAATTCAGATTGCTTACCACCAGGTGAAAATAATGGTGATCCATAAGAAGACGGACGTAAAAGCAAGATTTGGGACCCTGGAATTCATTCCCATAATCAACTCTCTTGGGGCCTTGTCACTTGCTCCAATTTGCTCAAAGGCGTTATACGCCTGGTTTGGGATCCCGGTAGCCATTGGAATTACAAACATTGGTGGAGATTCCTAGATCAGAACAAGCACAAGCCACCATGACAAGGAGATCACCACATGTCCAACTTAGGGACTTTAACTAAAAGTGCTTGGTGGGAGACAACCCACCGTGGTATGATCGTTCTTTTTCGTATCCTTAGTTATTTTCTCATTTATTTTATTTTTATTGAGTTCTTACTAATTTTCTGATCATGCAGCTATTTTATCTCAGGAACCGAACACCTCGAGCTATATATATATAAAAAAAAGAAAAAAAAAGCCACGCGACGCGACCACATCAGCGACGCGTCCGCGTCGCAAGGAGAGGGGAGAAAATAAAAACAAACAGAGAGTCATACTGGAGCGTGGCTGGAGGCGTGCCAGTGGCACAAATCGTTCCACGCGACCGCATCGCCGACGCGTCCGCGTCATGTGGGAATATTAGCCTCCCATGCGACCGCGTGACCCACGCAGCCACGTGCCTTGATTTTTCGACGTAAAAAGGGTGCACAACCAAATATTGTGCTGGAGTGGTGCTGACTTGGTGCTAGACGCATAATCCCTCTCACGCGAACGCGTCGCCGACGCGTCTGCGTCATTCCCGTCTGAAGCCACTCACGCGATCGCATGCCCCACGCGATCGCGTCACCCCTAATTTGGCAAATATTTAAATTCGAACAGAGAGTTGTGCAGGCGCGAGGCTGCACTTGCGCCCGAAGCATAACATGGGTCACGCGACCGCGTGACCAACGCGACCGCGTGACCGACGCGACCGCGTCAACTAACTAAAACGCAATCACCGCCACACTAGTTCGCCACCCAGTTTTCTTTCTCTCTCTCTCCCCCCATCCTAGTTCTCTCTTGTTCTTTTATCCTTTTATTTTTCTTTTTCTTTCCTCATAATATTTATCTCTTTCTATTTTTAGTTGTTTTTTTCTTGAGGACAAGCAAACCTTTAAGTTTGGTGTTGTTGGACGCTGCGCTTATTGGTTTTCTGGCACCAAAAGGGAGGCGAATCATCTTCACAGAGGAGCACAACTTGAAGAATAAAGCGACCACTAGGATAACTAAGGTAGTTGAGTTCCTTTCATTTTTATTCCTCCCCTCTTTTTTTTCTATGTTATGTTCTGGCTTTCTGCTATTTTGCTTTGTTTGTTGCATGATCTTTTATTAGTTAGAATTCTAGGACTAATTTTTTTTTTAATTTCTTTAATGCTGAAAAGATGTTTCATGTACCACTCACTGAACTTGAATCTAAAAAAAAAATAAAAAGAAGTGATGTATTGCATGAGAAATTGAGTTTAATTTTAAGAATAGTCTTATTTACTTAAATGTGGTGGTATTTTCTGTGATTTTTGAATGCATGATATGAACAGTGTATATTTGAATTTGAATCAAGGGATGTTGATGTATAAGGAACAGGAATTTAGAGAATTATTATGCCTTCTTTGAAATAAATAAAAATTTAATCCTTGAAGCAAAAGAAACAGTGAAAAAAAAAATAAAAACAAGGTCCAAGGTGTAACAACCCCGATTTTCGAGTACGCGAGATCTTTTCTGAAGACACGGATTTCTCCGGAAGATCAGTAAAGGGAAGACCTATTATATATCATCAAGCATCTCAATCCTCATTGTCATTATGACATCTTTAAGCCAAAACCTCTTTTGAGGCAAGCTCGACAACGCGGCCACGGAGAACCTAGTTTTTGAACCGTATCGGCTAGGAGTTTTTATTCTAATTCTCGTAAATAGGCTCAGTTTGATGAACCGGACTCGATTCATGAGAGAAGAAAGATAATAGTATAATATTATCATTATATTAGTATTAGAAGTTGCTTGAAATATATTATAAGGTTACCTGGTCTGTTTTAGTTAAAAACAGGAAATCGGTTTAACCGGGTTCACAGTTTACTGGTGCAGCTTAGCACCAGCACTCTCTAATGACTTTAGCAATGCTAAGGGCTCATCATACATGTTTTATTCTCATAATAAATATGTTACTAGTGTCATTTATGCTAGTAGCTCATAAAATAATTTTTAGAGATGTTTTTACAAGTGTTCCGATACACCTAGTTTTAGTAGTTATACACCAGAGATATTTTAATATTATTTTAATCCACCTCTAAGCCAACCAATCACAACTCACCCTACACCCCCAAAACCCCCAAGGCTGCCTCATTTGCTCATTGTGGCCGAAAATTACCAAGAGAAAAAGGAGAGAAAGTTCTTGGTTCATAAATCTTCAAAGCTTGATTTCTTCTGAACTAAAACTCAAATCAAAA
>NC_029779.3:21937227-21938312 GCF_000817695.3 Arachis duranensis
TATCACCTTCATCATGTTCTTGGGTACGAATGAATATCTTGGAATAAGAATAAGATAGAGACCGAATAAAAGAAAATAGAACTTCATTAGTACTTGAGGTACAGCAGAGCTCCACACCCTTAATCTATGGTGTGCAGAAACTCCACCGTTGAAAATACATAAGTAAAAGGTTCAGGCATGGCCGAATGGCCAGCCCCCCCTAGCGTGATCAATAGTATCTTAGGATGAAGAATAAAACAAAACTGAGACCAAAGATATCTAATACATCAATAAATCATCCTATTTATAATAAACTAGCTCCTAGGGTTTACATGAGTAAGTAATTGATGCATAAATCCACTTCCGGGGCCCACTTGGTGTATGCTTGGGCTGAGCTTGATCAATACACGAGCTAAGGCTTCTCTTGGAGTTGAACTCTGAGTTATGACGTGTTTTGGGCGTTTAACTCCGGATCATGACGTTTTTCTGGCGTTTAACTCCAGAAAGGAGCGTGTACTTGGCGTTTAACGCCAAGTTACGTCGTCATTCTTCGAATAAAGTATGGACTATTATTAATTGCTGGAAAGCCCTGGATGTCTACTTTCCAACGCCGTTGAGAGCGCGCCATTTGGAGTTCTGTAGCTCCAGAAAATTCATTTCGAGTGCAGGGAGGTCAGAATCCAACAGCATCAGCAGTCCTTTTGTCAGCCTTTTTCAGAGTTTTGCTCAAATCCCTCAATTTCAGTCAGAAATTACCTGAAATCACAGAAGTCTCTGGGAACTTAGAATTTGGGATAGTGTTATTGACTTTCCTAGTTAAGCATGTTGATTCTTGAACACAGCTACTTTATGAGTCTTGGCCGTGGCCCTAAGCACTTTGTTTTCCAGTATTACCACCGGATACATAAATGCCACAGACACATAACTGGGTGAACCTTTTCAGATTGTGACTTAGCTTTGCTAAAGTCCCCAGTTGGTGGTGTCCAGAGCTCTTAAGCACACTCTTTTCCTTTGGATCACGACTTTAACCACTCAGTCTCAAGCTTTTCACTTGGACCTGCATGCCACAAGCACATGGTTAGGGACAGCTTGATTTAGCCGCTTAG
>NC_029779.3:21938490-21943822 GCF_000817695.3 Arachis duranensis
AATTTTTTTTTTCGAATGCTTCACTGCTTTTTCTTGCTTCAAGAATCAATTTCATGATGTTTTTCAGATCATCAATAACATTTCTCTTTGTTCATCATTCTTTCAAGAACCAACAATTTTAACACTCATAAACAACAAGATCAAAAGACATATGCACTGTTCAATCGTTCATTCAGAAAGCAAAAATCATTGTCACCACATCAATATAATTAAATTAAATTCAATAATAATTTCGAAAATTATGTACTTCTTGTTCTTTTGAATTAAAACATTTTTCTTTTAAGAGAGGTGAAGGATTAATGGATTTTATTCATAGCTTTAAGGCATGGTTACATACTAATGATCATGAAATAAAGACACAAAACATAGATAACCACAATAATTAAAAACCGAAAACAGAAAGAAATAAAGAACAAGGAATGAATCCACCTGAGTGAAGGTGGCGTCTTCTTGAAGGTCCAATGGTGCTCTTTGAGCTCCTCTATGCCTCTTCCTTGCTTTTGTTGAATGATTCATAATAATTTTGGTTTTCCTATCCTTAGTTGCTTCCAATATTTGTGTGGAGGATAACTTTATCCCCTGAGGTATCTCAGGGATCTCTTGATTTGCAGCCACATGTTCTACCACTGAGCTATGACGGCTTATATTTTTCTTTCCATCTCCCATGACTTAGAGGTGAAAGCTTTTTGTCTTCCCTTTGAGGTTTCTCTGGCTTTAGGTGCCATTAATGGTAATGGAAAAGCAAAAAAGCTATGCTTTTACCACACCAAACTTAAAATATTGCTCGCCCTCGAGCAAGAGAAGAAAGAAGAGAAGAAGAAGAAGAAGAAAATATGGTAGAGAGTGAGGGGAGATGGATTCGGCTATATGGGTGGGATTGGGTGGGGAGGAGAAGTTGAATTTTGAAGGTGAGTGAGGTTTATGGGAAAGGGTGAGTGGTGAATGAAAAATAGAAGGGATGACCATGAATGGAGAGAGAGAGGGCGAGGTAGGTGGGGATCCTGTGGTGTTCATAGATCGTGAGGTGTCAAGGAATTCCATCCCTGCACCATATAGGCATGTAAAATGCCTTCATGCATCATTCTGGCGTTCAAACGCCCATTGATGCACGTTCTGGGCGTTAAACGCCCATGTAATGCATGTTTCTGGCGTTGAACGCCAGTTTCATGCTTGTTCCTGCCGTTCAGCGCCAGTTTGTCCTCTGTGTGCACCATCCTGGCGTTTAACGCCAGGATGTAGCTTGTTTCGGGCGTTCAGCGCCAGAATGGTGCTCTGTTCTGGCGTTAAACGCCGGCCAGATGCACCTTCTGGGCGTTGAACGCCAGCCCGTGCGTCCTCCAGGGTGAAAAATTTTTTTCTTCTGTTTTTGACTCTGTTTTTAATTTTTTTGATTTTTTTCGTGACTCCTCATGATCATGTACCTAATTAAACACAAAAATAACAAAGAAACAAAATAAAATAAAATTAGATAAATAAAATTGGGTTGCCTCCCAACAAGCGCTTCTTTAATGTCAATAGCTTGACAATGGCCCTCATGGAGCTAAAAGGTGATCAGGTCAATGTTGTATAGTCCCAATTCCAAACTTAGAGTTTGGATATAGGATTTTAACACCAAACTTAGAGTTTGGTTGTGGCTTCCCAACACCAAACTTAGAGTTTGACTGTGGGGGCTCTTCTTGGCTCTGAACTGAGAGAAGCTCTTTATGCTTACTCTCTTTTGTCACAGAGGGATGGCCATGTGCCTTAAACACAAGGTAGTCCCCATTCAGTTGAAGGACTAACTCTCCTCTGTGGACATCTATCACAGCTTCTGCTGTGGCTAGGAAAGATCTTCCTAGGATGATGCATTCATCATCTTCCTTCCTAGTGTCTAAGATTATGAAATCAGCAGGGATGTAAAGGCCTTCAACCTTTACTAGCACGTCCTCTACTATTCCATAAGCTTGTCTCATTGACTTGTCTGCCAATTGTAATGGGAACAAGGCAGGTTGTACCTCAATGATTCCCAGCTTCTCCATTACAGAGAGTGGCATAAGATTTATCCCTGACCCCAGGTCACACAGAGCTTTTGCAAAGGTCATGGTGCCTATGGTGCAAGGTATTAAGAACTTGCCAGGATCTTGTTTCTTTTGAGGTAGAGTTTTCTGAATCCAAATATCTAGTTCACTAATGAGCAAGGGAGGTTCACTTTCCCAAGTCTCATTACCAAACAACTTGGCATTCAGCTTCATGATGGCTCCTAAATATTGAGCAACCTGCTCTCCAGTCACATCTTCATCCTCTTCAGAGGATGAATATTCTTCAGAGCTCATGAATGGCAGAAGGAGATTTAATGGAATCTCTATGGTCTCTAGGTGAGCCTCAGATTCCTCTGAATCCTTGGTAGGAAACTCCTTCTTGCTTGAGGGACGTCCCAGGAGGTCTTCCTCACTAGGATTTTCGTCCTCTTCCTCCCTAGTGCATTCGGCCACTTTGACTATGTCAATGGCCTTGCATTCTCCTTTTGGATTCTCTTCTGTATTGCTTGGGAGAGTACTGGGAGGAGTTTCAATAACTTTCTTACTCAGCTGGCCCACTTGTGCCTCCAGATTTCTAATGGAGGATCTTGTTTCATTCATGAAACTAAAAGTGGCTTTGGACAGATCAGAGACTATATTAGCTAAATTAGAATTATTTTGTTTAGAATTCTCTGTCTGTTGCTGAGAAGATAATGGATATGGCTTGCTATTGTTCAGCCTGTTGCGTCCACCATTGTTAAAACCTTGTTGAGGTTTTTGTTGATCCTTCCATGAGAAATTTGGATGATTTCTCCATGATGAGTTATAGGTGTTCCCATAAGGTTCACCTAAGTAATTAACCTCTGCCATGGCAGGGTTCTCAGGATCATAAGCTTCTTCAGAAGCTACCTCTCTATTACTGTTGGATGCATGTTGCAATCCATTCAGATTTTGAGAGATTATGTTGACCTATTGAGTCAACATTTTGTTCTGAGCCAATATGGCATTCAGAGCATCAATTTCAAGAACTCCTTTCTTCTGAGGTACCCCATTATTAACGGAATTCCTCTCAGAGGTATACATGAACTGGTTGTTTGCAACCATGTCAATGAGTTCTTGAGCCTCTTCAGGCGTTTTCTTCAGGTGAATAGATCCACCTGCAGAATGATCCAATGACATTTTCGAAAATTCAGAGAGACCATAATAGAATATATCCAATATGGTCCATTCTGAAAACATGTCAGATGGACATCTCTTGGTCAGCTGCTTATATCTTTCCCAAGCTTCATAGAGGGATTCACCATCTTTTTGCTTAAAGGTTTGAACATCCACTCTCAGCTTGCTCAACTTTTGAGGAGGAAAGAATTTATCCAGAGATGCTTCTTCCATCAAACTTGGATGTTGGCTTTGTGAAGTCACCAAGCATTCTCCTTGCATTATTATTATTATTTTCGGCCATCTCCTTCTCTTGTTCGAAAATTTCTAAAAGGTTGTTTCTGGATTGTTGTGATTTAGCTTCTCTTAATTTTTTTCTTCAGAGTCCTTTCAGGTTCTGGATCTATTTCAACAAGAGTGCTTTTATTCTTGTTCCTGCTCATATGAAAGAGAAGAAAACAAGAAAAGAAAGAGGAATCCTCTATATCACAGTATAGAGATTCCTTTATGTTAGTAAAAAAAGAAGGGGGTAGAAGAATGAAGAAGGAGGTTCGGATTTTTGGATGAAGAGAGGTGAAGAGAAGTGTTAGTAATTAAATAATTAAATAGAAGAAGAAAAGAAAAGAAAGATTTCGAAAATAATTTTAAAAAGGGGTTAGTGATTTTTCGAAAATTAGAGATAAAATGTAATTAAAACATGAAACAATTAATTAATTAAAAAGAATTTTTGAAAAAGGGATGAGATATTTTCGAAAATAGAAGAGGGAAAAGTAGTTAGGTGGTTTTGAAAAAGATAAGAAACAAACAAAAAGTTAGTTAGTTGTTTGAAAAAGATTTGAAATCAAAATTTGAAAAAGATAAGTTAGATAAGATATTTTTAAAATCAAATTTTGAAAAATATAAAATTTTAAAAAGGATAAGATAAAAAGATAAGATAAAAGTTTTAAGAAAAAGATATTTTGAAAAAGATTTAATTTTTAAAATGACTTAACTAACAAGAAACTACAAGATAAGATTCTAGAATTTAAAGATTGAACCTTTCTTAACAAGAAAGTAACAAACTTCAAATTTTTGAACCAATCACATTAATTGTTAGCTAATTTTTTTTGAAAATATGATATAAAGATAAGAAAAAGATTTTTGAAAAATAATTTTTAAAATTTTCGAAAAATAAAAAAAAATGAAAAAGATATGATTTTTGAAAAAGATTTTGAAAAGATAAGATTTTTAAAATTGAAATTTTGACTTGACTTGTAGGAAACAACTAATTTTGAAAATTTTTGACCAAGTCAATCCCAAAATTTCGAAATTTTGGAGGGAAATAAGGAAAATATATATTTTTGATTCTTTAAATTTTTAATTATGAGAGAGAAAAACAACAAAAATACTCAATGCATGAAATTTTTAGATCAAAATCATGAATGCATGCAAGAATGCTATGAATGTCAAGATGAACACCAAGAACACTTTGAAGATCATGATGAACATCAAGAACATAATTTTGAAAAATTTTTGATGCAAAGAAAACATGCAAGACACCAAACTTAGAAATCTTTAATGCATGGACTCTAACAAACGAAAAATGCATATGAAAAACAACAAACAACACAAAACAAGAAATCATCAAGATCAAACAAGAGGACTTATCAAGAACAACTTGAAGATCATGAAGAACACTATGAATGCATGGGATTTTCGAAAAAAAATGCAAGAAAATTTTTTAAAAACATGCAATTGACACCAAACTTAAAAATTAACACAAGACTCAAACAAGAACACAAAATATTTTTTGATTTTTATGATTTTCTAATTTTTTTGTATTTTTATTAATTTTTTTCGAAAATATATTTAAAAAAAACGAAAAATAAAAGAAAAATTTTGAAAAAGATTTTTGAAAAGAAAATTACCTAATCTGAGCAACAAGATGAACCGTCAGTTGTCCATACTCGAACAATCCCCGGCAACGGCGCCAAAAACTTGGTGGACGAAATTATGATCACTGTTCTAATTATTTTGAGATGAAGGCTTCTAAGGGGCAGCAGCTGTATTCACAACTCCGTTCAACTAACCAGCAAGTGTACTGGGTCGTCCAAGTAATAACCTTACGTGAGTAAGGGTCGAATCCACAGAGATTGTTGGTATGAAGCAAGCTATGGTCACCTTGTAAATCTCAGTCAGGC
>NC_029779.3:21944416-21945091 GCF_000817695.3 Arachis duranensis
TCCTACTCGGAATACCACAGACAAGGTGAGACTTTCCGGATCCTCATAAATTCCGCCATCTATCTAGCTTATACCACGAAGATTCTGTTGGGGAATCTAAGAGATACACATTCAAGCCTTGTTGCATGTAGAACGGAAGTGGTTGTCAATCACGCGCGTTCATAAGTGAGAATGATAATGAGGGTTATTTACTCATCACCTTCATCATGTTCTTGGGTACGAATGAATATCTTGGAATAAGAATAAGATAGAGACCGAATAAAAGAAAATAGAACTTCATTAGTACTTGAGGTACAGCAGAGCTCCACACCCTTAATCTATGGTGTGCAGAAACTCCACCGTTGAAAATACATAACTAAAAGGTTCAGGCATGGCCGAATGGCCAGCCCCCCTGGCGTGATCAATAGTCTCTTAGGATGAAGAATAAAACAAAACTGAGACCAAAGATATCTAATACATCAATAAATCATCCTATTTATAATAAACTAGCTCCTAGGGTTTACATGAGTAAGTAATTGATGCATAAATCCACTTCCGGGGCCCACTTGGTGTATGCTTGGGCTGAGCTTGATCAATACACGAGCTAAGGCTTCTCTTGGAGTTGAACTTTGAGTTATGACGTGTTTTGGGCGTTTAACTCCGGATCATGACGTTTTTCTGGCGTTTAACTCCAGA
>NC_029779.3:21947756-21950347 GCF_000817695.3 Arachis duranensis
AGCGGGTATGTAACCGACAGATGAGCTCATTACCTGCACTAGGGCTAGACATGCATCATACTTGGTTGTGCATTTTCTCTATTATGATTGTTGCATGAATGTATGCTTTCTTTGTTTGTATTCTATTCTCTGTGTTTGTGTCTGTGTTTTACTTTCTTGTATTCTTCTGTTTGTGATCTTTTTCTGTTTTCTCTATTTTCTCTATTTATCTGTCTTCTGTTTACTACTTCTCTATATTCTGCTATTAGTCTGCTAAACAACACAAAATTAATGAACGTAACTAATAACCCCGACCCTACTAAGGACTCCCCAGTTCTTACCCCTTCTCTCTCCCTTTCCCCTCCAGATGGAAGCATGAGTACCCTTCCGTAGTTCGCTGATGACCGTTCGTAAAGAGAATTCTGCTCTAGGTAGTCTTCTGAGTCTAGGGTGAATCTCTTTATCTATGTATATGTATATACTGTGAGACCAGCCAACGTCTGCACCCTGCTTATCTACAAACTTTAACCTAAGTCCTCCGTACGATGTTGCTGTTATGTGGCCACTCGATGAAGTACTTGAGAGATGCTCTTTGATGACATATGATCGTGCAGAGGATTAGTAGACGACCTTCCACCTTTTGATGACGATCCACCTAACTTGAGTTTTGAAGACCTAGAACGTACTTTCCCTCACTTTAGTAGTTTAGAGGGACTAGGTGAGTATAGAGTCTAGGCTAGCCTGGGTGCCAGCTTAGGGATCTCTTGAATAGGTCAGGACCTGGGATGTTGTATGTATATATATGTATATACTTATTATCTAGCTATATCTAGGGGTGTTTTAACTAACAGTCTATGTTCTAATAAAGCTGGATCACGGAATGTTATCAACTGCTTGAGATGTATTTATTTGTGGTTGTTTATAACTATTTTATCTATTATTATTTGTGAATTGCTTATGAGTGATTCTGTTTATTAATCCAAATGTTTTTTTAAAAAAAAGTACCTCGTAAAATAACTACGCTTTTAACAACGAATCAGGCTCATAAATAAATAATAGATAATAATTAGGTAGACAAGTTGGTAGCGCTTAGTTTCTAGTATGATCATGACGTACCAGAAATTGGGTCGTTATACAAGGCTCTGAGCATCAATGACTAGGGAGGTCAGACATGATTAAAAGCTCAAAGAGTTGTTTCCCTAGTTATATGCTTGTGGTGTGACTGTGTCAAGTAATCTTTGAGACAGAACACTTAGAGTCAAGACCAAGTGCATTTAACAAGAGTATGCAAAAGGCTTTGAGCACCATTGTTTGGGAGTAACTGAAAGAAAAATCAGAACTCAAAGAGAGTTCCCCAGTTAAGTGCTTGTGGTGTTTCTGTGTCAAGTAATCCTTGAGACAAAACATTTAAAGTCACGGCTAGGCTCAAGGTGCAAAGCACCAAAGAAAAATAAATTAAAGTAAGTTTTGCTGTGTTCAAGGATTAAACTGAAATGTAAAGATCAGAGAATTCATAATATCATCCGGATTCTAATTCTGAATGACAATAACATTCTTGATTCAAAGGAGAGTGAGATGCCAAACCTATTCAGGATTACAGTTATAAACCCCACTATAAAAAGAGACATGAGCTTAATCGAACTCTCATTCTCATGCAAATTCACATCCTAAGCTTATATTAGTTTTGGTTGCTTGAGGACAAGCAACAGTTTAAGTTTGGTGTTGTGATGCGTGAGCATCTTATCTATCTTTTCCTAGTGAATTTGCATCTAAATTATTGAGTTTAATTTATAATTAATTATATTTTAGCCACTATGGATGCTATTTTGAGTTTTGTGCAATTATATTCATTTTAGGAAGCATTCGGATGGATTTGATGAAGTTTCTGCAAAGAAAAAGAAGAAACCAAAGAGATGAACAGCGAAGACCGACGCGGACGCATGGCTCACGCGACCGCGCGGAATGGAGAAATTGCAATGACGCGATCACGTGCCTGACGCGAATGCGTGGACTGGAATCTGCACAAATGATGCGAGCGTGTGGACGATGCAGACGCATCACATGCGCGATCTGCAAAAATACAAATGATGCTGGTTACGATCTGGACTATTTTTGACCCAATTTTTGGCCCAGAAAATACATATTAGAAGCTGCAGAATGGACAAATCAACACGAAATTGCAATAACACTTTTGCAATCCCGCACAACTAACCAGCAAGTGCACTGGGTCGTCCAAGTAATACCTTGCGTGAGCAAGGGTCGATCCCACGGAGATTGTCGGCTTGAAGCAAGCTATGGTTATCTTGTAAATCTTAGTCAGGATATCAGAAATTATCAGGATTGATTGTAAAAAGCAAAAGAACATGAAAAAGGTACTTGTTTTGCAGTAATGGAGAATAGGCTGAGGCTTTGGAGATGCTCCATCTTCCGAATCTCTGCTTTCCTACTGTCTTCTCCATCAAACACGCAAGGCTCCTTCCATGGCAAGCTGTATGTAGGGTTTCACCGTTGTCAGTGGCTACCTCCCATCCTCTCAGTGAAAATACGTCCCGATGCTCTGTCACAGCATGGCTAATCATCTGTCGGTTCTCGGTCAGGCCGGAATAGAATCC
>NC_029779.3:21951733-21954224 GCF_000817695.3 Arachis duranensis
CCAGCCTCTTTACAGAGCAAGGAGATCAAGCTTGGGTAAGCCAATTTGGCTTCAGTGGAATTTTTATTTGCAATTGTGTAGATCTCACAAGCAATCACATGATGCACCTCCACTTCTCTTCCAAGCATAATGCAATGAATCATCACTGCTCTCTTGATGGTGACCTCAGAACGGTTGCTAGTGGGCAATATGGAAAGCCCAATAAAGTCTAGCCAACCTCTTGCAATTGGTTTGAGGTCTCCCATCTTGAGTTGGTTTGGGACACCCTTTGAATTGGTTATCCACTTAGTTCCAGGGAGGCATATGTCCTCTAGAACTTGATCCAACCCTTTATCTACTCTCACCATCCTCCTATTAAAGGAGTCAGGATCATCTTGTAGTTGAGGCAACTTGAAGATTTCTCTTATTTTGTCCAGATGGAAGTACATAACTTTCCCTCTGACCATAGTTCTGTAGGTATGGTAAGCGGTTCCAGTCATTCTCTGCTTATCTGTTAGCCACAGATTTGAGTAGAATTCCTGAACCATGTTCCTTCCAACCTTTATTTCAGGATTGGTGGTCTTCATGTTCTTTGGTTAAGAACTTCTCTTGATTCCAAAGATTCTTTGGATTATTCTCTTTCTTGCCTCTTAAATTGGTTTGTTTTCCTTTAGGAGCCATGATATTGATGGATCTTGGCTTAGTGATCACGGAAAAGCACACCAAACTTAGAGGTTTGCTTGTCCTCAAGCAAAAGAAAAGAAGAGAAGAGAGAGAGAGGAAGAGGAAATTCGAATGGTGTGGTGGAATGATGGGGACAAACGTGTTTTTATAAGGGGAGGGAGAAGAGATTTCGAAAAAATAAGAATTTGAAAGAAAATTTGAGAAGATATGGAAAGGATTTGAGAAAAGGGTGAGTTTTTTTTATTTTTTTTTGAAGAAGATTTGGGATTAATTTGAAATAGATTTGAAGAATGGTTTTGATTTGTGGAGATTTGAAAGTGAATGATGAAAGGTTGAAGTGCATTTATGTAGAAGAGTATGGGTAAAAAGAGGAAAGTTTGAAAAAAATTTGAGTTGAAAACAAAAATGTGGTCCCCCCACCTTTCTGGCGTTAAACGCCCAGAATGGCACCCATTCTGGCGTTTAACGCCCATTTGATGCCCCTTTTGGGCGTTTAACGCCCAGCCAGGTGCCCTGGCTGGCGTTAAACGCCAGAAAACCTTTATCACTGGGCGTTTTTCTAAACGCCCAGGATGCTGCACACCTGGCGTTAAACGCCCAGAATGGTGCCCATTCTGGCATTTAACGCCCAAAATGGCACCATTCCTGGCGTTAAACCCCCAGAATGGTACCTGTTCCGAGGGTTACCTGAAACGTGCAGCTCGGTCGTCTTAGAGAGGCCCGAGGTGGGGGGATTGATGACCCGAGCTTGATATGCAGAGTGGTTGGTGGTTGTACCTGCAATGACACTCCGATGCTTAAGTTAGCATGGGTCCAAGCAGATATGTGTAGATTTGGAATGAATGCCATACCTGGGTGCTCCAGTGTATTTATAGTAGTTGGCAGTGATCTTCCCTGGATAAGATATTCTTATCTTATCTTATCTTTGGGAGTTTTATCTCTATCTTTGTGGAACCGCCTTTCCCAGGCCTTTCCGGCCTTTAGGTTTTGGGCTGCGTTCCTTTCTGATGGGCCTTCTTAGCTTTGTTTGTCCGAGGTCCGACCTCAGGCGTGGGCCTCGGGACGAGGTCGGACCTTTCATAAAGTTGCCGATTTAGAGGAGCTCGGTCAGGGTATGAACAGTGCCCCTGCCCGAGTTCGTCCTTTTTGAGAGGTCGAGCTCGGGCATAGTAGTTTTTTCAAAATTTGAAAACGGCCGTTTCAGCATTTATTGCTTTTTACCGTTTCTCCGGGGTTTCCTCTGTGCCGCCGTTCTGTTCTCCTTGCTTCGGAGTTCATCGTCTTCTTCCTTTCTTCCAGGTTTGTTCTCGTCTTCATTTTCTTTGCGCACATATGCTTCTGTTTCTTTTACTTTTTGTCCTGGCTCAAAGACTCTGGTTGACAATCTCTTGTCATGCCACTTCTTTGCCTTTTCCTTATAAATTTTAGCATTTTCAAAGGCATTGAGTCTGAACTCCTCTAGCTCATTTAGCTGAAGCAATCTTTTTTCACCAGCTAACTGAGCATCCATGTTTAGGAATCTGGTTGCCCAGTAGGCTTTATGTTCCAGTTCCACAGGCAAATGACAGGCCTTCCCATACACCAGTTGGTATGGAGAGGTGCCTATGGGAGTCTTGAACGCTGTTCTGTATGCCCACAGAGCATCATCCAAGCTCTTTGCCCAATCCTTTCTCCGGGCTATCACAGTCCGTTCTAGGATTCTTTTTAGTTCTCTGTTAGAGACTTCTGCTTGCCCATTTGTCTGTGGATGATACGGAGTTGCCACTTTGTGGCTAATTCCATATCTAACCATAGCAGAGTATAGCTGTCTATTGCAGAAATGAGTGCC
>NC_029779.3:21954406-21955224 GCF_000817695.3 Arachis duranensis
TAAGTGTTTGAGTATGATGGTGGGAATGGCCCCATGAAGTCAATTCCCCATACATCAAACAATTCTATCTCTAATATCCCTTGTTGAGGCATGGCATATCCGTGAGGCAGATTACCAGCTCTTTGGCAACTGTCACATTTACGCACAAACTCTCGGGAATCTTTATAGAGAGTAGGCCAGTAGAAGCCACACTGGAGGACTTTAGTGGCTGTTCGCTCACTTCCAAAATATCCTCCATAATGTGATCCATGGCAATGCCATAAGATCTTTTGTGCTTCTTCTCTGGGTACACATCTGCGGATCACTCCGTCAGCACATCTCTTAAAGAGATATGGTTCATCCCAGAGGTAGTACTTGGCATCTGAAATTAATTTCTTTCTCTGCACGTAGCTGTACTCCTTGAGTATGAACCTCACAGCTTTATAATTTGCAATATCTGCAAACCATGGAGCTTCCTGAATGGCAAAGAGTTGCTCATCTGGGAAAGTCTCAGAGATCTCAGTAGAAGGGAGGGACGCCCCAGCTACTGGTTCTATTCGGGACAGATGATCAGCTACTTGGTTCTCTGTCCCTTTTCTGTCTCTTATTTCTATATCAAACTCTTGCAGAAGCATCCCAACACTGCACCAATGGCATGGTCACTGGCATCACACATTAATTCAAATGGCAATGTCCAATCTGGTGCAGAGATAACTGGTGCTGTGACCAGCTTAGCTTTCAGGGTCTCAAATTCCTGCAGACACTGTGTGTCAAACACAAATGGTGTGTCAGCAGCTAGCAGATTACTCAGAGGTTTTGCAATTTTCGAAAAATCCTTG
>NC_029779.3:21955368-21988258 GCF_000817695.3 Arachis duranensis
TGCTTGAAATTTTGTGCCCAAGGACAATTCCTTCAGTCACCATAAAGTGAAAATTTTCCTAGTTTAAAACCAGGTTAGTCTCTTGGCATCTTTTCAGGACAAGTGCTAGGTGATTAAGACAGGAGCTGAATGAGTCTCCATATACTGAGAAGTCATCCATGAAGACTTCCAGAAATTTCTCTACCATATCTGAGAAGATAGAGAGCATGCACCTCTGAAAGGTTGCAGGTGCATTGCACAGACCAAAAGGCATCCTTCTGTAGGCAAACACGCCAGAAGGGCAAGTAAATGCTGTTTTCTCTTGGTCCTGAGGATCCACTGCAATTTGGTTGTAGCCTGAATAGCCATCCAAAAAACAGTAGTAATCATGACCAGCTAGTCTTTCTAGCATTTGGTCTATGAATGGTAAAGGAAAATGATCCTTTCTGGTGGCTGTATTGAGCCTTCTATAGTCAATACACATACGCCACCATGTGACTGTTCTTGTAGGAACCAGTTCATTTTTTTCATTATGAACCACTGTCATGCCTCCCTTTTTGGGGACAACTTGGACAGGGCTCACCCAGGGGCTATCAGAAATAGGATAAATAATCCCAGCCTCTAGTAATTTAGTGACCTCTTTCTGCACTACCTCCTTCATGGCTGGATTTAGCCTCCTCTGTGGTTGTACCACTGGTTTGGCATTATCCTCCAACAGGATCTTGTGCATGCATCTAGCTGGGCTAATGCCCTTAAGATCACTTATGGACCACCCAAGAGCTGTCTTGTGTGTCCTAAACACTTGAATCAATGCTTCCTCTTCCTGTGGATTCAAAGCAGAGCTTATAATCACAGGAAAAGTGTTACCCCCTCCCAGAAATGCATATTTCAGAGATGGTGGTAGAGGTTTGAGTTCAGGTTTGGGAGGTTCATCCTCCTCCTGAGGAATTTTCGAAAATTCCTTTATTTCCTCTAGTTTTTCTTGATCAGGTTGGGTATCCTTGAAGATGTCCTCAAGCTCTGATTCTAGGCTTTCAGTCATATTGATCTCTTCTACCAGAGAGTCAATAATGTCAGCGCCCATGCAGTCATCTGGTGTGTCTGGATGCTGCATTGCTTTCACAGCATTCAACTTGAACTCATCCTCATTGACTCTCAGGGTTACTTCCCCTTTTTGTACATCAATGAGAGTTCGTCCAGTTGCTAGGAATGGTCTTCCTAGAATGAGAGTTACACTTTTGTGCTCCTCCATTTCCAGCACCACAAAGTCAGTGGGAAAGGCAAATGGCCCAACCTTGACAATCATGTCCTCTATTATGCCTAATGGGTGTTTAATGGAGCCATCAGCAAGTTGGAGGCATATCCTGGTTGGTTTGACTTCTCCAGCCAACCCAAGCTTTCTGATAGTAGATGCAGGTATTAGGTTGATGCTTGCTCCAAGATCACATAGGGTTGTCTTGGTGCAAGCGCCTTCTAATGTGCATGGTATTATAAAGCTTCCAGGATCTTGAAGTTTTTCTGGTAAGCTTTTCAGAATGACTGCACTGCATTCTTCAGTGAGAAACACTTTTTCAGTTTCTCTCCAATCCTTCTTATGACTTAAGATTTCTTTCATGAACTTAGCATAAGAAGGTATTTGCTCAAGTTCTGGGCAGGGAATGGGCGTTTAACGCCAGCTTTTCTTCCCTTTCTGGCGTTTGAACGCCAATAACATTCCTCTCTGGGCTCTTACTGTCCTCAGAGGGATTTTGAACAGTGGTTTGGTTATCCTCTGTCACTTGTTCTTTGTTTGGCTTCTTGCTCCTTTGAGCAGTGATATTCAGTGTTTTCCCACTCCTCAGTTGAACTGCTTGACATTCTTCCATTATCTGTTTAGATATTTGCTGTTTTGCTTGATTCAACTGCAGTTCTATGTTCTTGTTAGCAATTTTAGTATCATGGAGCATTTCTTTAAATTCTACTAACTGTTCTGTCATCAGGAGCAATTGTTGATTAAGCTCATTCATCTGTTCTTGAGGATTAGGATCAGTGACTAATGCCATGACCTCCTCTTTTGGAACGAACTCATTGCTAGAATATAAGGTACAAATATTGGTTTCTAGCAACAGTGTCTATAAGCTCTTGAGCTTCTTCAATTGTCTTCCTCATGTGTATAGATCCCCCAGCTGAGTGGTCTAAAGACATCTGAGCTTTTTCTGTGAGCCCATAGTAGAAGATGTCTAACTGTCTCTTGAGCTTCTTCAATTGTCTTCCTCATGTGTATAGATCCCCCAGCTGAGTGGTCTAAAGACATCTGAGCTTTTTCTGTGAGCCCATAGTAGAAAATGTCTAACTGTACCCACTCTGAAAACATTTCAGAGGGGCATTTTCTTAGCATACCTCTATACCTCTCCCAGGCATTATAAAGGGATTCATTATCCTCTTGTTTAAAGCCTTGGATGTCCAGTCTTAACTGTGTCATCCTTTTTGGAGGGTAAAAATGGTTCAGGAATTTGTCTGACAACTGTTTCCATGTTTTTATGCTTGCTGTAGGTTGGTTATTCAACCACCTTTTAGCTTGATCTTTTACAGCAAATGGAAACAGTAATAGTCTGTAGACATCCTGATCTACCTCTTTATCATGTACTGTGTCAGCAATTTGTAAGAACTGTGCCAGAAACTCAGTAGGTTCTTCCTGTGGAAGACCGGAATACTGGCAATTTTGCTGCACTATGATAATGAGTTGAGGGTTTAGCTCAAAGATGCTTGCTTTGATGGGAGGTATACAGATGCTACTCCCATATGCAGCTGTAATGGGGTTAGCATATGACCCCAGAGTCCTTTTGGACTGATTAATCCCACTTAAGTCCATAATGGACAAAAGGGAAATGATAATGATTGCAAAGAGATGAATTTTGTTGTTTGTTTTTTTTTTTTGAATTAACCGAAAAAATAAAAATAAAATAAAACAAAAGGAAAATAAAATAAAAAATTCGAAAATCAAAAAGAAAAATAAGATCAAAGCAAATTGAGAACTGAATCATTTAGTTAACTAAAAAGATTTTGAAAACAGCAATTAAAAAGATATGATTGAAAAATTTTTATGAAAAAAGATTTGATTTTTGAAAAGAGGAAAGAGAAAAACACAAAAAGACACCAAACTTAAAATTTTTAGAAAATCAAACACTAATTTTTCGAAAATTTTTAAGAGAAAAACACAAAGAGGACACCAAACTTAGAATTTTTATGAATCAAAAAGGGACTAAGAATATGCAAAATCGAAAATTAAAAGAAAAACAAAAGCATGCAATTGACACCAAACTTAAAATATGAAACTAGACTCAACTAAAAGACTCTAAACCAACAAAAATAAAACAGTCCTAATCTAAGCAACAAGATAAGCCGTCAGTTGTCCAAACTCGAACAATCCCCGGCAACGGCGCCAAAAACTTGGTGCACGAAATTGCAATAACACTTTTGCAATCCCGCACAACTAACCAGCAAGTGCACTGGGTCGTCCAAGTAATACCTTGCGTGAGCAAGGGTCGATCCCACGGAGATTGTCGGCCTGAAGCAAGCTATGGTTATCTTGTAAATCTTGGTTCTCGTTCAGGCCGGAATAGAATCCAGTGATTCTTTTGCGTCTGTCACTAACGCCCCACCTTCAGGAGTTTGAAGCACATCACAGTCATTCAATCATTGAATCCTACTCAGAATACCACAGACAAGGTTTAGACCTTTCGGACTCTCTTGAATGCCGCCATCAGTTCTAGCTTATACCACGAAGATTCTGGTTAAGGAATCCAAGAGATATCTACTCAATCTAAGGTAGAACGGAGGTGGTTGTCAAGCACACGTTCATAATTGAGAATGATGATGATTGTCACGGATCATCACATTCATCCGGTTTAAGAACAAGTAATATCTTAGAATGGAAGCAAGCATGATTGAATGAGAAACGTAGTAGTTGCATTAATCCATCAAGACACAGCAGAGCTCCTCACCCCCAACCATGGGGTTTAGAGACTCATGCCGTGGAAGGTACACCAAGAAATGTGTAAAAATGTCATGAGGTCATAAGGTACAGATACAATGTCCAAAGATCCTATTAATAGTAAAACTAGTAACCTAAGGTTTTACAGAAATGAGTAAATGACAGAAAAATCCACTTTCGGGCCCACTTGGTGTGTGCTTGGGCTGAGCAATGAAGCAATTTCGTGTAGAGACCTTTTCTGGAGTTAAATGCCAGCTTTCATGCCAGTTTGGGCGTTTAACTCCAAGTTTCATGCCAGTTCCGGCGTTTAACGCTGGAATTTCTGAGGCCGAATTGCTACGCCGGTTTGGGCCATCAAATCTTGGGCAAAGTATGGACTATCATATATTGCTGGAAAGCCCAGGATGTCTAATTTCCAATGCCGTTGAGAGAGCGCCAATTGGGCTTCTGTAGCTCCAGAAAATCCACTTCGAGTGCAGGGAGGTCAGAATCCAACAGCATCTGCAGTCCTTTTCAGTCCCTGGATCAGATTTTTGCTCAGAACCTTCAATTTCAGTCAGAAAATACCTGAAATCACAGAAAAACACACAAACTCATAGTAAAGTCCAGAAAAGTGAATTTTAACTAAAAACTAATAAAAATATAATAAAAACTAACTAAAAGATACTAAAAACATACTAAAAACAATGCCAAAAAGCGTATAAATTATCCGCTCATCAGTGGTCTCCACCCATAAACTGAAAATCTGTTAATTAATACGAATTTAAATTCAAATCTTATCTTTGAGGAAAAGATATTATTTTTAATTTTTTTAAACCTATTAGGATTAGTTATAACTAGAAACTCTGTCCATTTAGACAGGTATCATATTTTTACCAGAACCCTTATTTTTCTTCTCTGAACCATGAGCAACTAATCCTTCATTGTTAAGGTTAGGATCTCTGTCTATTTGTATGGATTTATTCGTTTGATCTTTCTAATTTATTCATGTTTTGATTTATATTTCAATAATTGTTTTCGCTCTTAATTTTATGAATATTGGGCGGAACGGAAGTATGACCCATGTTCTAATTGAGTTCTTGTAAAACTTGGAAAAGCTCTTTACTTGAACAACAGCTTGAAAACAAATTATACTAAATTTCTAATTATTTGTATTTAACGGGATACGTGACATATAATCCCTTTATTTTTGAATAATTAGAATTCTTTTGGCATATAAACTAGAAATTGATCATCACCCCCTAATTAGAATTAATTGACCAAGGAATTGGCAGTTAATGAATTTTAGAGGAGACTAGGAAGGTCTAAGGAATTAGGGTCTAGTCACATATAGTTTTTCACGAAATTATATCTTGCATGATTAAATTAGTTAGTAATAAAAGTTAATCTGAAAAATAGATAACTCTGAAACCTTAACTGTTTTCTCCATATTTTATTCCCAATTTATTTATCTGCCTGTCTTTGATATTCTGAATTTACACTTAAACCTTTTGAACATCTCAAAACCAATTTTTGCTTGCCTAACTAATCCAATCAATCAATCATTGTTGCTTGATCCATCAATCCTCGTGGGATCGACCCTTACTCACGTAACGTATTACTTGGTATGACCCGGTTCACTTGCCGGTTAGTAAGTGTGGGTTATAAATTCCGCCCCAGTTAGTACTCAAATTGTATAGGTGGTCATAGGTTAGGTGGAAAGTTTAAGTTGATCAAAGATCCAAATTTCAAGCTCACTTGACCATATGTATCCCTACCTTTACCCTAGCCCCATTGCAACCTATGAATAAGTCCTCATGATGAATGTATGCATGCATTGAATAATTGTTGATTGTTAGATGAAAAATAAATCATGGAAAGCATGATTAGAGGAGAATAGAGTGATTGACACTATACACTTGAGCGATTAGAGTGGATACACTTCTGGTGAGGGTTCGATGCTCAATTCCTTGTTCCCAGCTTTCATGAGCTTTCTTCTTGCAAGTGTATTTGTACTTTATTTTGATATTCAAATTGGTTGGATTCATGAATCATTATACTACTTAGCCCTACATGTGCATTTGTGTTCTTGGAGATTGATTTACTTTTAACCAAGTAGGTAGAATCATTTTGCATTTAGTTGCATTCATATAGATAGGTGCATATAGTTCATTTGCATTGAATAAATGTTCATACCCCTTTTCTTGTCCTTCTTTATTCATAGCATGGGGACATGCATGGTTTAAGTGTGGGGAGGTTTGATAAACTCCAATTTGTGGTTTATCTTGTGCCTAATTTGGGGGATTTGATCAACTTTTCTCACATTTATTCAATGAGATAGCATGGTTTTGTAATTCTCCCTAAATTTGTGCTTAAGTGTGAAAACATGCTTTTTAGGTCTAAAAATAGCAAAATTTAATTCACTTTAATTCCATTCGATGCCTTGATATGTTTGTTAAGTGATTTCAGGTTTGGAAGGCAAAGATTGGATTGAAGGAATGAAGGAAAAACATGCAAAGTGGGAGAACTCATGAAGAAATGAAGGAACCACAAAGTTGTCAATCATGACTTCTTCGCACTCAATTGATCAGAACTTGAGCTACAGAGGTCTAAACGAGGCGGTTTCAGTTGCATTGGAAAGCTAACATCCGGGGCTTCAAAATGATATAAAATTCGTCATAGTTGTATGGCGCCTAGGAACAAGTACGCGCACATGACCTGCATGCATCGTAGGATCAATGTGGGTCCATTTTGGGCAACTTGTTGGGGATGATTTCTGAAGCATTTCGGGCTCAATCCAACTCATTTTTGATGCTATTGAACCCAAGTATTGAAGGGGGAATGAACCAAGTAGTCATAGTTTAGTTTTCATCATGTTTTAGGCTAGAATTCTAGAGAGAGAAGCTCTTTCCTCTCTCTAGATTTAGGATAGAAATTAGGGTAAAGTTAGGTTAGGCTCTCTCAATTTCATCTTTCAATTCTTGTTTTGATATCAATTCTCTTTATATTTTAGTATTCTATTGTCCTAATCTTCTTAGTTTCTCTTGTTACGTTCTTGTTTCACTCTCTTTTATGTCAATGAACCTTTGTTGGATCTTGATTTCTTTTAATGTAATTTTATATTTCCATGTTTCTTTTATGTTTATCTTCATTGCTATTGTTGATTTCTTGCTCATGATGGTTATGGATTTTGTTAATTCTTGCAACTTCTTATGTTTACTTTCATTGCACTCTAGGTGTTTGATGAAATGTTTTCTCTAGTTTTTGAGTAGTTTCCTTTACTCTTGGCCATGGCTATGGGAATTGAGTGACCTTGAGTCATTGGGTCTCAATGAATTGGTTATTTGAGAATCCTTGGTGATCAATTTGATACTCATTGACATCAACCCACTACTAATCTAAATAGTAGATAGGTTGGGACTTACCAAGATGAACCACCTTCCAATTATGTGCCCTTTCTCCCAAACAATGAACCCTCTCTTCCTACACCACCTCCAATGGATGGGTCTCTCCGTACCTTCATGCTAGAACAACAAAGAGATATTAGCTCTTACAACCAAAGATAGGAAGAGATGCAAAAGGAGTTCAATAAGCTAGAAGTCATGATTGCTACCATGGCGGAAGCCGTTAGCAACATGGTCTCCTTCCGCCTAAGCCTATATGATCAAGGTACTCCCATTGTTGAATGTGGAGAAGCAATCAAGGAGCATAATGAGGGAGTGAATTTGGAGCTTCAAAGTGAAGAAGATGAGTTGAGGAAAGAATTGCAACAAGGGAGGGAGTAGAGAAATTGAGCCGGAAGAAGTGGTTGAAGACCTAAGAGATGTTAGAAGTCCATGGGAATGTAGAATTAGAGAACCCTCTTCCAAGAAGCTTGATATTGATGTTAAGGAGGGTGTACAACCTTCAAAGTATATCATGGTTGAAGATTTTGAAGAGATTGATCAAGAGATGAATTCAATCATTGATGAGTTTCTATTTACAATTGAATCCTCTCCCATTGGGCTTAACATAGAGATTAAAGAAGAAGATACCTCACCTCCCATACCCTTGGTAAGCAGTGAAGTAGAGATTGAATTGGAAGAGAGCTACCAAGAGGAAGTGGTTGAAATTGAAGAAGCTTGCAAAGAAGTGGAGGTAATCAAAGAAGAGCACAAGGGAATGGAACTTGCAAGACCATTAGAGACATCCCTTCCTAAGTCACTATCCAACACAACATTCAAGTGGGTAAAATTTCTATCCCTAAGCTTTACTTTCTCACTTGAATATGGTTTGCTTGAAACGGATAGGCAACTTAGAGCTCTTTGTGGAGTTAAAAGTAGGGGAGAATTATGTAGTGGTTGGAAAAATGATGTTAGGCTCATTAAGGTTAAACGCTCAAGCAATAGGTCCCATAGTTGGAAAAGTGCTAAATTGTATGGGTCTAGGAGGAGAACTTGGTGCTCTAATGAGAATTCTATGTGCCTACCACCCGAATGGAACAATGATGACCAATTGGAAGACGGGTGTGAAGATACAATGTGAAGATCAACCTTTGGAGATCCAAACTTGTGAAGGACTCCATCAAGACTTGGAGCAACTCATTGGAAATCTTGGAGCACAATGAAGGACCAGGCATTGGTGGGAGTTCCAAGAGAAATTCAAACACAAGCCACCTTGACAAGGAGCTTCCCAATTGTCCAACTTAAGGACTTAAACTATAGGTGTTAGGTGGAAGACACCCCACCATGGTAAACTCTGTCCATTCTCTTGTAGATATAATCAATGAATGAATTGAGTTGCCATTGTTAGGTAGTTTTCTTCTTTGTAAATTCTTATTTTAGTGTTTTGGTTGCTAGTTTGTTTGATTAGATTTATGCCTTAAGTTGTAGAATAGTTGTTGTTAAATTGTATTTTGCTTGAAGTGTAAGTTTTGTTTGTTTTGTATTTGAAAATTTTTTAAAAACCAAAGGATTTGTTGTTGAATTTGAATTTTGGTTGCTTTAGAATGCTTGTAGAATAGGAGAGTGCCCTGTTTTTGTTTTCATATTCCATGAAAAAAAACATATGGCACGCCACGCGTCATATACCATGATTGGACTCCTGGTACAAAACCAAAGAATTACGTTGAAGTGGTGCTGGTATTGTGCGAATAGCACAATTTGGCCTCACGCGTACGCGTGGGTGATGCTTACGCGTCACCTGTACTGTCTGCATGCCACGCGTAAGCGTGGACGACGCTTATGCGTCGCTTCACCCTCCTGCTCTTCAAAATTCCACTTCTCATTTTTCCCATCTTTCATTTTCTTTTGCTTATTGCATTTGCATACTTTTATTCATTGAATTTTAATTCTGTTTTTATAGCCTAATCTTATTTTCTTTTCTAAGTTTCTTATAAAATATTGGTGTTGAATTTTCCTACTCAAAGTTGAGACTTTCTTGGTTAGTTTTGGTGCTTCTTTACTTGTTTGATATCGATGGGTGATGAAACTTTTAAATCAATGCTTAATCTTTTATGACTCTTGTGTTCTTTGTGCAATGACATGAACTTTTAATGTCTTTCATGACCCACTCTTTCTTGTTTGAACTTGATGCTCAAGATACTCTTCATGTTATTTACTTTTGCTTTGACTTTACTTTTGCATCAAGTGTTAGTGATATGCCTTTTTCTTATATTGCTTTTCCACTTATATGTTGTAGCAACCATGTAGTGAGAATCCTACTCTTATTTGGCATTAGCCCCCACATATGTTCTATTTGCTTTTCTATCTTTGTTGTAGGCTTAATTTTCTTTCTTTTTCTCTCTTTTTAGGCTGGCCACCAAAAAGAGAGAAAGGAAAAGCTTCTAAATGGGGAAACAAACAAGTTCATCCACACAATCTTTTGAAGGAGCTCATCAGTTGTAGTAACCAGTCCACCCTGCTCTTCTTTGCATGTGATGAGCGGATAATTTATATGCTTTTTGTCATTGTTTTTACATAGTTTTTAGTATGATTTAGTTATTTTTTAGTATATTTTTGTTATTTTTTAAGAAAAATTCACATTTCTGGACTTTACTATGAGTTTGTGTGTTTTTCTGTGATTTCAGGTATTTTCTGGCTGAAATTGAGGGACCTGAGCAAAAATCTGATTCAGAGGCTGACAAAGGACTGCTGATGCTGTTGGATTCTAACCTCTCTGCATTCAAAATGGATTTTTTAGAGCTAAAGAAATCCAAATGGCGCACTCTCAATTGCGTTGGAAAGTAGACATCCAGGGCTTTCTATCAATATATAATAATCTATACTTTGCCTAAGTTTAGACGACGCAAACTGGCATTTAACGTCAGCTTTCTACCCTATTCTGGCGTTAAACGCCAGAAACAAGTTGCAAAGCAGAGTTAAACGCCAGAAACAAGTTACAAACTGGCGTTTAACTCCAAGGAAGACCTCTACACATGAAAGCTTCAATGCTCAGCCCAAGCACACACCAAGTGGGCCCGGAAGTGGATTTCTGCATCATTTACTTGTTTTTGTAACCCTAGTAACTAGTTTAGTATCAATAGAACTTTTTACTAGTGTATTAGATATCTTGGATTTTACATCTTTTGATCTCTTGATCATATTTTGGGGGCTGGCCATTCGGCCATGCCTGGACCACCATCACTTATGTATTTTTAACGGTAGAGTTTCTACACACCATAGATTAAGGTGTGGAGCTCTGCTGTTCCTCAAGTATTAATGCAAAGTACTACTGTTTTCTATTCAATTCATGCTTATTCTTATTCTAAGATATCCATTCGAACACAAGAACATGATGAATGTGATGATTATGTGACACTCATCACCATTCTCACTTATGAACGCGTGATTGACAACCACTTCTGTTCTACATGAAGACAAGCTTGAATGTATATCTCTTGGGTTTCTAATCAACGATTCACATCGACTCCCCTCTGACAACGGGGCATCTGAATCCGAGATTAGAATCTTCGTGGTATAGGCTAGAATCAATTGGCAGCATTCTTGAGATCCGAAAAGTCTAAACCTTATCTTTGGTATTCCGAGTAGGATCTGGGATGGGATGACTATGACGAGCTTCAAGTGTGGATGAAGGATTGGAAGAAGGCAGTAGGAAAGCAGAGATCCAAAAGGAATGAGGCATCTCCATACGCTTATCCGAAATTCCCACCAATGAATTACATAAGTATCTCTATCTTTATTTTATGTTTATCTATCTTTTAATTATTAAAACTCCATAACCATTTGAATCCGCCTGACTGAGATTTACAAGGAGATCATAGCTTGCTTCAAGCCGACAATCTCCGTGGGATCGACCCTTACTCACGTAAGGTTTATTACTTGGACGACCCAGTGCACTTGCTGGTTAGTTGTGCGAAGTTGTGAAAAAGAGTTGAGATTACAATTGTGCGTACCAAGTTGTTGGCACCATTGATATCACAATTTCGTGCACCAGCATGCACCGAGGACGGTGCAATCTTCAAGTGTGGGGAGGTCGTCCGACCGACTTCTATGGGTAACCACTTCCTTTTTCAACACCAATTTTTAGTTTTCTTTGTTGGTTAGTTGTTATGTTGCATGATAGGTTGCATTATAGTTATAATTTGTATACATTCTACTACCTCTTTCTTGTTAGCACTACTTGGTTTGGGAGATGCTTTCTTTTCCAAGAAAACTGTTTTAAGGCACCCTACCAATTTGGAAAAGAATTTTTTGTTGAACTTGCTTGAAGAATTTATTTTGGAATATTGTTTTTGAGCTAAGAACACACAAGCATGTGAGTTTTGATCCCAATTGTGTGGTTACATTGTATAACCACTTATTTTCATTCTTGTGTGCATTATTCTCTTTCTATGATTGTAATATTTGATTTGCTTGATTCTATATGTCCATTATTCCTTGTATACATGCATTTATATGATTGAGGCCATCATTTCATTTAGCTCACTTACCCAAATAGCCTACCTTTCATCTACAATTGTTAGCCAATTTTGAGTCTATTTAATCCCTTTTGTTCTTAATTGTAGCACATCATTACCCTTAAGTGAAAAATAATAAATGTTCCTTAATTTGGATCTTTGATTAGCTTAGGCTAGTGAGGGTGTGTATCATTTGGGTATGAGAAACTTGGGGACATTGGTTGAGGTAAAAGTGTATTTTGTATTTTTGTTGAAAATCATGGGATTGGGTACATACTCGTGCATTAAATGTAAAACCATATGAATTGATACGTTTGTATATACTTTATGCGAAAAAATATTATAAAGAAAAAGAAAAATAAAAAAAATAAAAAAATATATATAAAAGAAAAAAAAAGAAAAAGAGAAAAAGAAAAGCAATAAAAAGGGGACAAAAATGCCCGAAAGTAAAGTAATAATAACAATGCATATGGAATGTGAATTAAAGAGAATGCATGAGTACGTGAAAAAGTGGGAATCATGGGTAGTGTTCTGAGGGTTACCTGAAACTGTAGGTCGGTCTCGGACGAGATTTTCTGTACTGATCGGAACGGTGGTATCCGATTTGTGGGACGTGATGGAGGTGCTGATTCCTTCGTCCCCGGAGGGTGGGGGGTACCTGCAAGGGACTCCGATGCTTAAGTTAGCAAGGGTATTAAGCAGGTATAGAGTAGAATCAGAGTATGAGTTATACCTGGGTGCTCCAGTGTATTTATAATGGTGCGGAGTGACCTTTTTAGATAAGATAAGTTAGTTATCTTATCTTATCTTATCTTTGAGTGAGGTCCTTGTATCTTCAATGGAACCGCCCTTATCTCTTTAGGCTTGGGCCGCCTGCGGATTTGGGTTGTGTTCCTCTAGTCTGGCCCTTTACTGGGCTTTCCTGGTGACTTTGGCCGAGCTCTCTGAGGAGAGGTTGGGTCATCCTGACCTGAAGAGGTCGGTCGCTTTGTCTGTAGAACTTCCCAGGTCGGACAGCTCGACCCAGGGTATGAACAGTACCCCTGCTCGAGCTCGGCCTTTGCTTTGGAGGTTGAGTCTTAGTTTTAGGACTTCGAACCTTCTTGGGTGAAGCCGAACTCAAGCATTTTGTCGATCTTGTCTTCGTAGAGTTCCTTTTTGAATGCGGAGCATTTCTGTTTCGTTTCCTTTAAAAGCGCGCGCTTTTGCATTTAGTGTTTTGGCTTTGGGAATGCGCGAGGGTTTTTAATGCCCCCATTAATTGGTTTTTAATGCCCCGTTTCTTTTGCTTCTTTTGAACTTTTACACACAGAAACCCCTTTTTTCTCCTCTCCGTGACTTCCCCTATTTTTTCTCACTTCTGTTGTTATCGTCTGCCCCTTCGGGTTTCTCTTTGTGACATTGCTTGGCAATCGTAGGTGCTCTTTTTGCTTTCGACGGCAACTCTTGATCTCTTTTCATCTTCGCTCCCCACACGCTTCTCCTTTTTTCAGGTTGGTTTCTCTTCTCTTTTTTGCTTGCTATTCTGCTGCATCGTGTTTGGTTTTGAAGCTTTGATTTTGAATGAGTGCATGTTGGAAAGCTTGGATTTTTACCACGCCTGGTTTTGCTACTGTGATGTATGCTTCCTTTTTTGTCCTTTCGTATGCTTCTGAGTGTATCTTCCTGGTTTGGCTCTCTAGGGTTTTGTTTGCTATTTTACTGGTTTTTGAACTGTTATAGCCTTTTTTTCTTTTGGCGGTTCACATGATCTTCTTTGTGTTTCTTTTTCTTGGAAAGGGTTTCTGTTGAGACGCTAGCCTTGTAGATTTTCCTGAAAAGTCTTATTCCCCGATTGCCTCCAAAGGATGACCCTGGACCTTGGGTTGTTTTCAGGGGTTTTCCTTTTTATCTGTTATAATGGCGCTGGGTTGTGCTGTCCGAGTTGTTTTAATTTGATTCTGGGATGTTTTTACCTTTTTAGTAATCCAATCTTTTTTTGTTTGTAGGACTAGTTGGCCATGTCTTCCCGAAAAAATATTGTCGAGCCATCTCCTATGGTTCCTGAAGGGATGTCCGATTGGCTGGACTCTCTTGTCTTGTTGTGTGTTTCTTTAGCCGATTCAGAATTTTGTGTGATGCTTAGAAGGCATCATCGTGTCTGTAGTAGTGAGGATCAGGAGAGCAATTATGAGTTAGTGGCACCCGATTCTGGTGATAGAGTTTGCTTTCCGGTCCTGACCCAGGGGGAGCGTCCCTTCTTCTATGCTTACGATTTCTTTTTTGGCCAAATGAACATCACCTTTCCTTTTACCTCTTTTGAAACTGACCTATTATGGTCTTGTAATGTAGCCCCTTTCGCAGCTCTATCCGAATTCGTGGGATTTCATCAAGATTTTTCAACTTGTTTGTCAAGAATTTGGTGTTACACCTTCTCAAACTCTTTTTCTGTATCTTTTTGTGTTGACCAAACCTGGGACTACCAAGAAAAAGGCTTCTTGGATTTCTTTTAGGTCTGCCCAGGGGCACAAGGTTTTTTCCATGTATGACGAATCTTTCTGGGATTTTAAGAACTACTTATTTAAGGTCGGGGCTGTTAAAGGAGCCCGACCTTTCTTTCTGGATGAAAATAATGAGCCCTGCTTTCCCCTAGAGTGGCAGAGGAATGTAGTGATATCCCGATATACTTGGGAGATGTTGAGCGAGGTCGAGCAGGCCTTTGTGAATGTTTTGGAGGATATTTGGGGAGAACCTCCTCATTTGGATACTAAAAAGTCTTTGGGAATCCGTCCCTTATTCGAACTGCTTTGGGTACTACCTTAATATATTTTGTTTTTGTTGATTCCTTCCTATTTTTTCTCCCTGTTTGATAAATTGCTGTTTTTCATTTTTTAGAGATGGCCAAAAATAATGATGCAATGAAGGCTTTCAAGAAAGCGAAGAAAGCTACTGCAGCTCAAAACATCTCGGCCCGGGCTGATGGGGAAGGAACTTCCCAAGCTCCTTCGAAGCCGCCCGTGCCGAACTCTCCTGGCCCGAGGAGAATGATCTCTACACCTCGGGTCCGTTTAGTGGATCCCCCTCAATCTTCTACTACTGCTGTGGTTTCTTCTTCGGCCACCCCTCCTCTAAAAAGACCTCGAACTGTTGAACCCTTCAATCTAGATGCCCCAGATTTTGATCCTATTGGTTTTGTGGACCAGTAGATCGCTCCTTATGGTGCTCTTTTAATGGATGATGTATCTCTCCTTCATCACTTGGATTTTATAACTTGGAGTAGTGTTAAGATGGCTCATATGGGAGCTACTTTGTATTGCACTGCCCAAAATCTGTCTCTACATGCTACCAAAGCTTTTATGGAGGAAGCTAAGCAAGAATTTGATCGGATGAAGGGTCTAAAGGAGGAGTTTGAAGCGGAGGTGACTAAACTGAAGAAGGAGTTGGCGGGGGAGAAGGCCAGCTCTCTTGCCCTGGCGGCCTCTGTGCGATTGGCTGAGGATGTGGCTTTGAAGCCCAAAGAAAGCTACGTCACGTCCTACCAAGAAGTGATGCGTCTTCGGGAGGAGCTAGAGTCAGCCTGGGCTGATTATTCCGAGCTCCAGGGTCATCTTGTGGGTAGCGTAACTGCTGCTTATGAGAACCTGAAGGAGCAGGTTCAGGTTATCACCTCGGGAGCTGATCTTGCTTTATTTAGCTTGGATAATGTTGTGAAGCATGGTAAGATCGTCCCTGACGATCCTGATGATGATAATGATGTCGTCCCTCCTCCAGTCACTTCTGCCAAAGCCTCTGTTGTCCCGCCTTCCTCAACCTCGGCAGTTGAAGCTACACAGCCGGAATCTGATCCAGACGTCCAGATTTTGAACTGGGATGACGGGACAGTGGACGCAGTTCCCCTTCAGACTCGCCCTCCTTCTCCCCAAGATGCTGCTACTGGGAAGCCTTTGGATCCTCTATAACTTTTCTGATATGTTTGTGTATAGTCCGGTTTTTATGGGCTTTTGAACTCTTTATTTTTGTAAGTTTTGTGATCTCTGACTTTGGATACTCCAGTTGCTACTTTAGCAACTTTATTTTGAAAAACAAAAATAGTTTCTCTTTCTCTTGGGGTCGGATTCAAGCGGCCTCTTGAGTCTTGTTTTATGGTAATTGCCTTTGTGCTTTGTTTATTTCTTGCCTTAGTTGAAGTGTCCCTTTTAAGGCTAGTTGTATGTTTGAATATTCTTTGATAGAATACTTTGTAGATTGACTTTGGAGAGGTCGTGGTCTTTCGGGTCGAGTTATCTCCCTTCTGTTGGTTGATTCTCTCAGTTGATCTTTTCTTGAGTTATTTCTAGTAACCCCTTGGGTTTACTTTTTATAACTCTGTCGCTTTTGGTTGCCCTGCGCTGGTTTCTTCATGTTGGTTGGTCTACCCCATGTTATTTTGAGTAATCCATTTCGTTTGGACTTTATCCGGTCTCTTTTATATGGATTACTTTGTATAACTTTGTAGCTTTCTGGGCTGATTTTGTCAAGTCGTTCCTTTGGAAGTTATTTCTAGTAATCCGTTTTTGTTTGGACCTTATCAAGACTCTTTTTACGGATTACTTTTTATAACTTTTTGTAGCTTTAGTCCGACTTCTTCATGTCGGTCCTTTGTTTCGTTACTAGGTAATCCTTTGGATCTTGTTCAGATCTCTTTTGGGGATTTACCCTTTGTAACTTTTATTCTTTCTGGGACGACATCATCATGTTGGATCCTGTCGAGTTACTTGATAATCCTCTTTCTTGGACCTTGTTCAGGTCTCTTTCAGGGATTTATCTTTGTAACTTTTATTCTTTCTGGGCCGACGTCGTCATGTCGGGCCCTGTCGAGTTACTTGATAATCCTCTTTCTTGGACCTTGTTCAGGTCTCTTTCAGGGATTTATCTTTGTAACTTTTGTTCGAGTCCGACTTCATCATGTCGGGCTCTTCGAAGTTATAGTAATCCTCTTTTATAGGGTTGGCCAAACCTCTTTCCAGGGCTTTACTTATAACTTAGGTTGTTGTGGCTGATCCGACTTTTGTGCCGGCCAGTCTTTTAAGTTATTTTATAGCAATCCATTTTATTAGGTCCTCGTCAGGTCCTTTCTATGGATCACTTTCTATAACTTCTTGCATTATTCTGTTTTCATCTTTGCCGATTTTGTAGATTTTGGGTTTTAATCCTCATTTTTATCGTGATCGCGCAGTGAATTCGGTTTTCACTTATTCTCGATCTGTAGCTTTATAATCGGGCAATGAATGTTTTCAGAATAATACGACTTGAGTGTTTGTAGAGAATCTAAAAAATTTTATTAAAAAAGAATGCAAATATACATGAGGAGTTAATTTCCTAAGTCGGGTGATTTGTAAGTCTTGGTGGGGCGCCTCGTTAAAAAACCTTTTTCAGGAAAAAGAGTGCGCCTTGTCCAAGATCTTTTATCATCCCTAGCTATAGTACCTTCTTAGGTTGCAGGCGCACCATGATCAGGAAGCTCTCGCCCGTCGAGTTCAGAAAGTTTGTAGTAGCCCTTTCCCAATACTTCTATGACTCGGAAGGGTCCTTTCCAGTTTGCTGCCAGTTTTCCTTCTCCAGGTCGAGTTGTTCCTATGTTGTTTCGGATTAGGATGAGGTCGTATTCAGCAAAGGTCTGCTGTATTACTTTTTGGTTGTATCTAGAGGTCATTTGTCATTTCAGCGCCTCTTCCCTTATCCGAGCTCTTTCTCGGATTTCCGGAAGTAAGTCGAGCTCTTCCTTGTAAAGTTGGGAATTGGCTTTTTCGCTAAAATGGATTACTCTAGGTGATCCTTCTTCGATCTCTACTGGGATCATTGCCTCCACTCCGTAAGCTAATCGAAAGGGTGACTCCTTTGTCATCGAATGTGGAGTCATTCGATATGCCCATAGGACTTGCGGAAGCTCCTCATCCTAGGCTCCCTTTGCATCTTGTAATCCCCGTTTTAATCCTGCTAATATAACTTTGTTAGCAGCTTCAGCTTGCCCATTGGCTTGGGGGTGCTCAATAGATGTGAATTGTTGTTTTATATTCAGGTCGGCCGCTAGTTTTCTGTAGCCTGCGTCTGTGAACTGGGTACCATTGTCTGTAGTAATGGAGTATGGAACTCCGAACCTTGTGATGATGTTTCTATATAGGAATTTCTGACTTCTTTGAGCTGTGACATTGGCTAGGGGTTCTGCCTCGATCCATTTTGTGAAGTAGTCTATTCCTACTATAAGGAATTTGACTTGTTCTGATCCTTGAGGAAAAGGTCCGAGGAGATCGAGTCCCCATTTTGCGAATGGCCAAGGTGAGGTTATGCTGATGAGTTCCTCTGGCAGAGCGGTGTGAAAGTTGGCATGCTTCTGACATGGGGAGCATGTCCTTACAAATTCTGTGGCTTCTTTTTGTAGAGTCGGCCAATAAAATCCTGCCTGAATTACTTTTTTGGCAAGTGCCTGCGCTCCGAGGTGATTGCCACAGATGCCACTGTGCACTAAATCTAGGACGTCTTTTGTGTTGGAAGTCGGCACGCATTTTAGCAGTGGTATCGAAATTCCTCTTTTGTATAGAGTATTATTTATGAGGGTGTAGTATTGTGCTTCTCGTTTTAACCTCTTTGCCTCTTTCTCATCTGTGGGGAGAGCTTCTGTTCTGAGGTAGTTAATTATGGGAGTCATCCACCCCTGATCGTGACCTGTTATAGCTAGGACCTTTTCTTCTTCTGAGATTGATGGATTTTGTAGAAGGAAAACAATTGGATGCTGATTCAAAGAGATATAAAGAAGAATTGGAATTAGAGCATCACAGATGCAGTTTATAAACCAGGAAATCAAAGAGGATAAGAAAGCCTGCCATGGTATTCATGAAATGGTTTGGTGAAAGCAGAGGACAACAGAGTTTAAATGGCCAAACCAAAACATGAATATTTTACAAAAATTTGGGCAGCATTCCGGCTAAAAATGGATTATCCCGGAAAATAAACAGCAATCAAAGCAGTTCATATGAATTAAAAAGTCAAGCTGCAGGTACATATAAAGAATATAAACATGAAAAGTCAATGTAAAGAGCAGCAATATACAAGTAATACAGCATATGAACAAGATCACAACAACAACAACAGATTTGCAAATATGATAAAATAGAAGCAAGAACAGTGCAAATAAACAGACCTAGATCCACTAACCTCAGCCTAGGCTACCTAACAACCTAAAATCCACTACAACATGCATATCTAGCTATCCTAAACATGAACATAAATGGAAAAAATAAAAAAACTACGAACGGAGAAAAAGGATCGTGTGTTGCGGAACCTGGAAAGGCGAAAGAAGTAGAACGGGGTAGAAAAATGGCTGGGTGGTGAGGGCGGAGTCCGGGGTGGTGGAGGGCACGACGGCGCGGAGGTGGGAAACAGTGGTGGAGTCGGACGGCGGTGGTGGGTGGTTTCTGGCGGTGGTTGGTGTAGCGGTAATGGTGGCTGGGTGGTGGTGGTTGAGGGTTGGAGAGAGAGAGAGAGGGGGTTGAGAGTGAAGGGGTGGGGCGCGAGATAGGGTTTCGCGTGACCTGGGGGCCGCGTGGGGCACGCGGTCGCGTGGTGGGGGTGAAAATGGGGATGACGCGATCGCGTGGGTCGCACGATCGCGTGAGAGGGTAGGAGAGGGGATGGCGCGATCGCGTGGGTCACGCGATCGCGTCGCTGGAATTTGTGCTAAACGCACGACTCCAGCGTCGTTTCAGTGCAACTCTCTGTCTCCTTCTAGGGTGATGTGCAATCCATGTGACGCGATCGCGTCGCTCACGCGGTCGCGTGGGATTGGTATTGTGCAAGTGACGCGATCGCATGGGGAACGCGATCGCGTGGGCCAATTTGTGCAAAACGCACAAGGGCCGCACGATTCCAGCCCAACTTTCTGGATGTTGGATCTTTACGCCGATGTCCAGGTCACGCGGCCGCGTGGGTGACGCAGTCGTGCGGGTTGTGCTTTCGCAATATGACGCGATCGCATGGGGCATGCGGTCGCGTCGTGCACCCCTTTTATTTTTTTGTTTTTTTTATTATGCATGAAAAATGTAAAATGCAGTGATTAATATGAATGCTATGCATGATGCCAGATTCAATAAAAATAAAATAAAAAAGAAATAAAAATAAAAACAAATAATATGAAATAAACTGAAAAAGAAGCGACCATACCATGGTGGGTTGTCTCCCACCTAGCACTTTTAGTTAAAGTCCTTAAGTTGGACAGTGGAGGAGTTTCCTGTTATGGCAGCTTATGTTTAAACTCTTTCAAAAATCTCCACCAGTGCTTGGAATGCCAATAGCCTCCGGGGTTCCAAACTAGGCATGTAAAGCTTCTGAGCAGCTTCAAACAGATTGTTAGGCTCCCGGGGTGACAAATGTCAGAATAAACTCCAGGATTCCAAGCCTTGCTTTTAAATCCGCCTCCGTCTTGATCTATATGTTTCCATCCGGGCGGTTTAAAAGGTAGAATCTCACCATGGTGACCGAACGTTCTGCGTGATCCATGCAATTGAGCATGATACCAATCCGTATACTTCGAGGTGAAGCGTGGAACCTTATTGAACCTTGTGCACCAACTCTGAGTACGAGCCATTTCCCTCTTACTCTTAAAGCCGCAAAGAGCTCTAAGCTGGCCATCTGTTTCAAGCAAACCATATTCAAGTGAATAAGTAAAGTTATAGGTTAAGGATTGTACCCACTTGAAGCTTGTATTAGGTGGTAATGGCCTTGGGATGGGTGTTTCCGGTGGTTCTGTAAGTTCTACTCCCTTGTGCTCTTCTGTGAATTCCTCCACTTCATTGCAAGAGTCTTCAAATGTATCTGTGTCCTGGTCAAAGTCTCCTATGTCTTCCTCATCACTTGAGTCATAGATTGGAGGTTGAGAGAAATCTACCTCCGCATCATCTTCGCATTCACTTGGTGAAGATTCTTCGATCTCAGAGAATTCACTTGCGGATGCAAGTTCATTACTAAGAGAGCTAGACTTGTGACTATCATCATCAAGGGAATTCGCTTCTTGGATTATTCCGTTTGATTCTTCATAAGTGACTTGCCTTGGGGGTTGTGTACTATCCTCCTTAGCATCAACTGTAACGTCCCTAACGGAGTTATCCTCAGCTCTGGATTCCCATGGAGGTTTGAAGATTATCTACTACTTTCAGCTGGGTATGCATTGTAGAATGGTCTTTGTCCAGGATATCTCGGAGGGTGTTGTTGCCTAAAGGGTTGATTAGATCCTCTTGGCTCCATCCATCGTTGATTGGTCTGACCTTGATGCATATTCTTGCTGTAACTTCTATTTCCTTCAACAAAGTTAGAACCAAACTCAAAGCGAGAGGGGTGAGAGTTCATGGTAGCAAATAAAATTAAAAAGGAAAATTAAAAATAAATAAACAAACAAAAGAAAAATATTTACAATAACCAATAATAAGGTATACGTTAGCAGTTCCCCGGCAACGGCGCCATTTTGATGAGAGAATTTTTGCGTGGTCTAGAAATTTGCGGATAAATCCTCGTTGCAAGTATAGTTTCTAAACCTTCAAAAGTTCTTTCATACAAACTTTTTGGGTGTCACAAGTAATAAACCCCTTTAAAAATTGTTAACCGAGTATTCAAACCTCGGGTCGTCTTCTCAAGGAACTGCAAGGAGGTATGTTCTTATTATTGGCTATGGAGATTGTGAATTCGGGGTTTCAAGAATGAGGAATAAGTAATATAAATGGCAAGTAAAATAAATGGCAATTAAAATAAATAAATACTGTAAAGCAACTTTTGGCAAGGTGAGAGAAATTAGAAGTCCAACTTAGTTATCCCTCTCAACAATAATGAAAGTTGTATCTTAATTCCACTTTGTTAACCTTTGAAGCAAAGGTAAGTCAAGGGACTAATTAGTTTGACATTTGAATCCTATTTATTTCCTAAGAAAAAGTTGGGATTATTGAAGTTCAGTTCAATTAGCAAGATAATGATTATCACTTACGCTGAGTTTGATAACTGTTGAGTTACTGATTTTTTAACCAAGACCAAAAGGGGGAAAAAGTAAATTGCTGGAATAAAATATCTTCAGATCGGAAGCAATGGTAACGTAAATAAAAGCAAGCAATCATAAACTGAAAATACCTCAATTATCATTAATTCAAACAATAATTTACCTCAAATATCATTAAATAATAAAATCATCATGAAAGTGGCATAGGCCAATTAGGCAACATAACTAATACAAGCAAGCATTCAAATGTCTGAAAATAACAAATAATTATAAAGTAAAAGAACATTGAACCTAGGATTGAGAGTCACTCTTAAAAACTTAAGAGAAGTCCTAAATCCTAATCCTAAGAGAGAGAGGAGAGAACCTCTCTCAAAACTAAATCTAAATCATCGGAAGTAACGAAAATGCGAGCCCCCTTCTGAAGAGATGCATTCCCACACTTTATAACCTCTAGTCTATGCTGTCTGTACTTGGATCTGGGCCAAAAAGGGCTTCAGAAATCGCTGGGGGCGTATTCTGTAAATTCTGATTCGTGGCCTCTGTCACGTGTCCACGTGGGTCACGCGGTCGCATCATTCGGAGCTTTTCCTTGCCACGAGGTCGCGTCAGTCACGCGTCCGCGTCGTATACCTTCTGCTTAAGGTGCGCGGTCGCGTTAGTCATGCAGCCGCGTCGCTGCTTCTTTGCTTCTGGCACGCGATCGTGTCATCCATGCGATCACGTGGGTGCCAGTTTCTTCAAAACTCCGTTTCACACTTTCCTTCCATTTTTGTATGTTTCCTTTTCCATCCTTTAAGTCATTCTGCCTTAGAAAATCTAAAACTACTCAACACACTAATCACGGCATCGAATGGAAATAAAGGTAATTAAAATAATTAATTTTAAAGATTAGAAAACATGTTTTTCACATACATCACATAATACGGAAGGGAAAGTAAAACCATGCAATTAATATGAATAAGTGGGTGAAGGATTGAATAAATCACTCAAACTAAGCACAAAATAACTCATGAAATATGGGTTTATCAGCTGTCGTATAAGGTCATATCTGGGAGTTTAAAATCCTTTGGGATTTTTGTCTTCATGATCTCTTTGGTGAATGGGTCTTGCTCCTTTCGTGTGTTATCTTCGGGAGTGGATCGGCTGGCTTTGGTCTTGACATCGGCTTCAAGTTTTAGGAGTTTGTTTTTCAGTTTCCGGCGTCGCCTTATTTCTCTTTGTAGATCCTTCTCGGCCTCTCGTTGACATAGAGCATCTTCCTCAAGTTGTTTTAACCGATCTTGAAATGCATCCAAGGCTTCCTCGTTTGGGGAGTTCTTCTTATTGTTAATTTAGGGAGTATCTTTTGGTGAGGTGTCCGCGTTTTTATGTGGTGTTCTTTCTTCTAGATCTGAGGTGTAATCATTGTCATGATCGTCCGCCATGGGATGACTTCCAGGTTCCCCGGCAATGGCGCCAATGTTCCGAGGGTTACCTGAAACTGTAGGTTGATCTCGGACGAGATCTTCTGTACTGATCGGAACGGTGGTCTCCGATTTGTGGGACGTGATGGAGGTGCTGATTCCTTCATTCACGGAGGGTGAGGGGTATCTGCAAGGGACTCCGATGCTTATGTTAGAAAGGGTATTAAGCAGGTATAGAGTAGAATCAGAGTATGAGTTATACATGGGTGCTCCAGTGTATTTATAATGGTGCGGAGTGGCCATTTTAGATAAGATAAGTTATTTATCTTATCTTATCTTATCTTTGAGTGAGGTCCTTGTATCTTCAATGGAACCGCCCTTATCTCTTTAGGCTTGGGCCGCCTACGGATTTGGGTCGTGTTCCTCTATTCGGGCCCTTTACTGGGCTTTCCTGGTGACTTTGGCCGAGCTCTCTGAGGAGAGGTTGGGTCATCCTGACCTGAAGAGGTCGATCGCTTTGTCTATAGAACATCCCGGGTCGGACAGCTTGACCCAAGGTATGAACAGGTAGCTAGGTATTGTACTAGAAGTGTATCGGTTGTTATATGTGTTTGGCGAGAGCTTAGGTTAATCAAATATGAAAATTTCAAGCTCACTTGACCATATGCATCCTTACCTTTACCCTAGCCCCATTACAACCTATGAATAAGACCTCATGATATTTGTATGCATACATTGAATAACTGTTGATTGTTAGATGAAAAACAAATCTTGGAAAGCATGATTAGAAGAGAATTGAGTGATCAACCCTATACCCTTGAGCGACTAGAGCGGATACACTTCCGGTGAGGGTTTGATGCTCAATTCCTTGTTCCTCGCTTTCAAGAGCTTTCTTCTTGCAAGTATATTTGAACTTTAATTTTTTTATTTGAATTGGTATGATTCATGAATCTTCACACTATGTTAGCCCTACATGTTCATATGTGTTCTTCGAGATTGATTTACTTTTAACCAAGTAGGTAAAAGCATTTTGCATTTAGTTGCATTCATATAGTTTATTTGCATTGAATAAATGTTCATACCCCTTTTCTTGTCTTTCTTAGTTTAGCATGAGGACATGCTTTGTTTAAATGTGGGGAGGTTTGATAAATCCCAATTTTGTGGCTTATCTTGTGTTGAATTTAGGAGATTTTTTTAACTTTTCTCACATTTATTCAATGAAATAGCATGGTTTTGTGAATTTCTCCTAATTTGTACTTAAGAGTAAAATCATGATTTTTAGGCCTTTAAATCGCTAGTTTTAATTTACTTTAATTCCATTCGATGCCTTGGTACGTTAGTTAAGTGATTCCAAGATTAGAAGGCAAAGATTGGGTTGAAGGAATGAAGAAAAAGCATGCAAAAATGGAGAATTCATTAAGAAATGGGGATTCGCTGAACTCAAGGCCACGCGCATGCGTCACCCACGCGTACGCGTGATGCCAGGGCATCTTGGCCAGTTTCACTAGCCTTTTTTTTACATATTTTAGGTAGTTTATGCATTTTCTTAGGTAATAAGCAAGTTTTTGGTATAATATGCACTTACATCTTGATTCAAGCAAACATTGTGAACTTTACATGATTTCATGAGAATAATGCACGAATTGAATGCCAATTTAGATGATACAAGATCTCATGATCTAGAACAAAGTTTTGATGCACTCTGATTGTTTGATTTCAGGCCAAATGAAGCATAGAAGAGCCATGTTAGTAGCCACGTTAGTACCACTAACGTGGAAAGGGAGCAAGCTTGCAACGTTAGTGGTAAAGTTAACACCACTAACGTCTTCGAAGGCCAACATAGCCTACATTAGTTACCACGTTAGATGCACTAACGTGGAGACTAACGTGGAAGAAAGAAGAAGCTCCAACGTTAGTGGTGAAGTTAACACCACTAACGTTACAAAGGCCATGAACACCACGTTAAGAGTTACGTTAATGGCATTAACATGAGCTTTAACGTGGAGCAAAAAAGATCACCAACGTTAGTGACACTAACTTTGTCACTAACGTTGGAACAGGCCAAGTTTACCCACGTTAGTGCCACTAACGTAGGAGGTAACATGGAGCAAGGATAAGGAGCCAACGTTAGTGACACTAACTTTGTCACTAACGTTGGAGATGGCCAATATGCCCACGTTAGTGGCCACGATAATGCCATTAACATGAGCAATAACGTGGAAGAGAGGAAGTTTTGTAACGTTAGTGACAAAGTTAGTGTCACTATCGTCTTCGTGTCATGGCATGCCTACATTAATAGCCACGTTAGTAACACTAACGTGGGCCATTAACGTGGGAGAAAGACAAGGCTGTAGCATTATTGGCAAAGTTAGCGCCAATAACGCTAGCGAAGGAAAGGAAAGGCTACGTTAGTGGTCACGTTAGTGCCACTAACGTGTGAGTTAACGTAGCTCAAATGGGTTGGGACGTTAGTGTCAAACTTAATGTCACTAACGTCTTCGAACCAGGATTTACACTTAATGTTAACACCACTAACGCCTTGACTAAACGTGAACCATGCCTGACTTAACTTCTTTCTGCAAGCAAGGCTAAGCCCACCGAAATCTGTGACTGCTTCAACTAAAGATCAAATGCCCATATCCAAAACATGCAGAGCTGATAGAAGATCAAAGGAGTAGTTTATATAGGAGTAGTTTTGAACTAGAAAAAGGGAGATTAGGATTGAGATCTTGGGATCCAAGACTTGTAAACACTCTGTATATTTACTTTCTCTACAATTTAGTTTACTTTATAATGCACTCTTCATTTTTGCTTTCCATTTCCAGAGCTATGAACAATAAAACCCTTTTTCATTGGGTTAGTTTTCATTCTTCTTCCTCTCTCGTTTCTCTTGATTTTACTAGAAAGATTTCGATCTTCATTCAATTGGTTAGTCATCTTGAAAAAGAGGCTCTCCATAATTGGATCTCCTCGGAACCTTGGAAGAGGAATGAGGAGATCATGCTAGAAATGCTTTCTCATGCTGGACCGGATTGGGATTTGGATGGATATAGTGACATATAATCCTACCAACACTTTGATTCGGGAATGCATGTGGTATAA
The DNA here is from genome assembly GCF_000817695.3 of Arachis duranensis. Taxonomy (NCBI): domain Eukaryota; kingdom Viridiplantae; phylum Streptophyta; class Magnoliopsida; order Fabales; family Fabaceae; genus Arachis; species Arachis duranensis. Next base: position 21,981,696 of record NC_029779.3, read on the forward strand.
TCAGTGACCATACATCATCTCTTCCCATGAGCAATTAAATCAAGGAATTGGGCAATTGTTCAAGCTTAGAGAGATTGGATTACCAAGGAATTGGGATCCAATCACTTAAGATTGCCAAGGAGATCAATGAATGCATTGATTGAGGAAGAGATGAAGATGAACCTGATCCGGAGAATGCAACATCTCCTAAGCCCAATGAATAACCCATTTTCGATCTTACCCATTCTCTTTAATTTCTGCTATTCACTTTGATGCACATCTCCCCAAATTCCAATTTAAGATTTAGCAATTTATTTTCTGCAATTTACATTCCGCCATTTATTTTCAACACTTACATTTCCTGTCATTTACCTTTCCCGCCATTAAATTTTCTGCAATTCTCAACTCAACTTTGCTTAGCTCAACTAGAACACTCCTCTAATTAAAATTGCTCGACCAATCAATCCCTGTGGGATTCGACCTCACTTTATTGTGAGTTTTTACTTCACAACAATTCGGTATACTTGCCGAAGGGAAATTTGTTGAGAGACAAGTTTTCGTGCATCAAGTTTATGGCGCCATTGCCGGGGATTGATTTTGTATTAACAATGATTAAATTAGAGGATAACTAGATTGAGAAATTTTCTTTTGTTTTGTTTATTTCGTTTCTGTTATTTACTTCCAGTCTTAGCCATTTGTCTTTTATTATCTCATTTTGCTTTATTTCCTTAGTTATTTATATTTCTGTTCAACTAATCCACTAATTGTTTGATAAATTGCGTCACTCACACTAACAACAACCTTAACAAGAGTGATCTCTTCACTTTTCTCTTGCTTATGATCTGATGATTGTATGACTGGTAGAAGAAGAGGAGCTTTAACCTCCTTTGAATCTGAACCTGAGAGGACCTTCTTTAGATTAAGGAGGGAAGCAAGAGGGAAGAAGGTTGTTGGTGCAAAGGAAGAAGAGGAGAACTTAAAGATAGACATGGAGGAGAACATGGAGGACCATCATGAAGAGGAGACACATAACCATGCCAGAGAAGGTGCAGCAAACCATGCTGGGCAGGAGAGAAGGGTTCTAGGCTCTTACAGTAATCCAAATCCAGGAAATTGTGGAAGTAGCATCCAAAAACCAACCATACATGCCAATAACTTTGAATTGATACCTCTACTCATTACCCTTTTTCAGAACAATTGCTCATTTGGAGGAGGCGCCTAAGAAGACCCTAATCAACACTTAACCACTTTCCTAAAAATATGTGAGACTGTGAAGTCTAATGGTGTTCATCCCGAAACCTATAGATTGCTCTTGTTTCCCTTCTCTCTTAGGGACAAAGCATCTAAATGGCTAGAATCCTTCCCAAAGGAGAGTCTAATGACTTGGGAAGATGTGGTGAACAAGTTCTTGGTAAAATTCTATCCTCCTCAAAGAGTCAACAAATTAAGGGCTGATGTCTAAACATTTAGGCAACAAGATGGTGAGACACTCTATAAAGCATGGGAGAGGTACAAAGACTTGAGAAGGAGGTGCCCACCAGACATGTTCAATGAATGGGTGCAGCTACAGATTTTCTATGAAGGCTTGTCTTATGATCAAACAAGGCATTGGACCACTCTTCAGGGGGATCTCTAAACAAGAAGAAGACGATTAAAGAAGCCATAGACATCATAGAAACTGTAGCCAATAATGAGTTTTTCTATGTATCTGACAGGAGTAATAACCGAGGAGTAATGGAGCTAAACCATATGGATGTCTTGCTGGCTCAAAACAAGATGATCAGCAAGCAATTGGCTGACCTTACCAACTAGATGGAAAGGAATCAAGTTGCAGCAGTCACCACCCTATCACCGGCTCAAGAAGGAGTGAATACAGAGGAAGGAGGTGATTGGGAACAAGCCACTATGTTGGAAACTCATCTAGGAAGTCATACGACCCATACTCCAAGACATACAATCCGGGTTGGAGGAACCACCCACACTTTGGGTGGGGAAACCAGCATGACCAAGACCAAGATCAGAGGAGTCACAACCCCAACCAAAACAACAATGCAGCCTATAAACACTCAACTTAAAGGCCATATCAACACCCACCCAATAACTCTTCTCAGCATCCATATCAGACCCAAAACGTCCATTCTCAACCTTCTAACCTCAACCCACCATCACCATCTAAAGATAGACTCTCCTGGATTGAAACTCTACTTGAAGGCATATGCAAGGAAGTTCAGGATAGTAGAGCATTCAGGGAGGAAGTGCGATCCAACATGCAAAATCAAGATGCAGCCATCAAGAAGCTTGAGGCACAGATTAGCTACCTATTCAAGCAAGTTCCTAACTACAGCCTTTGTAATAACACTAATGCAAACTCAAAGGAGGAATGTAAGGCCATCACACTCAGGAGTGGAAGGGAATTGAAGGAGACATCAAAGGAAGCACAAGAGAAGAAAACGAATGAAAACAAAGAAAGACAAGAGGAAGCATGAGCTCCTGCTCCTAACTCACATCAAGAAGAAGAAGTGTTGAAGCCATATATTCCAAAAGCTCCGTACCCTCAACGATTGAAAAAGAATGGAAACGACAACCAATTCTCACGATTCTTGGAAGTATTTAAGAGACTACAGATTAACGTACCTTTTGCTGAGGCAATAGAGCAGATGCCGCTCTACACCAAGTTCTTAAAGAAATTGATGACCAGAAGAGAAGTTAGAAGAATGATGAGACTGTTGTACTAATTGAGGAACGTAGTGCTATCATTCAACACAAGCTACCCCAGAAATTAAAGGACCCAGGGAGCTTCCAAATCCCTTGTATCATAGGAGAAATCATAGTACAAAAAGCTTTATGTGATTTGGGAGCCAGCATAAATCTGATGTCCTTAGCAATGATGAGAAGAATGAAGATTGAGGAGGCTAAACCAACAAGAATGGCCCTTCAATTGGCGAACCGATCATTCAAGTTTCCCCATGGAGTAGTGGAAGATTTGTTGGTGAAGGTGGGGGACTTCATCTTCCCAGTAGACTTTGTAGTGTTGGATATGGAGGAAGAAGCCATAGCCTCCATCATTTTGGGAAGGCCATTCTTAGCTACTGTCGGAGCCATCATAGATGTCCAAAAGGGTGAACTTACCCTTAGGTTACATGATAAAAAGATGGTATTCAATGTGTTCAAAGCCATGAGCTACCCACATGAATCACTAGGAGAATGCATGAGGTTGGACTCAGTGGAAGTTTTAGTATAAGAAACCCTTGAGGAGGAAGAACTTGAGGAGATGTCAGATGAAGAAGCCGCATCAAACGAAGAGGCTGCAGCAGTCGAAGTTCTTGTTCAGAGCACATTAGAAGAGAAGAATGAAGAAAAAGAAGCACCCAAGCTTGAACTAAAAGCATTACCACCCACCCTCAAATATGCATATTTGGGAAACAATGAAAGTTACCAGTGATCATAAATTCAGCTCTCAGCCAAGAACAGGAGGAAGAATTAATCAAAGTGTTGCAAAAGCATAAAGATGCCATTGGATAGACCCTTGCTGACTTAAAGGGAATCAGTTTAGCCGTATGCATGCATAAGATACTGTTGGAAGATGATGCCAAACCCTCCATCCAACCCCAAAGGAGGCTGAATCTAGTCATGAAAGAGGTGGTGCAGAAGGAAGTCATGAAGTTGTGGCAGGGAGGGGTAATTTACCCAATTTCAGATAGCCCATGGGTGAGCCCCGTCCAAGTGGTCCCCAAGAAAGGAGGCATCACTGTAGTGCCCAATGAAAGGAATGAGCTCATCACTACACAAACCATCACAGGATGGAGGATGTGCATTGACTACAGAAAACTTAATGAGGCTATAAGAAAAGATCACTTCCCACTCCCTTTCATGGATCAAATGCTCGAAAGGCTTGCAGGACATGCATATTATTATTTTCTAGATGGTTATTCAGGATACAATCAAATAGTGGTTGATCCAAGAGACCAGGAAAAAACATCATTCACTTGTCCATACGGGGTGTTTGCTTACAAGCACATGCCATTTAGGTTATGCAATGCACCTGCAACTTTTCAACGCTGCATGCTTTCTATATTCTCAGATATGATAGAAAAATTCATTGAAGTCTTTATGATGATTTTTTAGTATTCGGGGATTCCTTCCCTAATTGCCTAAATCACCTCGCCTTGGTATTAAAAAGATGTCAAGAGACCAACTTGGTTTTGAATTGGTAGAAATGCCATTTCATGGTGGCAGAAGGAATAATTCTTGGACATAAAGTTTCTAACGGATTTTGTGGTTTATCTTGTACTTAATTTGGGGGATTTTATCAACTTTTCTAACATTTATTCAATGAAATAGCATGGTTTTGTAATTCTCCGTAATTTGTGCTTAAGTGTGAAAACATGCTTTTTAGGTCTTAAAATAGCTAAATTTAATTCACTTTAATTCCATTCGATGCCTTGATATGTTTGTTAAGTGATTTCAGATTTGGAAGGAAAAGATTGGATTGAAGGAATGAAGGAAAAGTATGTAAAGTGGGAGAACTGATGAAGAAATGAAGGAACTGCAAAGCTGTCAATCCTCACCCCTTCGCACTCAATTGATCATAACTTGAGCTACAGTGGTCCAAACGAGGCGGTTTTAGTTACATTGGAAAGCTAACATCCGGGGATTCAAAATGATATAAAATTTGCCATAGTTGCACAGTGCCTAAGGACGCGTAGGCGCACATGATGCTCGCGCGTCGCAGGATCAGCGTGGGTCCACTTTAAGCAACTCGTGGCCAGCGATTTCTAGCTAGTTTTGGGCCCAATCCAACTCATTTCTGATGCTATTGAACCCAAGAATTGGGGGGGGGATGAAGCAAGTAGTCATAGTTTAGTTTTCATCATGTTTTAGGCTAGAGTTCTAGAGAGAGAAGCTCTCTCTTCTCTTTAGATTTAGGATAGAAATTAGGGTAAAGTTAGGTTAATCTCTCTCAATTTCATCTTTCAATTCTTGTTTTGATATCAATTCTCTTTATATTTTAGTATTCTATCGTCCTAATCTTCTTAGTTTCTTTTGTTACATTCTTGTTTCACTCTCTTTTATGTTGATGAACCTTTGTTGGATCTTGATTTCTTTAAATGCAATTTTATGTTTCCATGTTTCTTTTATGTTTATCTTCATTGCTATTGTTGATTTCTTGCTCATGATGGTTATGGATTTTGTTAATTCTTGCAACTTGTGATGTTTACTTTTATTGTACTCTAGGTGTTTGATAAAATGTTTTCTCTAGTTTTTGAGTAGTTTCCTTTACTCTTGGCCTAGGCTAAGGGAATTGAGTGACCTTGAGTCATTGGGTCTCAATGAATTGGTGATTTGAGAACCCTTGGTGTTCAATTTGATATTCATTGATATCAGCCTACTATTAATCTAATTAGCAGATAGGATGGGACTTATGGGTCGATGTGATCAAGCATATTTGACATACTTCAAGCTTAGGAGTAGATATTACGTACTTAAAGCTTTTAGAAGTAGACTTAATAGGTTGGCCTCTCATAATTATCAATATATGGTTTATAGACAAGGATGGTGATCTCAATTACCTATGTCTAGCCAAGAGTATTTTTCTTTTCTTTTATTAGTTCTTGTCATTTACCTTCTTGTCATTTATTTTTCTTGCCAATTAAAAATCAAAACCCCTTGTTCTTCATAGCCAATAATTGAGCACTTCAATGCATTTCCTTGTGAGACGACCCAGAGTTTGAATACTTCGGTTAATTTTCATTTGGGGTTTGCACTTGTGACAACCAAATTTTTTATTGGGAGAATTGTTTGTTGGTTTAGAACTATACTTGCAATGAGAATTCATTTGTTTGAGAAATTCTCGACCCACACGACGATTCTCTTACATTAAAATGGCGCCGTTGCCGGGGAGTTGCAATGGTATTATATTATTGGCTATTGTATATATTGTGAATAGTTTGATTTTTGGCTTGTTTGTTAGTTTTTGCTAGTTGTAGGATTTTGCTCTTTTTGTCCTTGTTGGTTATTATTTTTTTTGTTTTCCCTTGTCACCATGAATTCTCACCCCTTTGGCTATGAGTTTGGTTCAAACTATGTTGTAGGAAATAGAAGCTTTAGTGAGAAATTGCATCAAGAATTTGGATATCGAAGGCGGGAGGAACCCCAAGCTTATGAATTCTCGCCGAGATGCGTGATGAGCGGATAATTTATACGCTTTTTGGCATTGTTTTTAGTATGTTTTTAGTATGATTTAGTTAGTTTTTAGTATATTTTTATTAGTTTTTAGTTAAAACTCACTTTTCTGGACTTTACTATGAGTTTGTGTGTTTTTCTGTGATTTCAGGTATTTTTTGGCTGAAATTAAAGGATCTGAGAAAAAATCTAATTTCAGGTATTTCTGGACTTTAATCCATGCTTTTTATTTACTACCAATTAAAACTGAAATTTATTATTATCCTGACTAAGAGTTACAAGATAACCATAGCTTGCTTCAAGCCGACAATCTCCATGGGATTCGACCCTTACTCACGTAAGGTATTACTTGGACGACCCAGTGCACTTGCTGGTTAGTGGTACGAGTTGTGAAAAGTGTG
>NC_029779.3:21988631-21994751 GCF_000817695.3 Arachis duranensis
TATTCTGAGTAGGATTCAATGATTGAATGACTGTGACGAGTTTCAAACTTCTGAGGGCTGGGCGTTAGTGACAGATGCAAAAGAATCACTGGATTCTATTCCTGCCTGATTGAGAACCGACAGATGGATAGCCGTGCCGTGACAGGGTGCGTTGAACATTTCCACTGAGAGGATGGGAGGTAGCCACTGACAACGGTGAAACCCTTGCATACAGCTTGCCATGGAAGGAGTCTTGCGTGCTTGAAGAAGAAGACAGTAGGAAAGCAGAGATTCAGAAGATAGAGCATCTCCAAAACCTCAACCTGTTCCCCATTACTGCAAAACAAGTATTTATTTCATGTTCTTTTACTTTTCACAATCAACCCTGATAATTATTGATATCATGACTAAGATTTACAAGATAACCATAGCTTGCTTCAAGCCGACAATCTCCGTGGGATCGACCCTTACTCACGTAAGGTATTACTTGGACGACCCAGTGCACTTGCTAGTTAGTTGTGCGGGATTGCAAAAGTGTGATTGCAATTTCGTGCACCAATGCGCAAGGACCAAAAGACATTTTATTCCATCCAAGCCGTTCAAGTGCCACCCCAACATGACCACTCTTCGGTTTTTTATGGGTATAATCCAAATCCTAATGCATACCAATCTAATGTGTGTGATGACCCTTATTGTGATTGTCAACCACAACCATCACATGCATATGAGCCCCCTCCTCAGTATAACACTCCACCATACTCATAAACCTCATACCACCATTCACCTCCATATGACCCTAATCACCACCATATAATTAAGGAGCATAGTGAGGGAGTGAGTTTGGTGCTTCAAGGTGGAGAAGAGGAGTTGAAGAAAGGAGTACAACAAGGGGAGAAAGTTAAGATAATTGAGCCGGAAGAAGTGGTTGAAGACCTAGGGGATGTTGGAAGTCCATGAGAATGTGAAATCATAGAGCCCTCTTCCAAGAAGCTTGACATTGATGTTGAGGAGGGTGCGCAACGTCCAAGGCATATCATGGTTAAAGACTTTGAAGAGGTTGATCAAGAGATGGATTCAATTATTGATGAGTTTCTATCCACAATTGAATCCTCCCCCATTGGGCTTGATATAGAGATTAAAGAACATGCCTCACCTTCCATTCCCTTGGTAAGCAATGAAGAAGATATTGAATTGGAAGGAAGCTACCAAGAGGAAGAGGTTGAAGTTGAAGGAAGTTGTCAAAAGGTGGAGTTGTTCAAGGAAGAGCACAAGGGAGTGGAACTTACAAGACCATTAGAGACGTCCCTTCCTAAGTCACCATCCAACATAACATTCAAGTGGGTAAAATTCTTATATCTAATATTTACTTTCTCACTTGAATATGGTTTGCTTGAAAATGATGGTCAACTTAGAGCTTTTTGTGGAGTTAGGAGTAAGAGAGAATTGTGTAGTGGTTGGGAACATTACCCTAAGTTCATGATGGTTGCATGCTCAAAGTTGAATAGCAATGGTTGGTGTAGAACCAAATTGCATGGGTTTAGGAGAATGTTTGGATGCTTAATTGAGAATTCACAAGCCTTGTCACCCAAACTTAACTATTGTAGTCCACAAGAAGATGGGTGCAAGAACAAGATTTGGGACCCCGAAATTCATTTCAACAACCAATACTCTTAGGGCCTTGCCATTTACTTAAGCTTACTTGAAGGCTTTATGCGCCTAATTTGGGATCCCGATGGTCATTGGAGATACAAACATTGGTGGGGATTACGGGATGAATTCAAGCATAAACCACCATAGCAAGGACTCTACCAAATGTCCAACTTAAGGACTTAAACTAAAAGTGCTAGGTGGGAGACACCCCACCATGGTAAACTCTTTCCATTCTCCTATATATACAATCAATGAATGAATTGAGTTGCCATTGTAGGTAGTTTTTTCTTATTTTCTATACTCTTATACATTTTACTTTTAATGATAGGTTGTTTGTTAAATTCATGTTTTGATTAGAGTAGTTGTTGTTAGATTGTATTTTACTTGAAGTGTAAGTTTTGTTTGTTTTGTATTTGAAAATTTTTGAAAAACTAAAAAATTTGTTGTTAAATTTGATTTTTGATTGTTTTAGAATGCTCGTAGATTAGGAGAGTGCCCTGTTTTTGTTCTAAGCTACTTAAAAAAAGGGTGATGCACGTGCACGCGCATATGACGCATACGCGTCGATGCGCTGCTACAGCATCCATGCCAAGGACCCAAGAGTTGTGCCAACTTTGGGCCAACTTTGTGCCTCTGGCCCAACTCTCAACCCACGCGGACGCGTACATCACGCGTACGCATCCATGCGCATAACCCCATCCATGCTTAGGCGCACCTGGCACTTCCACCTCCCTCTCTCCTCTGCACACCCACGCGTAAGCGTGCGGTACGTGCGCGCGCATCGGTTGCTCGACGCAATTTTTAAACATGCGCGCCCTTCTTTCTTTCTTTACTTCCATTCATTCTTTTATTTTATTTCTTCCATTACCTTTCTTCTTCTTCTCTTTTCAAAATCCCACTTTTTATTTTCCTTATTTTCATTTTCTTTTATATGTTGTTGCATTTGCATATTATCATTCATTGCATTCTAATTCTGTTTTTATAGCTTGTTCTTGTTTTCCCTTCTTTTCTAAGTTTTTTATTTTAATAATGGTGTTGAACTCTTATACTCAATTGTTGAGAATCTCTTGTATCATTTTGGTGCTTTGTGACTTGTTGCATTAATTATGATACTTGATATACACACAAGATTAGTGCTTCAGTCCTTCCTAAGTCGTTATTTTTTATTTTTACACTTCATTATCATTGAGTTAGGATAGGATCAAATGCTCTTATGCTTACCACTAATCTTGTTTGTGTCAATTTCCATTTAAACTTGATGCTCAACATGCTCTTCATGCTTTGACTTTACTCTTGCATCAAGTATTAGTTGATATACCATTTGCCTATATTGCTTTCCCACTCACATGAGTAGCTAACATGTAGTGAGAACCTTACTCTTATTTGGCATCATCCCCCGCCTATGTTCTATTGTTTTGATATCTTTGTTATAGGCTTAATTTTCTTTCTTTTTCTTTCCTTTTAGGATGGCCACCAAGAGGGAAAGGAAAAGCTTCCAAATGGGGGCAACAAACAAGTCATCCGCACAACCTTTTGAAGAAGCTCAACAAGTTGTAGCAACCCGTCCACCTTGCTCTTATTTGCATGCACCGAGGACGGTGCAAATTTTTAAGTGTGGGGAGGTCGTCCGACCGATCTCCATGGGTAATAACTTCCTTTCTCAACACCAAATTTTTTTTTCAAATTTCTCTGCTAGTTAGTTGTTGTATTGCATGATAGGTTGCATGTTAGTTAGAATTTATACATATTTTACCACTTCTTTTTATGTTAGGACCACTTGGTTAGGGTGATGATTTCTTTTCCAAGAAACTGTTTTTAGGGCACTCTACCAATTTGAAAGAAAAATTTTTTTTTGTGATAAACATGCTTGAAGAATGTATTTTGGTACATGGTTTTTGAGCTAAGAACACAAGTATGTGAGTTTTGAGCCCAATTGTGTGGCTACATCTTATAACCACTTATTTTCATTCTTGTGTTCATTGTTCTCTTTCTATAATTGTAATCTTTGATTTATTTGAGTCTATATGTCCATTATTCCATGTATACATGCATTTATATGATTGAGGCCATCATTTCAAATAGCTCACTTACCCAAATAGCCTTACCTTTTTTCTCCCATTGTTAGCCAAATTTGAGCCTATACTTAACCCATTTGTTCTTAATTTTAGCACATTAAAAGCCTTAAGTGAAAAACAATAAATGTCCCTTGTTTGGATCTCTGATTAGCTTAGGCTAGTGAGAGTGCTTATCATTCAAGTTTGGGAGAGTCAGGAACATTGGGTTGGGATAAAAAGGTATTTTTTATCTTTTCGTCAAAATTTTGGGAATTGGATATATAATAAATAAAAGAAAAAGAGAAAAAGAAATAAAAAGGGGACAAAATGCCCCAAAGTAAAGTATAATAAAAATCAATGCATATGGAATGTGAATTAAAGGGAATGCATGAGTATGTGAAAAAGTGAAGAATGGGTAGTTAGGTTAGTACTCAAATTGTATAGGTGGTCATAAGTTAGGTGGAAAGTTTAAGTTGATTAAAGATCCAAATTTCAAGCTCACTTGACCATAAGCATCCATACCTTTACCCTAGCCCCATTACAACCTATGAATAAGTCCTCATGATGAATGTATGCATGTATTGAATATTGTTGATTGTTAGATGAAAAACAAATCATGGAAAGCATGATTAGAGGAGAATTGAGTGATTGACCCTATACACTTGAGCGATTAGAGCAGATACACTTCCGGTGAGGGTTCGATGTTCAATTCCTTGTTCTCGGCTTTCATGAGCTTTCTTCTTGCAAGTGTATTTGTACTTTATTTTAATATTCAAATTGGTTGGTGATGAGCGGATAATTTATACGCTTTTTGGCATTGTTTTTAGTATGTTTTTAGTATGTTTTAGTTAGTTTTTATTATATTTTTATTAGTTTTTAGTTAAAATTAACTTTTCTGGACTTTACTATGAGTTTGTGTGTTTTTTTGTGATTTCAGGTATTTTCTGGCTGAAATTGAGGGACCTGAGCAAAAATCTGATTCAGAGACTGAAAAGGACTGCAGATGCTGTTGGATTCTGACCTCCCTGCACTCGAAGTAGATTTTCTAGAGCTACAGAAGCCCAATTGGCGCGCTCTTAACGGCGTTGGAAAGTAGACATCCTGGGCTTTCCAGAAATGTATAATAGTTCATACTTTGCTCGAGATTTGATGGCCCAAACCGGCGTTCTAAATCAGCTCAAAACTGCCCGGCGTTAAACGCCGGAACTGGCACAAGAATGGGAGTTAAAAGCCCAAACTGGCACAAAAGCTGGCGTTTAACTCCAAGAAAAGTCTCTACACATGAAAGCTTCAATGCTCAGCTCAAGCACACACCAAGTGGGCCCGGAAGTAGATTTTTATGTCATTTACTCATTTCTGTAAACCCTAGGCTACTAGTTCTCTACATATAGGACCTTTTACTATTGTATTCTTATCTTGGTAGCTATCTTTGAGTAGTTTTATGCTATCTTAGATCATTGGGAGGCTGGCCATTCGGCCATGCCTGAACCTTATTCTTATGTATTTTCAACGGTGGAGTTTCTTCACACCATAGATTAAGGTGTGGAGCTCTGCTGTACCTTGAGTATTAATGCAATTACTATTGTTCTTCTATTCAATTCAGCTTATTCTTGTTCTAAGATATCACTTGTTCTTCAACTTGATGAATGTGATGATCCGTGACACTCATCATCATTCTCACCTATGAACATGTGCCTGACAACCCCCTCCGTTCTACCTTAGATTGAGTGGATATCTCTTGGATCCCTTAATCGGAATCTTCGTGGTATAAGCTAGAATTGATGGTGGCATTCAAGAGAATCCGGAAGGTCTAAACCTTGTCTGTGGTATTCTGAGTAGGATTCAATGATTGAATGACTGTGATGAGCTTCAAACTCCTGAAGGCTGGGCGTTAGTGACAGACGCAAAAGAATCACTGGATTCTATTCCAACCTGATTGAGAACCGACAGATGATTAGCCGTGCCGTGACAGGATGAAAACAGTAGGAAAGCAGAGAGACGGAAGGGACAAAGCTTCTCCATACGCTTATCTGAAATTCCCACCAATGAATTACATAAGTATCTCTATCCTTGTTTTATGTTTTATTCACATATCATCCATAACCATTTGAATCTGCCTGACTGAGATTTACAAGATGACCATAGCTTGCTTCATACCAACAATCTCCGTGGGATCGACCCTTACTCGCGTAAGGTTTATTACTTGGACGACCCAGTGCACTTGCTGGTTAGTTGTGCAAAGTTGTGAAATTATGTTTAGACCATGGTATTGAGCACCAAGTTTTTGGAGACATTACTGGGGACTGTTTGAGTTGTGAAAAGAATGAATCACAATTTTGTGCACCAAGTTTTTGGCGCCGTTGCCGGGGATTGTTTCGAGTATGGACAACTGACGGTTCATCTTGTTGCTTAGATTAGGTATTTTTCAGAATTTTTA
>NC_029779.3:21994874-21996613 GCF_000817695.3 Arachis duranensis
AGCTTTCTTTGAAAGCTTGGCTGGCTGTGAAGCCATGTCTATCCTTTAGACTAAAGCTTTAGACTAACATTGCATGATTCCTAGAATTCTCATTAAGAATTTTGATATCTTTATTTTCTTCTTCCACTTAATTTTCGAAAAATCCAAAAAAAATTACAAAATCATAAAAACCAAAAATATTTCTTGTTTGAGTATAGTGTCTCATTTTGAGTTTGGTGTCAATTGCATGTTTCTGTTCTTCTTGCATTCATTCATGTGTCTTAAGTGATCTTCAAGATGTTCTTGATGATTTTCTTGCTCTGATCTTTGAATTCTCTTGACTTGAGTGTTTTGTTATATGCATTCTCATTTTGTTAGTGTCAGTAGTATACAAACTGCTAAGTTTGGTGTCTTGCATGCATTGTTATTTGATTTTAGTTGCATTTTGATTATTCCTCATTATTAAAAATCCAAAAAATATTTTTAATTTGTGTCTTTTCAAGTCAATAATACAGAGAATTGAAGATTCAGAACATACAGCAGAGGAATTACACAGAAAAAGCTGTGCGTTCAAAACGCCCAGTGAGGAAGGCAAACTGGCATTTAAACGCCAGCCAGAGTGCCTGGTTGGGCGTTTAACGCCCAAAAGGGTAGTGTTTTGGGCGTTAAACGCCAGAATGGATACCATTCTGGGCGTTTAACGCCAGGATGGCACAAGAGGGAAGATTCTGTTTTTAATCAAATTCTTTTTTAGTTTTCAAAATCTTTTCAAAATCAAATCTTTTTCAAATCAATTTTTTTCAATCAAATCTTTTTCAAAATCAATTTCTTTCTATTTTCAAAGATACTTGCTATCAATTAATGATTTGATTCAACATTTCAAGTATGTTGCCTTTTCTGTTGAGAAAGGTTTAATGTTTGAATCATATCTTTTCTTGTTAGCCAAATCATTAATTTTTAAAATCAAATCTTTTTAAATTGTTTTTCAAATCATATCTTCTCAACCATATCTTTTTAAAACTATATCTTTTCAATCATATATTTTTCTCACATCTTTTTTTTTCAAAATAGTTTTCAATCATATCTTTTTTATTTCTAATTTCAAAATCTTTTTCAAAAATCACTTGATTTTTTTCCCAATCTTAGTTTTCGAAAATCAATTACTATTTTTCAAAATGTTTTTTTTAAAAAAAACCTTTTACTTTGTTTTCAAAAATTTCTTCCCCTCTTCTCACATCCTTCTATTTATGGACTAACATTATTCCTTAATGCACAATTCGAACTCCATCTTTCTTGATAAGTTCGAATTCTCTACTTCTTCCTTCTATTTTTCTTTTCCTCTGACACCTCAAGGAATCTCTATATTGTGACATAGAGGATTCCATATTTTCTTGTTCTCTTCTCTTTCATATGAGCAGGAGCAAAGACAAAAGCATTCTTGTTGAGGCTGACCCTGAACCTGAAAGGACCTTGAAGCGAAAGCTAAGAGAAGCTAAGGCACAACTCTCTGTAGAGGACCTAACAGAAATCTTCAAAGAAGAAGAACCCATGGCAGCCAAAAACAACAACAATGCCAACAATGCAAGGAAAGTGCTGGGTGACTTTATTGCACCTACTCCCAACTTCTATGGGAGAAGCATCTCTATCCCTGCCATTGGAGCAAACAACTTTGAGCTTAAGCCTCAATTAGTTTCTCTAATGCAACAGAATTGCAAGTTCCATGGACTTCCATTGGAAGATCCTCATCAGTTTTTAGCTGA
>NC_029779.3:21997166-21999147 GCF_000817695.3 Arachis duranensis
GTTTAGCAATGGCAAGCCTTTTCCATCATCTTCTCAGTAACAGACAGAGGATTCTAAGCAGAGCCACTCTGACTTAGCAACCATGGTCTCTGATCTAATCAAAACCACTCAAAGTTTCATGACTGAAACAAGGTCCTCCATTAGGAATTTGGAGGCACAAGTGGGACAGCTGAGCAAGAAAATTACTGAACTCCCTCCTAGTACTCTTCCAAGCAATACAGAAGAGAATCCAAAAGGAGAATGCAAGGCCATTAACATGACCTACATGGCCGAACTTGGAGAGGAGGAAGAGGCAGTGAGCGCCACTGAGGAAGACCTCAATGGACGTCCACTGGCCTCCAATGAGTTCCCTAATGAGGAACCATGGGAATCTGAGGCTCACACTGAGACCATAGAGATTCTAATGGATTTACTTCTGCCATTCATGAGCTCTGATGAGTATTCTCCCTCTGAAGAGGATGAATATGTCACTGAAGAGCAAGTTGCTAAGTACCTTAGAACAATCATGAAGCTAAATAACAAGTTATTTGGTAATGAAACTTGGGAGAACGAACCTCCTTTGCTCACCAAAGAACTGGATGACTTGTCTAAGCAGAAATCACCTCAAAAGAGACAAGATCCTGGGAAGTTTTCAATACCTTGCGCCATAGGCACCATGACCTTCAAGAAGGCTCTGTGTGACTTAGGGTCAAGTGTAAACCTCATGCCTCTCTCTGTAATGGAGAAGCTAGGGATCTTTGAGGTACAAGCTGCAAGAATCTCACTAGAGTTGGCAGATAAATCAATGAAACAGGCTTATGGACTTATAGAGGATGTCTTGGTAAAAGTTGAAGGCCTTTACATCCCTGCTGACTTCATAATCCTAGACACTGGGAAGGATGAGGATGAATCCATCATCCATGGAAGACCCTTCCTAGCCACACTAAGAGCTGTGATTGATGTTGACAGAGGAGAGTTGATCTTTCATGTGAATGAAGAATGCCTTGTCGTAAAGACTCTTTTTCTGTGATTTCAGGTATTTTCTGGCTGAAATTGAAGGTTCTGAGCAAAAATCTGATCCAGAGACTGAAAAGGACTGCAGATGCTGTTGGATTCTGACCTCCCTGCACTCGAAGTGAATTTTCTGGAGCTACAGAAGCCCAATTTGCGCGCTCTCAATGGCATTGGAAAGTAGACATCCTGGGCTTTCCAGCAATATATGATAGTCCATACTTTGCCCAAGATTTGATGGCCCAAACCGGCGTAGCAAATCAGCATCAGAAATTCCAGCGTTAAACGCCGGAACTGGCATAAAACTTGGAGTTAAACGCCCAAACTGGCATGAAAGCTGGCGTTTAACTCCAGAAAAGGTCTCTACACGAAATTACTTCATTGCTCAGCCCAAGCACACACCAAGTGGGACCGGAAGTGGATTTTTCTGTCATTTACTCATTTCTGTAAACCTTAGGATACTAGTTTACTATTTATAAGATCTTTTGACATTGTATCCGTACCTTATGACCTCATGACATTTTTACACGTTTCTTTGTGTACCTTCCACAGCATGAGTCTCTAAACCCCATGGTTGGGGGTGAGGAGCTCTGCTGTGTCCTGATGGATTAATGCAATTACTACTGTTTCTTATTCAATCATGCTTGCCTCCATTCTAAGATATCACTTGCTCTTAACCCGGATGAATGTGATGATCCGTGACACTCATCATTATTCTCAACTATGAACATGTGCCTGACAACCACCTCTGTTCTACCTTAGATTAAGTAGATATCTCTTAGGTTTTTTAATCGGAATCTTCGTGGTATAAGCTAGAACTGATGGCGGCATTCAAGAGAGTCCGGAAGGTCTAAACCTTGTCTGTGGTATTCTGAGTAGGACTCAATGATTGAATGACTGTGACGTGCTTCAAACTCCTAGCAGGCGGGGCGTTAGTGACAGACGCAAAAGAATCACTGGATTCTATTCCGGCCTGACCGAGAACCGACAG
>NC_029779.3:21999245-22002515 GCF_000817695.3 Arachis duranensis
GGTGAAACCCTACATACAGCTTGCCATGGAAGGAGCCTTGCGTGTTTGATGAAGAAGACAGTAGGAAAGCAGAGATTCGGAAGATGGAGCATCTCCAAAGCCTCAGCCTATTCTCCATTACTGCAAAACAAGTACCTTTTTCATGATCTTTTGCTTTCTACAATCAATCCTGATAATTTCTGATATCCTGACTAAGATTTACAAGATAACCATAGCTTGCTTCAAGCCGACAATCTCCGTGGGATCGACCCTTGCTCACGCAAGGTATTACTTGGACGACCCAGTGCACTTGCTGGTTAGTTGTGCGGGATTGCAAAAGTGTTATTGCAATTTCGTGCACCAAGTTTTTGGTGCCGTTGCCGGGGATTGTTCGAGTTTGGACAACTGACGGCTTATCTTGTTGCTTAGATTAGGACTGTTTTATTTTTGGTTTAGAGTCTTTTAGTTGAGTCTAGTTTCATATTTTAAGTTTGGTGTCAATTGCATGCTTTTGTTTTTCTTTTAATTTTCGATTTTTGCATATTTTTTTTTTAGTCCCTTTTTGATTCATAAAAATCCTAAGTTTGGTGTCCTCTTTGTGTTTTTCCTTTAAAATTTTCGAAAAATTTGTGTTTGATTTTCCAAAAATTTTAAGTTTGGTGTCTTTTTGTTATTTTTCTCTTTCCTCTTTTTAAAAATCAAATCTTTTTCATAAAAACTTTTCAATCATATCTTCTTAATTGCTATTTTCAAAATCTTTTTAATTAACTAATTGATTCAGTTATCAATTTGCTTTGATCTTATTTTCTTTTTGATTTTCGAATTTTTCTTTTAATTTCCTTTTATTTTATTTTAATTTTTTTCGTTTAATTCAAAAAAAAAACAAAATTTATCTCTTTGCAATCATTATCATTTCCCTCTTGTCCATTATGGACTTAAGTGGGATTAATCAGTCCAAAAGGACTCTGGGGTCATATGCTAACCCCAGTACAGCTGCATATGGGAGTAGCATCTGTATACCTCCCATCAAAGCAAGCAGCTTTGAGCTAAACCCTCAACTCATTATCATAGTGCAGCAAAATTGCCAGTATTCCGGTCTTCCACAGGAAGAACCTACTGAGTTTCTGGCACAGTTTTTACAAATTGCTGACACAGTACATGATAAAGAGGTNNNNATAGAGGTATGCTAAGAAAATGCCCCTCTGAAATGTTTTCAGAGTGGGTACAGTTAGATATCTTCTACTATGGGCTCACAGAAAAAGCTCAGATGTCTTTAGACCACTCAGCTGGTGGATCTATACACATGAGGAAGACAATTGAAGAAGCTCAAGAGCTTATAGACACTGTTGCTAGAAACCAATATTTATATTCTAGCAATGAGTTCGTTCCAAAAGAGGAGGTCATGGCAGTAGTCACTGATCCTAATCCTCAAGAACAGATGAATGAGCTTAATCAACAATTGCTCCTGATGACAGAACAGTTAGCAGAATTTAAAGAAATGCTCCATGATACTAAAGTTGCTGACAAGAACATAGAACTGCAGTTGAATCAAGCAAAACAGCAAATATCTAAACAGATAACAGAAGGATGTCAAGCAGTTCAACTAAGGAGTGGGAAAACACTGAATACCACTGCTGAAAGGAGCAAGAAGCCAAACAAAGAACAATTGACAGAGGATAACCAAACCACTGTTCAAAATCCCTCTGAGGACAATAAGAGCCCAGAGAGGAATATTATTGGCGTTCAAACGCCAGAAAGGGAAGGAAAGTTGGCGTTAAACGCCCATTCCTTGCCCAGTTCTGGCGTTCAAACGCCAGAAAAGGGGGAGAAGTTGGCGTTTAACGCCCAATCTTCACCCATTCCTGGCGTTCAAACGCCCAAGGAGGATCAGGCACCTGAGAGTGCTGATAATTATCCCTCTAACAAGGCTTCTTCAACCACTTCTGTAAGGAATAAACCTGCAGCATCTAAGGTTGAGGAATATCAAGCCAAGATGCCTTATCCTCAGAAACTCCGCAAAGCGGAACAGGATAAGCAATTTGCCCGCTTTGCAGACTATCTAAGGACTCTTGAAATAAAGATTCCGTTTGCAGAGGCACTTGAGCAAATACCTTCTTATGCTAAGTTCATGAAAGAGATCTTAAGTCATAAGAAGGATTGGAGAGAAACTGAAAAAGTGTTTCTCACTGAAGAATGCAGTGCAGTCATACTAAAAAGCTTACCAGAAAAGCTTCAAGATCCTGGAAGCTTTATAATACCATGCACATTAGAAGGCGCTTGCACCAAGACAGCCCTATGTGATCTTGGAGCAAGCATCAATCTAATACCTGCATCCACTATCAGAAAGCTTGGGTTGGCTGGAGAAGTCAAACTAACCAGGATATGCCTCCAACTTGCTGATGGCTCCATTAAACACCCATCAGGCATAATAGAGGACATGATTGTCAAGGTTGGGCCATTTGTCTTTCCCACTGACTTTGTGGTACTGGAAATGGAGGAGCACAAAAGTGCAACTCTCATTCTAGGAAGACCATTCCTAGCAACTGGACGAACTCTCATTGATGTACAAAAAGGGGAAGTAACCCTGAGAGTCAATGAGGATGAGTTCAAGTTGAATGCGGTGAAAGCAATGCAGCATCCAGACACACCAGATGACTGCATGGGCGCTGACATTATTGACTCTCTGGTAGAAGAGATCAATATGACTGAAAGCCTAGAATCAGAGCTTGAGGACATCTTCAAAGATGCTCAACCTGATCAAGAAGAACTAGAGGAAGTAAAGGAATTTTCAAAAATTCCTCAGGAGGAGGATAAACCTCCCAAACCTGAACTCAAACCTCTACCACCATCTCTGAAATATGCATTTCTAGGAGAGGGTGACACTTTTCCAGTGATTATAAGCTCTGCTTTAGATCCACAGGAAGAGGAAGCACTGATTCAAGTGCTAAGGACGCACAAGACAGCTCTTGGGTGGTCCATAAGTGATCTTAAGGGCATTAGCCCAGCTAGATGCATGCACAAGATCCTATTGGAGGATAATGCCAAACCAGTGGTCCAACCACAGAGGCGGCTAAATCCAGCCATGAAGGAAGTGGTGCAGAAAGAGGTCACTAAATTACTAGAGGCTGGGATTATTTATCCTATTTCTGATAGCCCCTGGGTGAGCCCTGTCCAAGTTGTCCCCAAAAAGGGAGGCATGACAGTGGTTCATAATGAAAAAAATGAACTGGTTCCTACAAGAACAGTAACAGGGTGGCGTATGTGTATTGACTACAGAAGGCTCAATACAGC
>NC_029779.3:22002710-22003608 GCF_000817695.3 Arachis duranensis
TTCAAGCAGGGGGATAGAGGTGGATAAGGCAAAGGTAGAGGTAATTGAAAAATTACCACCACCTGCCAATGTTAAGGCAATTAGAAGCTTTCTTGGGCATGCAGGATTCTACAGAAGGTTTATAAAGGATTTTTCAAAAATTGCCAAACCTCTGAGTAATCTGCTAGCTGCTGACACTCCATTTATCTTTGATGATGTGTGTCTGCAGGCATTTGAGACCCTGAAAGCTAAGCTGGTCACAGCACCAGTTATCTCTGCACCAGATTGGACATTGCCATTTGAATTAATGTGTGATGCCAGTGATCATGCCATTGGTGCAGTGTTGGGACAAAGGCATAACAAGCTTTTGCACGTCATTTATTATGCCAGCCGTGTTTTAAATGACGCACAAAAGAACTACACAACCACAGAGAAAGAGTTACTTGCAGTGGTTTATGCCATTGACAAGTTTAGATCCTACCTAGTGGGATCAAAGGTGATTGTGTACACTGACCATGCTGCTCTTAAATACTTACTCACAAAGCAGGATTCAAAACCCAGGCTTATCAGATGGGTGTTTGATGAGCGGATAATTTGTACGCTTTTTGGCATTGTTTTTAGTATGTTTTTAGTAGTTTTAGTTGAGTTCTTAGTATATTTTTATTAGTTTTTAGTTAAAATTCACTTTTCTGGACTTTACTATGAGTTTGTGTGTTTTTCTGTGATTTCAGGTATTTTCTGGCTGAAATTGAGGGACCTGAGCAAAAATCTGATTCAGAGACTGAAAAGGACTGCAGATGCTGTTGGATTCTGACCTCCCTGCATTCGAAGTGGATTTTCTGGAGCTACAGAAGCCCAATTGGCGCGCTCTCAACGGCGTTGGAAAGTAGACATCCTGGGCTTTCCAGCAATATATGAT
>NC_029779.3:22004578-22006616 GCF_000817695.3 Arachis duranensis
CGTAAGGTTTATTACTTGGACGACCCAGTGCACTTGCTGGTTAGTTGTGCGAAGTTGTGTTTATGCCATGGTAGTGAGCACCAAGTCTTTGGAGCCATTACTAGGGATTATTTGTTTTGTGTAAAAGTATTGATCACAATTTCGTGCACCAAGTTTTTGGCGCCGTTGCCGGGGATTGTTCTTGTGTATGGACAACTGACGGTTCATCTTGTTGCTTAGATTAGGTATTTTTTTCGAAATTCTTGAAGATGAATTCTAGAGTTTCATGATGATTTGTTGAAATCTGGCTGGCTGTAAAGCCATGTCTAATTTCATTGGACCGAGGTTTCAACTGATCATCACAGGAGCTTGTTGATTTCTATCAATCTTGCTTTTAGAGCAGTGATCTGCTAAGGCTTGGCTGGCCTTTGGCCATGTCTAGTGTTTTGGACCGAAGCTTTCTTTGAAAGCTTGGCTGGCTGTGAAGCCATGTCTAATTCCTGGACCGGAGTCTTAGACTAGCATTGCACTAATTCCTGGAATTCTCATTAAGAATTTTGATATCTTTTTCCTCTTAATTTTCGAAAAACACAAAAAAAATTACAAAATCATAAAATCCAAAAATAGTTCTTGTTTGAGTCTAGTGTCTCATTTTAAGTTTGGTGTCAATTGCATGTTTTTGTTATATTTTTCGAATCCATGCATATATTTCTTTGTTTTGATCTTTGAATTCTATTGACTTGAGTATCTTTGTGTTTTATATGCATTCTCATTAGTGTCAGTAGTATACAAACTGCTAAGTTTGGTGTCTTGCATGCATTGTTATTTGATTTTAGTTACATTTTGATTATTCTTTATTATTAAAAATCCAAAAATATTTTCAATTTGTGTCTTTTCAAGTCAAAAGTATAGAGAATTAGTTAAAAATCCAAAAATATTTTTAATTTGTGTCTTTTCAAGTCAATAATACAGAGAATTGAAGATTCAGAACATACTGCAGAGGAATTATACAGAAAAAGCTGGGCATTCAAAAATGCCCAGTGAAGAAGATAGACTGGCGTTTAAACGCCAGCTAGGGTACCTGGTTGGGCGTTTAACGCCCAAAAAGGGTGCATTTTGGGCGTTAAACGCCAGAATGTGCACCATTCTGGGCGTTTAACGCCAGGATGGCAAAGGGGGAAGATTTTGTTTTCAAATCAATTTTTTTTCAGTTTTTCAAAATCAAATCTTTTTCAAATCAAATCTTTTCAATCAAATATTTTCAAAATCAATTTCTTTCCTTTTTCTAAGATACTTACTAACAATTAATGATTTGATTGAACATCTCAAATTTGTTGCCTTTTCTGTTGAGAAAGGTTTTAATGTTTGAATCATATCTTTTCTTGTTAGGCAAGTCATTAATTTTTAAAATCATATCTTTTAAAATTGTTTTCAAATCATATCTTTCAAAATGGTTTTCAAATCATCTCTTCTCAATCATAACTTCTCAATCAAATCTTTTTCAAAATGAATTTTCAATCAAATCCTTTTAACTTCTAATTTCAAAATCCTTTTTCAAAAAAAATCACTTGATTTCTTTTCCACTTTTATTTTCGAAAATCAATTAGTGTTTTTCAAAAATGTTTTCAAAATCTTTTACTTAATTTTCGAAAATTACTTCCCTTCTTCTCACATCCTTCTGTTTATGGACTAACACTATTCCTTAATGCAAAATTCGAACTCCATCTTCTTTGATAAGTTTGAATTTTCTACCTCTGTCTTCCATTTTCTTTTCCTCTGACACCTCAAGGAATCTCTATACTGTGACATAGAGGATTCCACATTTTCTTGTTCTCTTCTCTTTCATATGAGCAGGAGCAGAGACAAAGGCATTCTTGTTGAAGCTGACCCTGAACCTGAAAGAACCTTGAAGAGAAAGCTAAGAGAAGCCAAAGCACAACTCTCTTTAGAGGACCTGACCGAATTCTTCAAGGAAGAAGAACACATGGCAGCCGAAAACAACAACAATGCCAACAATGCAAGGAAGGTGCTGGGTGACTTTACTGCACCTACTCCCAAT
>NC_029779.3:22006921-22017172 GCF_000817695.3 Arachis duranensis
ACTCTTGGGAAAAGCTAGTCAATGCCTTCTTGGCAAAGTTCTTTCCACCACAAAGATGGAGTAAGCTTAGAGTGGAAGTCCAAACCTTCAGACAGAAGGATGGAGAATCCCTCTATGAAGCTTGGGAAAGATACAAACAATTGATCAGAAAATGTCCTTTTGACATGCTTTCTGAATGGAGCATCATAGGTATTTTCTATGATGGTCTCTCTGAACTATCTAAGATGTCCTTGGATAGCTCTGCTGGAGGATCTCTTCATCTGAAGAAGACGCCTACAAAAGCTCAAGAGCTCATTGAAATGGTTGCAAATAACCAATTCATGTACACTTCTGAAAGAAATCCTGTGAACAATGGGACAAGTCAGAAGAAAGGAGTTCTTGAGATTGATACTCTGAACGCCATTTTGGTTCAGAATAAAATATTGACTTTTTTTTTGGGTTTTTAGGATATTTTCCGGTTTTTTAGTTTTTTTATGGTTTTCTAGGGTTTCTGGTTTTTTTGGGGGTTTTTAGAGTTTTTAGGGTTTTTCTAGGATTTCTAGGACATTTTAGGGTTTTCTAAAATTTTTAGGGTTTTTAGGGGCTAAAGACCCTAGAAAACCCTAAAAAAACAGTAAAATTTCTAGAAAATTCAAAAAAACCCTAGAAAACACTAAAAAATACCTAAAAATCCTAGAAAATCCTAAAAATGCTAGAAACCCTAAAAACCCTACAAAACTCTAAAAAAACCCTAAAAAAATCCTAAAAAATCTTAAAAACCCTAGAAAACCTTAAAAAAATACTAGAAATCCATAAAATCCAAAAAACCCTAAAAATCCCTAAAAAATCCCTAAAAAACCCTAGAAAACCCTAAAAACCTTAGAAAACCCTAAAAACTCTAAAAACCATAGCAAATCCGAAAACAAGCTAAAAAACCTAGAAAACCCTAAAATATCATAAAAATCCTGGAAAACCCTAAAAACACTAGAAAACCTTAAAAACTCTACAAAGCCCTAAAAAAACCCTAAAAACCATAAAAAAAACCCAAAAAAATCCGAAAAACTCTAAAAACCCTAAAAGTCCCTAAAAAACCCAAAAAATCCTAAAAACCCTAGAAAACCATAAAAAATCATAAAAACTCTAAAAGACTCTAGAAAACGCAAGAAACTCTTAAAAACCCTAGAAGACACTAAAAAACCCTTAAAAATCCTACAAAGCCCTAAAAATCCCTAAAATCCCTAAAAAACACAAAAAATCTCTAAACACCCTAAATACCAAAAAAACCGTAAAAAATTCTAGAAAACCCAAAAACAACCTAAAACCCTAAAACCCTAAAAACCCTAAAAGACCCTAGAAAATCCTAAAAAACCATAAAAAACCTTAGAGAAAACACTTTAGGTTTTATATGGTTTGCTAGGATTTTTTAGGATTTTTCATGGTTTTCTAGGGTTTTTTAGGGTTTTCTATGGTTTTTTTAGGGTTTATAGGTTTTTTTAGAGTTTTCTATCGTTTTTTATGGTCTTTAGGATTTTTAAGGTTTTTTAGGGCTTTCTAGGATTTTTTAGTGTTTTCAAGGATTTTTTAGGGTTTTCTTGGATTTTTAGGATTTTTTTTATGGTTTTCTAGGGTTGTTAGGATTTTTTACGATATTTTAGGGTTTTTTAGTGTTTTTATGGTTTTCTAGGCTTTTTAGTGTTTTTTAGGGTGTTCTAGAGTTTTTCTAGGATTTCTAGGATATTTTAGGGTTTTCTAAAATTTTTAGGATTTTTAGGGGATTTATAAGGGTTTAGGGTTTTCTAGGGTTTTTATAAGGAGGTTTTTTATGGGTTTTTAGGTTTTTTTAGGATTCTCTAGGGAATTTTAGGGATTTTTAGAGTTTATAGGGTTTAGGGTTTTCTTAGTATTTGATAGGATTTTTATGATTTTTTAGGGTTTTCTATGGTTTTTTTAGGGTTTTTAGGATTTTTAGGGTTTTTTAAATCATTTTTTATGGTTTTTTGTGGTTTTAGGGTTTTATTTTCGGATTTCTAGGATTTCTTAGTGTTTTTTAATTTTTTCTATGGTTTTTTAGGGTTTTCAAGGATTTTTAGGATTTTTTAGAATTTTATAGGGTTTTTAAGGTTTTTTAGGGTTTTCTAGGATTTTTAGATTTTCGAAATCATAGAAAACCCTAAAATACCCTAAAAATCTCAGAAAATCGTAAAAACTCCTGAAAACCATATAAAACCCCTAAAAAACCCTAAAATCATTATTAGAAAAATCTAAAAAACCATAGAAAACACTAAAAATCCTAGAATGTCCTAAAAAACTGTAAAAACCCTAAAAATCCTAAAAATCCTAAAAACCATAAAACCCCTAAAAATCCTAGAAAACCATAAAAAAATCCAAGAAAGCCTAAAAGATCCTAAAGACCCTAGAAAACCCTAAAAAACCCTAAAAACGATAAAAAACCACTAAAAAACCCTAAAAACGATAAAAAAACCCTTAGAAAACCCTAAAAAACACTAAAAACTATAGCAAGTCCGAAAAAACACTAAAAAGCCTAGAAAATCCTAAAAACACTAGAAAACCTTAAAAACCCTAGAAAACCATAAGAAAACCCAAAAAAAACCATAAAAAACCCGAAAAACTCTAAAAACCCTAAAAAATAATCTTAAAAATCCTAGAAAACCCTAAAAAATCCTATAAATCCTAGAAAACCCTAAAAAATTCTTGAAAATACTAAAAAATCCTAGAAAGCTCTAAAACCCTTAAAAATCCTAAAGACCATAAAATACGATAGAAAACCCTAAAAAAACCTAAAAACCATAAAAACCATAGAAAATCCTAAAAAACCCTAGAAAATATTGAAAAATCCTAAAAAACTCGAGAAAACCATAAAAAACCTAAAGTGTTTTATCTGAGGTTTTTTAAGATTTTTATGGTTTTTTTAGGGTTTTCTAGGGTTTTAATGATTTTTTAGGGTTTTTAAGGGGTTTTTGGGTTTTCTAGAAATTTTTAGGGTTTTTTAGGTATTTAGGGTGTTTAGGAGTTTTTTGAGTTTTTTAGGGTTTTTAGGGGTTTTTAGGACTTTGTCAGATTTTTCAGGGTTTTTTTGTGTCTTCTAGGGTTTTTAAAAGTTTCTTGCGTTTTCTAGTATTTTCTAGAGTTTTTTCGGGTTTTTATGGTTTTTTATGGTTTTCTAGGGTTTTTAGGATTTTTTGGGTTTTTTTGGTGTTTTTAGAGTTTTTCGGGTTTTTTGGGTTTTTTATGGTTTTCTAGTGTTTTTAGGGTTTTCTAAGATTTTTAAGATATTTTAGGCTTTTCTAGGTTTTTTAGTGTTTTTTCGGATTTGCTATGGTTTTTAGTGTTTTTTAGAGATTTAGGGTTTTCTAAGGTTTTTTGGGTTTTCAAGGGTTTCTTATGATTTTGTAGGGTTTTTTATGGGTTTCTAGTGTTTTTTTAAGGTTTTCAAGGGTTTTTAGGATTTTTTAGAGTTTTCTAGGGTTTTTAGGGTTTTTTTAAATTTTCTAAGCTTTTTTTTATTTTTTAGGGTTTTTTGGTTTTCTAGGGTTTTTTAGGGCTTTTAGTGTTTTATACGGTTTTTTGGTGTTTTTAGGATTTTCTACAGTTTTTAGGGTTTCTAGCGTTTTTAGGGTTTTTAGGGGGTTTTTTGGATTTTCTAGGGTCTTTTATTATTTTTACGGTTTTTTAGGGTTTTATAGGATTTTTAGGTTTTTTTAGGGTCTTCTAAGGTTTTTAGTATTTTTTTTGGGTTTTTAGGATATTTTCCGGTTTTTTAGTTTTTTTATGGTTTTCTAGGGTTTCTGATTTTTTTTGGGGTTTTTAGAGTTTTTAGGGTTTTTTTAGGATTTCTAGGACACTTTAGGGTTTTCTAAAATTTTTAGGGTTTTTAGGGGCTAAAGACCCTAGAAAACCCTAAAAAAACAGTAAAAATTCTAGAAAATTAAAAAAAACCCTAGAAAACACTAAAAACTACCTAAAAATCCTAGAAAATCCTAAAAATGCTAGAAACCCTAAAAACCCTACAAAACTCTAAAAAACCCCTAAAAACCCTGAAAAACCCTAAAAAATCCTAAAAACCCTAGAAAACCTTAAAAAACACTAGAAACCCATAAAACCCAAAAAACCCTAAAAATCCCTAAAAAATCCCTAAAAACCCTAGAAAACCCTAAAAACCTTAGAAAACCCTAAAAAACCCTAAAAAACACTAAAAATCCCTAGAAAACCCTAAAATATCCTAAAGATACTAGAAAACCCTAAAAACTCTAGAAAACCCTAAAAGACACTAAAAATCCTAGAAAACCATAAAAAACCCTTAAAATCCTAAAAAACCCTAGAAAACCCAAAAAACCCCAAAAAACTCTGAAAACCCTAAAAATTCCTAAAAACCCTAGAAAATCCTAAACCCTAAACCCTAAAAAATTATAGAAAACCCAAAAAACCCTAAACCCTAAATCCTAAAAACGCTAGAAAACCCTAAAAAACACTAGAAACCCTAGAAAACCAAAAAAAAACAAAAAAACTCTAAAAGACTCTAGAAAACGCAAGAAACTCTTAAAAACCCTAGAAGACACTAAAAAACCCTTAAAAATCCTACAAAGCCCTAAAAATCCCTAAAAAACACAAAAAATCTCTAAACACCCTAAATACCAAAGAAACCGTAAAAAATTCAAGAAAACCCAAAAACAACCTAAAACCCTAAAACCCATTAAAACCCTAGAAAACCCTAAAAACCCTAAAAGACCCTAGAAAATCCTAAAAAACCATAAAAAACGTTAGAGAAAACACTTTAGGTTTTATATGGTTTTCTAGTATTTTTTAGGATTTTTCATGATTTTCTAGGGTTTTTTAGGGTTTTCTATGGTTTTTTTAGGGTTTATAGGTTTTTTTAGAGTTTTCTATCGTTTTTTATGGTCTTTAGGATTTTTAAGGTTTTTTAGGGCTTTCTAGGATTTTTTAGTGTTTTCAAGGATTTTTAGGGTTTTCTTGGATTTTTAGGATTTTTTTATGGTTTTCTAGGGTTGTTAGGATTTTTTAGGATATTTTAGGGTTTTTTAGTGTTTTTATGGTTTTCTAGGCTTTCTAGTGTTTTTTAGGGTGTTCTAGAGTTTTTCTAGGATTTCTAGGATATTTTAGGGTTTTCTAAAATTTTTAGGGTTTTCTAGGGGGTTTTAGGGTTTTTAGGGTTTTTTATGTGTTTTTAGGGATTTTAGGGGTTTTTCTAGGGTTTTTTAGGATTCTCTAGGGAATTTTACGGATTTTTATGATTTTTAGAGTTTTTAGGGGTTACTTAGGTTTTTTAGGGTTTTCTAGAGCTTTTAGAGTTTTTAAGGGTTTTCTATGGTTTTTAAAAATTATTTAGATTTTCTAGGGTTTTTTAGTGTTTGATAGGGTTTTTAGGAATTTTTAGGGTTTTCTATGGTTATTTTAAAGTTTTTAGGTCTTTTTAGGGTTTTCTATCATTTTTTATGGTTTTTAGGTGTTATAGGGTTTTTAGGGATTTCTAGGATTTCTTAGTGTTTTTTAGTGTTTTCTAGGGTTTTTTAGGGTTTTCAAGGATTTTTAGGATTTTTTAGGGTTCTTTAGTGTTTTTTATGGATTTCTAGGGTTTCTAGTGTTTTTTAGGGTTATCTAGAGTTTTTAGGGTTTTCTAGGATTTTTAGGGGTTTTATGGTTTTCAGTATTTTTAGCATTTTAGAGTTTTTTAGAGCTTTCTAAGTTTTTAGGGTTTTTTGGGTTTTTTAGGGTTTTTAGTAGTTTTTAGGGCTTTGTATAATCTACTAAAAACCCTAAAAAACCCAAAAAACCCTAAAAACTTAGAAAGCTCTAAAAAACTCTAAAATGCTAAAAATACTGAAAACCATAAAACCCCTAAAAATCCTAGAAAACCCTAAAAACTCTAGATAACCCTAAAAAACACTAGAAACCCTAGAAATCCATAAAAAACACTAAAGAACCCTAAAAAATCTTAAAAATCCTAGAAAACCCTAAAAAATCCTATAAATCCTAGAAAACCCTAAAAAATTCTTGAAAATACTAAAAAATCCTAGAAAGCTCTAAAACCCTTAAAAATCCTAAAGACCATAAAATACGATAGAAAACCCTAAAAAAACCTAAAAACCATAAAAACCATAGAAAATCCTAAAAACCCTAGAAAATATTGAAAAATCCTAAAAAACTCGAGAAAACCATAAAAAACCTAAAGTGTTTTATCTGAGGTTTTTTAAGATTTTTATGGTTTTTTTAGGGTTTTCTAGGGTTTTAATGATTTTTTAGGGTTTTTAAGGGGTTTTTGGGTTTTCTAGAAATTTTTAGGGTTTTTTAGGTATTTAGGGTGTTTAGGGGTTTTTTGAGTTTTTTAGGGTTTTTAGGGGTTTTTAGGACTTTGTCAGATTTTTCAGGGTTTTTTTGTGTCTTCTAGGGCTTTTAAGAGTTTCTTGCGTTTTCTAGGATTTTCTAGAGTTTTTTCGAGTTTTTATGGTTTTCTAGGGTTTTTAGGATTTTTTGGGTTTTTTTAGTGTTTTTAGAGTTTTTCGGGTTTTTTGGGTTTTTTATGGTTTTCTAGTGTTTTTAGGGTTTTCTAAGATTTTTAAGATATTTTAGGGTTTTCTAGATTTTTTAGTGTTTTTTCGGATTTGCTATGGTTTTTAGTGTTTTAGAGTTTTTTAGGGTTTTCTAAGGTTTTTTGGGTTTTCAAGGGTTTCTTATGATTTTGTAGGGTTTTTTATGGATTTCTAGTGTTTTTTTAAGGTTTTCAAGGGTTTTTAGGATTTTTTTTTAGTTTTGTAGGGTTTTTTAGGTTTTCTAGCGTTTTTAGGGTTTTTAGGGGGTTTTTTGGATTTTTTAAGGTCTTTTATTATTTTTACGGTTTTTTAGGGTTTTTTAAGATTTTTAGGTTTTTTTAGGGTCTTCTAAGGTTTTTAGTATTTTTTTTGGGTTTTTAGGATATTTTCCGGTTTTTTAGTTTTTTTTATGGTTTTCTAGGGTTTCTGGTTTTTTTGGGGTTTTTAGAGTTTTTAGGATTTTTCTAGGATTTCTAGGACATCTTAGGGTTTTCTAAAATTTTTAGGGTTTTTAGGGGCTAAAGACCCTAGAAAACCCTAAAAAAAAGTAAAAATTCTAGAAAATTCAAAAAAACCCTAGAAAACACTAAAAACTACCTAAAAATCCTAGAAAATCCTAAAAATGCTAGAAACCCTAAAAACCCTACAAAACTCTAAAAAAATCCTAAAAACCCTGAAAAACCCTAAAAAATCCTAAAAACCCTAGAAAACCTTTAAAAACACTAGAAACCCATAAAACCCAAAAAACCCTAAAAATCCCTAAAAAATCCCTAAAAAACCCTACAACCCTAAAAACCCTAGAAAACTCTAAAAAATCCTAAAAACCCTTGAAAACCTTAAAAAAACACTAGAAACCCATAAAAAACCCTACAAAATCATAAGAAACCCTTGAAAACCCAAAAAACCTTAGAAAACCCTAAAAAACTCTAAAAAACACTAAAAACCATAGCAAATCCGAAAAAACACTAAAAAACCTAGAAAACTCTAAAATATCTTAAAAATCTTAGAAAATCCTAAAAACACTAGAAAACCATAAAAAACCCAAAAAACCCGAAAAACTTTAAAAACACTAAAAAACCCAAAAAATCCTAAAAACCCTAGAAAACCATAAAAAACCATAAAAACTCTAAAAGACTCTAGAAAACCCTAGAAAACGCAAGAAACTCTTAAAAACCCTAGAAGACACTAAAAAACCCTTAAAAATCCAATTTTTAAGGTTTTTTAGGGCTTTCTAGGATTTTTTAGTGTTTTCAAGGATTTTTTAGGGTTTTCTTGGATTTTTAGGATTTTTTATGGTTTTCTAGGGTTGTTAGGATTTTTTAGGATATTTTAGGGTTTTTTAGTGTTTTTATGGTTTTCTAGGCTTTCTAGTGTTTTTTAGGGTGTTCTAGAGTTTTTCTAGGATTTCTAGGATATTTTAGGGTTTTCTAAAATTTTTAGGATTTTTAGGGGATTTATAAGGGTTTAGGGTTTTCTAGGGTTTTTATAGGGAGGTTTTTTATGGGTTTTTAGGTTTTTTTAGGATTCTCTAGGGAATTTTAGGGATTTTTAGAGTTTATAGGGTTTAGGGTTTTTTTAGTATTTGATAGGATTTTTAGGGTTTTTTAGGGTTTTCTATGGTTTTTTTAGGGTTTTTAGGATTTTTAGGGTTTTTTTAAATCATTTTTTATGGTTTTTTGTGGTTTTAGGGTTTTATTTTGGGATTTCTAGGATTTCTTAGTGTTTTTTAGTTTTTTTCTAGGGTTTTTTAGGGTTTTCAAGGATTTTTAGGATTTTTTAGAATTTTATAGGGTTTTTAAGGTTTTTTAGGGTTTTCTAGGATTTTTTAAGATTTTTAGATAGAAAATCCTAAAATACCCTAAAAATCTTAGAAAATCGTAAAAACTCTTGAAAACCATATAAAACCCCTAAAAAACCCTAAAATCATTATTAGAAAAATCTAAAAAACCATAGAAAACACTAAAATTCCTAGAAAGCCCTAAAAAACTGTAAAAACCCTAAAAATCCTAAAAACCCTAAAAACCATAAAACCCCTAAAATTCCTAGAAAACCATAAAAAAATCCAAGAAAGCCTAAAAGATCCTAAAGTCCCTAGAAAACCCTAAAAAACCCTAAAAACGAAAAAAAAACCACTAAAAAACCCTAAAAACAATAAAAAAAAAACTTAGAAAACCCTAAAAAACACTAAAAATTATAGCAAGTCCGAAAAAACACTAAAAAGCCTAGAAAATCCTAAAAACACTAGAAAACCTTAAAAACCCTAGAAAACATAAGAAAACCCAAAAAAAACCATAAAAAAACCCGAAAAACTCTAAAAACCCTAAAAAACCCTAAAAAATCCTAAAAATCCTAGAAAACCATAAAAAACAATAATAACCGGAAAAAACTCTAGAAAACTCTAAAAAATCCTAGAAGACGCTAAAAAACCCTGAAAAATTATACAAAGCCCTAAAAACTACTAAAAACCCTAAAAAACCCAAAAAACCCTAAAAACTTAGAAAGCTCTAAAAAACTCTAAAATGCTAAAAATACTGAAAACCATAAAACCCCTAAAAATCCTAGAAAACCCTAAAAACTCTAGATAACCCTAAAAAACACTAGAAACCCTAGAAATCCATAAAAAACACTAAAGAACCCTAAAAAATCTTAAAAATCCTAGAAAACCCTAAAAAATCCTATAAATCCTAGAAAACCATAAAAAATTCTTGAAAATATTAAAAAATCCTAGAAAGCTCTAAAACCCTTAAAAATCCTAAAGACCATAAAATACGATAGAAAACCCTAAAAAAACCTAAAAACCATAAAAACCATAGAAAATCCTAAAAAACCCTAGAAAATATTGAAAAATCCTAAAAAACTCGAGAAAACCATTAAAACCTAAAGTGTTTTATCTAAGGTTTTTTAGGATTTTTATGGTTTTTTTAGGGTTTTCTAAGGTTTTAATGATTTTTTTAGGGTTTTTAAGGGGTTTTTGGGTTTTCTAGAAATTTTTAGGGTTTTTTAGGTATTTAGGGTGTTTAGGGGTTTTTTGAGTTTTTTAGGGTTTTTAGGGGTTTTTAGGACTTTGTCAGATTTTTCAGGATTTTTTTTGTGTCTTCTAGGGTTTTTAAGAGTTTCTTGCGTTTTCTAGGATTTTCTAGAGTTTTTTCGGGTTTTTATGGTTTTTTATGGTTTTCTAGGGTTTTTAGGAATTTTTGGGTTTTTTAGTGTTTTTAGAGTTTTTCGGGTTTTTTGGGTTTTTTATGGTTTTCTAGTGTTTTTAGGGTTTTCTAAGATTTTTAAGATATTTTAGGGTTTTCTAGGTTTTTTAGTGTTTTTTCGGATTTGCTATGGTTTTTAGTGTTTTTTAGAGTTTTTTAGGGTTTTCTAAGGTTTTTTGGGTTTTCAAGGGTTTCTTATGATTTTGTAGGGTTTTTTATGGGTTTCTAGTGTTTTTTTAAGGTTTTCAAGGGTTTTTAGGATTTTTTAGAGTTTTCTAGGGTTTTTAGGGTTTTTTTAAATTTTCTAAGCTTTTTTTTATTTTTTAGGGTTTTTTGGTTTTCTAGGGTTTTTTAGGGCTTTTAGTGTTTTATACGGTTTTTTGGTGTTTTTAGGATTTTCTACAGTTTTTAGGGTTTTCTAGGGTTTTTTTCGGTTTTTAGGGTTTTGTAGGGTATTTTAGGGTTTTCTATGGTTTTTAGGATTTTTTAAGGCTTTCTAGAGGTTT
>NC_029779.3:22019584-22022704 GCF_000817695.3 Arachis duranensis
ATTTTTTTTGGGTTTTTAGGATATTTTCCGGTTTTTTAGTTTTTTTATGGTTTTCTAGGGTTTCTGGTTTTTTTTGGGGTTTTTAGAGTTTTTAGGGTTTTTCTAGGATTTCTAGGACATTTTAGGGTTTTCTAAAATTTTTAGGGTTTTTAGGGGCTAAAGACCCTAGAAAACCCTAAAAAAACAGTAAAAATTCTAGAAAATTCAAAAAAACCCTAGAAAACACTAAAAACTACCTAAAAATCCTAGAAAATCCTAAAAATGCTAGAAACCCTAAAAATCCTACAAAACTCTAAAAAAACCCTAAAAACCCTGAAAAACCCTAAAAAATCCTAAAAACCCTAGAAAACCTTAAAAAACACTAGAAACCCATAAAATCCAAAAAACCCTAAAATCCCTAAAAAACCCTAGAAAACCCTAAAAACCTTAGAAAACCCTAAAAAACCCTAAAAAACACTAAAAACCATAGCAAATCCGAAAACACGCTAAAAAATCTAGAAAACCCTAAAATATCATAAAAATCCTGGAAAACCCTAAAAACACTAGAAAACCTTAAAAACCCTACAAAGCCATAAAAAAAACCCTAAAAACCATAAAAAAAACCCAAAAAAATCCGAAAAACTCTAAAAACCCTAAAAGTCCCTAAAAAACCCAAAAAATCCTAAAAACCCTAGAAAACCATAAAAAATCATAAAAACTCTATAAGACTCTAGAAAACCCTAGAAAACGCAAGAAACTCTTAAAAACCCTAGAAGACACTAAAAAACCCTTAAAAATCCAAAAAGCCCTAAAAATCCCTAAAATCCCTAAAAAACACAAAAAAATCTCTAAACACCCTAAATACCAAAAAAACCGTAAAAAATTCTAGAAAACCCAAAAACAACCTAAAACCCTAAAACCCATTAAAACCCTAGAAAACCCTAAAAACCCTAAAAGACCCTAGAAAATCCTAAAAAACCATAAAAAACGTTTAGAGAAAACACTTTAGGTTTTATATGGTTTTCTAGGATTTTTTAGGATTTTTCATGATTTTCTAGGGTTTTTTAGGGTTTTCTATGGTTTTTTTAGGGTTTATAGGTTTTTTTAGAGTTTTCTATCGTTTTTTATGGTCTTTAGGATTTTTAAGGTGTTTTAGGGCTTTCTAGGATTTTTTAGTGTTTTCAAGGATTTTTAAAACCCTAGAAAACCCTAAAAACCCTAGAAACCCCTAGAAAATCCTAGAAAACCCTAGAAAATCCTAAAAATCCTAAAAAATCCTAGAAAACCCTAAAAACCCTAGAAAACCCTAGAAATCCTAGAAACCCCTAAAAACCCTAAAAACCCAAGAAAACCCTAAAAACCCTAAAAAACCCCGAAAACCCTAGAAAACCCTAGAAATCCCTAAAAAACCCTAAAATACCCTAAAATACCCTAAAAATCCTAAAATACCCTAAAAAACCTAGAAAACCAAGGAAAATCTTAAAACCCTAGAAAACCCTAGAAAACCCAAAAAAACCATATAAAACCGTAAAAAATCCTAAAAAACCAAAAAAACCTAAAAAACCCTAGAAAACACAAAAAACATATAAAACCCAAAAAAAACCTAAAAAACCCTAGAAAACCCTAGAAAATCCAAGAAAACTCTAAAAAAACTCGAAAAATCTAGAAAGCCATTAGAAATCCTAGAAGATCCTAAAAACCCTAGAAATCCCTAAAAAACCCTAGAAAATCTTAGAAAACTAAAAAAAAATCCTAAAAACCCTAAAATACCCTAAAAACCCTTAAAAATCCTAAAAATCCTAGAAAACCATAAAAAACAATAATAACCGGAAAAAACTCTAGAAAACCCTAAAAAATGCAAGAAACTCTTAAAAATCCTAGAAGACGCTAAAAAACCCTGAAAAATTATACAAAGCCCTAAAAACTACTAAAAACCCTAAAAAACCCAAAAAAACCCTAAAAAGTTAGAAAGCTCTAAAAAACTCTAAAATGCTAAAAATACCGAAAACCATAAAACCCCTAAAAATCCTAGAAAACCCTAAAAACTCTAGATAACCCTAAAAAACACTAGAAACCCTAGAAATCCATAAAAAACACTAAAGAACCCTAAAAAATCTTAAAAATCCTAGAAAACCCTAAAAAATCCTATAAATCCTAGAAAACCCTAAAAAATTCTTGAAAATACTAAAAAATCCTAGAAAGCTCTAAAATCCTTAAAAATCCTAAAGACCATAAAATACGATAGAAAACCCTAAAAAAAACCTAAAAACCATAAAAACCATAGAAAATCCTAAAAAATCCGAGAAAACCATTAAAACCTAAAGTGTTTTATCTAAGGTTTTTTAGGATTTTTATGGTTTTTTTAGGGTTTTCTAGGGTTTTAATGATTTTTTTAGGGTTTTTAAGGGGTTTTTGGGTTTTCTAGAAATTTTTAGGGTTTTTTAGGTATTTAGGGTGTTTAGGGGTTTTTTGAGTTTTTTAGGGTTTTTAGGGGTTTTTAGGACTTTGTCAGATTTTTCAGGGTTTTTTTGTGTCTTCTAGGGTTTTTAAGAGTTTCTTGCGTTTTCTAGGATTTTCTAGAGTTTTTTCGGGTTTTTATGGTTTTTTATGGTTTTCTAGGGTTTTTAGGAATTTTTGGGTTTTTTAGTGTTTTTAGAGTTTTTCGCGTTTTTTGAGTTTTTTATGGTTTTCTAGTGTTTTTAGGGTTTTCTAAGATTTTTAAGATATTTTAGGGTTTTCTAGGTTTTTTATGTTTTTTTGGATTTGCTATGGTTTTTAGTGTTTTAGAGTTTTTTAGGGTTTTCTAAGGTTTTTTGGGTTTTCAAGGGTTTCTTATGATTTTGTAGGATTTTTTAGAGTTTTCTAGGGTTTTTAGGGTTTTTTTATGTTTTCTATGTTTTTCAGGATTTTTTTTAGTTTTGTAGGGTTTTTTAGGTTTTCTAGCGTTTTTAGGGTTTTTAGGGGGTTTTTTGGATTTTCTAGGGTCTTTTATTATTTTTACGGTTTTTTAGGATTTTCTAAGATTTTTAGGTTTTTTTAGGGTCTTCTAAGGTTTTTAGAATTTTTTTTGGGTTTTTAGGATATTTTCCGGTTTTTTAGTTTTTTTATGGTTTTCTAGGGTTTCTGGTTTTTTTTGGGGTT
>NC_029779.3:22022804-22024461 GCF_000817695.3 Arachis duranensis
AAGCACTCCATAAGACCTTCAAGAGGAAGAACAAGCCGCCATCACTAAGGTGGACCCGTTCTTTAATCTCCTTGTTCTTTAATTTTCTGTTTTTCAAAAATTATGCTTTATGTTTATCTATGTTTGTGTCTTGTGATCATTAGTGTCTTAGTGTCTATGCCTTAAAGTTATGAATGTCCTATGAATCCATCACCTTTCTTAAATAAACAATGTTCTTAATTGAAAAAGATAAGAATTGCATGAATTTTGAATTTTATAACAGTTTAATTATTTTGATGTGGTGGCAACACTTTTATTTTCTGAATGTATGCTTAAACAGTGCATATGTCTTTTGAATTTGTGGTTCATGAATGTTGGCTCTTGAAAGAATGATGAAAAAGGAGACATGTTACTGAGGATCTGAAAAATCATAAAAATGATTCTTGAAGCAAGAAAAAGCAGTGAATATAAAAAAAAAAGAGAGAAAGCAAGCGAAAAAAAAACGAAAAAAGGGAGAAAAAAAGAAAAAGAAAGAAATAAAGTTGTGATCCAAGGCAAAAAGAGTGTGCTTAAGAACCCTGGACACCTCTAATTGGGGACTCTAGCAAAGCTAAGTCACAATCTGAAAAGGTTCACCCAATTATGTGTCTGTGGTATTCATTAAGGCCCTCCAGCAAATGCCTTTCTACATCAAGTATATAAAGGAGCTACTAGCCATAAAAATCAACCAGGGCCACCCACAAAGAAGAAGGATCCAGGAAGTTTCTACATTCCTTCTGCTATAGGTGAAACAAAGATTGACAAAGGGCTTTGTGACTTGGGAGCAA
The DNA here is from genome assembly GCF_000817695.3 of Arachis duranensis. Classification (NCBI taxonomy): domain Eukaryota; kingdom Viridiplantae; phylum Streptophyta; class Magnoliopsida; order Fabales; family Fabaceae; genus Arachis; species Arachis duranensis. The sequence goes on from NC_029779.3 coordinate 22,023,611, forward strand.
GCATCAACTTAATGCCCCTCTCCCTCATGAAGAAGCTCCAAATCAATGAACTAACTCCTACTGATGTAATTATCAGATTGGCTGACAAAACTCAAAAACAGGCAATAAGAGTAGTTGAAAATGTGCTGGTGAAGGTTGGGAGCTACTTTCTTCCCACAGACTTTGTTGCCCTGGAAATAGATGAAAATCCTATTTACCCCATCATTCTGGGAAGGCCATTCTTAGCCACTGCTAGGGCACTTATAGATATGGAAAGGGGAGAGCTAATCTTAAGGATACATGATGAACAACTCACCTTCAATGTCCTCAATTCAGGGCAAGAAAGCAAGTCAAGAAAACAAAGAATCAAGAGAAAGGCATAATGAAACTGATGAGCGGATAATTTGTACGCTTTTTGGCATTGTTTTTAGTATGTTTTTGGTAGTTTGAGTTGAGTTTTTAGTATATTTTTATTAGTTTTTAGTTAAAATTCACTTTTCTGGACTTTACTATGAGTTTGTGTGTTTTTCTGTGATTTCAGGTATTTTCTGGCTGAAATTGAGGGACCTGAGCAAAAATCTGATTCAGAGACTGAAAAGGACTGCAGATGCTGTTGAATTCTGACCTCCCTGCACTCGAAGTAGATTTTCTGGAGCTACAGATACCCAATTGGCGCGCTCTCAACGGCGTTGGAAAGTAGAAATCCTAGGCTTTCCAGCAATATATGATAGTCCATACTTTGCCCAAGATTTGATGGCCCAAACCGGCGTTCAAAGTCACCCTCAGGAATTCCAGCGTTAAACGCCGGAACTAGCACTAAAATGGGAGTTAAACGCCCAAACTGGCAAAAAAGCTGGCGTTTAACTCCAAGA
>NC_029779.3:22024775-22038535 GCF_000817695.3 Arachis duranensis
AATGATTGAATGACTGTGACGTGCTTCAAACTCCTAGCAGGCGGGGCGTTAGTGACAGACGCAAAAGAATCAATGGATTCTATTCCAAGCTGATTGAGAACCGACAGATGATTAGCCGTGCCGTGACAGGGTGCGTTGAACATTTCCACTGAGAGGATGGGAGGTAGCCACTGACAACGGTGAAACCCTTGCATAAGCTTGCCATGGAAAGGAGTAAGAAGGATTGGATGAAGACAGTAGGAAAGCAGAGAGACGGAAGGGAAGGCATCTTCATACGCTTATCTGAAGCTCTCACCAATGATATACATAAGTATCTCTATCTTTATCTTTATGTTTTATTCATATATCATCTATACCCATTTGAGTCTGCCTGACTAAGATTTACAAGGTGACCATAGCTTGCTTCATACCAACAATCTCCGTGGGATCGACCCTTACTCGCGTAAGGTTTATTACTTGGACGACCCAGTGCACTTGCTGGTTAGTTGTGCAAAGTTGTGTTTATGCCATGGTATTGAGCACCAAGTTTTTGGGGCCATTACTAGGGATTATTTGAGTTGTGAAAAGTAGTGATCACAATTTCGCACACCAGACGCGCGCGCACCATGTACGCGCACGCGTCCCTTAGCTGATACATCATCGCCCACGTACCCGAGAGTTGGGTCTCTCTTGGGCAAACATTATGCCCTGAGCCCAACATGACCCACACGGACGCGCACTACGTGCGTGCGCGCAGATTATAACAACATGGAAGTTCATGCGGACGCGTACATACCGCGTCCGCGTCGATTTGCTGCCGCAATTTTTGAGCCAAGCCCCAGAGAGTTGAGCCAGCTCTGGGCCAACTTTAAGCCCCTGGCCCAACTCAATTCGCGCGGACGCGCACCTGCCGCGTGCGCGCCCCTATGCCCAAGGAGGAACAGGCGCGAGCGCACGCATCGCGCTGGCGCGCCTTATCACAAATCGTCAATATACGCGGACGCGCACTTGCCGCGCGCGCGTCCTTCCGTGCTGCCACCACTCTAGGCATTTGCCCCGGGAGTTGGGCGTGCGTCAAGCCCACTCTAAGCCTCAGGCCTAACTACATGTACGCGTGCGCGCGCTGTACGCGCATGCGTCGTTGCACAGTCTGCCAATCCACGCCCGAGCGCACTGTACGCTCACGCGTGGGTCCCAAATTTTCATCAATGCACGCGGACGCGTATGGTGCGTGCGCACGTTGATTCCAAAATAGGATAACCCTAATGCGCGATGCGCACTGCGCAGTCGCGCACTCCCTCCCTTCTCCCATTTCCACCTTCTTCCTCTAACCTCTCCGCGGCAGCAGCACCGGCGACCACCACCAACGGCCACCGTCCATCACCGCGGCCACCACCGTTCACCATTAACTCTCACTCTCTCCTCCTCCCTTCGGTCAAGCACCCAACCACCGAAACCACCATCTCCGCCGCCACCCCATCATCACCGCCGGCGACTCTCTCTCTCTTCCCCCATCTCACATTCGCCTATCACTCTCCTTCTATTACCACTGCCAGCTTCTTTTACTTAGTCTCTCACCCTTCTGCAACACCACCAAACGGCCAAACCACCGCAGCGGCTGTCTTCACTGCCACCATCCATGGCGGCGTAAATCCCTGCTACCCCTACCCCTATCCTAGTTCCCCTTTCCACTCCTCCCAGCTCCCAGGTTCCTGCTCATTTTCTGTTTTTAATTGTTCATTTCTGTTAGTTACTATAATTGTCCGTTAGTTAGTTTAAATTCAAATGTTGCATGTTAGGTTAGATAGAAATATTTGCTGTTAGGTAGCTAGGACTGGATAGAGGATTCTAGGCCTGATAAGTGCTCCGTATATGCATCTTTGCTGTCTGTTTCCTTGGGTGTGTATGCTGCTTTTTTTTTGGGTTGCTATTTTGTGCAAATTGTGTTGCCTGCATGCTAGACCACTACTGCTGTACTTGATTGATGTTGTGATCATGCTATTTGTGCTATTTTGCTATCCGGGAATGCCCAATTTTAAGCCGGAATGCTGCCCGATTTTCAAGAAAATTAGTTTCATTTTGGTCTTTATTTCAATTTTGGGCTAATTTCCGTTGCCTTTCCACTTCCCGGATTTGCATCATTCATTGTGAACATGAACCACAACTTCTCTTTTCTTTGAGCCTATATATCATCATAGCACTAATCCACCTTTCTAACTCACTAATTTCTTTAACCATTTAACTTCCACTCACCTTTAACCCTCTTTAACAATTCTTTCAAAAATTCGATGATATTATTGCCTTTTGAATAAGAGTTGTTGTCTTTGATGAAGATTACATTCTTGGTTTATTTGTTCACTTATGCCTACTTGTTACCAATTCTTTTCAAGTTAATTTCAACATCATGATTGTTATTAGCCAATTGTATCCTGAACATGCCTTCTTTGTTACATGCTAAGTGTTTCATTGCTTATACTCTATTATATTTCTCTTTCAGGATGTCGGATAAAGGAAAGGCTATCGCTACCTCTTCCAAGAAAAGAAAACACTCTGCACCTTCTATCCCCTCCATCTACAAGCATTATGCTAAGAATCCTTTAAATGACGAAGAAAAAGAAAATCAGCAGTTACCTTCTACCGATCCGACTAAGTTTCCCAATCTTTACTGTGAGCTTCGATTTTCCAAATATCGAACAACAAAGCTGAATACTGAGAAGAAATTGCTCCTACCCAATGATGTGAGACGGTCGATTACTAGTCGCATCCTAGAGTTTGGCTTGGACTTTGTTGATAGAGATTTGGGTAAAGGAATTTTACTGCAACTTCTTCCGTCCGACTTTGGATTCGGTTCAGGTGAGGGGTAGAGAGATCATGATCACTGAGACGGCCATAGAGGAGGCGTTACAGTGTCGACACATTCCTGATGACATGTGTGCCCATCAGCAGGCCGAGTTGGCCATACACAGCATGACTTTTGATTACAAGGCACTGAGGAGTGTGATTGGTCTACCGGAGGCTACATGGGTTATGGATGCAAACAATACCAAGCCTAAGGGGATGCTATTTGCTCACTTGACCAGAGAGGCCAGGACTTGGCAGATGATCTTTGCCCGCTACGTCTTGCCTACCACTCACTTCTCTGAGATCCCCATGGAGATGCTTCTGCTGATTGGATGTGTCATGGAGGGGAAGGATGTCTATTTTCCTAGGCTTATCCGGCAGTGCATGTGGCGGGCGCATATTCGTGGCCTACTTCTATTTCCTACTTTGGTCACGAGTATGGCTGCCCTAGCCGAGGTCCCTTAGTCAGATGACGATGTGTTACCACCACCGCCTGATGCAGATGACAGAGAGATTACCATTCCTTGGGGTGGTTGGGTACATAAGAGGCCGCCAGCTAGACGCTGTTCTAAGGCTAGAGCGGTACTGGGGACAGCCGAACAGTCAGCCCCTACATCAGCACCATCCTCCTCTACTACAGCAGCCCCCTCATCATCGACAGTTCCACCAGCAGCACCTGAGCCTACTTATTTACTGGTCCAGCGTCTATTCCGGTTCTTAGTGCGAGAGAGACTCCATGTCAGACGCCGTTTAGATCGGATGGACCAGGCGCTTATTTCTCTGGGTGCTGAGCTACCTCCGCTTTCCGATTCTCCGGCCTCCGATGAGCAGGATCATCGGGAGGAGGATGCGGAGGGACCGCCTCAGCAGGCTGCTCCTCCAGATGCCCCAGACACCACAGAGACAGCTCAGCCTCATACGGAGCCGGTCCCACAGCCACAGCCTCAGCCTGAGCCAGAGCCTACCGTTGTACCTCCCACTGATTCTCCGGTTTAGCATCGAGGACGATGCTTGATCTTAAGTGTGGGGAGGGCACTGGTAGCATTATTTGGGGACCGGTAAACTTTTCGGCTACTCTCCTAGTTATCTTATTCTGCATACCTATTGTATATATTTTGATGCATTCTGAGTTTATTTTGGACACCTTTACTGCTTATTTCGGACTTTAGATATTTTGATGCTTTTGGATATTTTTAGATGTTTTGGATGATAGATTCCATACTTTAGTTGGATTTGTCTTTATGTATTTTGCATATCTTCTTTCGTATATTTTTCTTTTTAGTTTGTGGTTGTGATTAAAAATCATGATTTAAGTGAAACTTAGTCACCCTTTTTGCATAAGAAATGGGTTTTAAGCAAAAGGAAAGGGGTAAACTAAGGAAATTTTTGGATTTTTCAATCACAACAATGCTTAGTCAAATATTGAGATTTCCCAAGAATTTTAATTATAGGGCATAGGGCACCAACCCAATTGATTGAATAAGCTATATCTTTATGCGACTTGCTTGAATTTCATACTTTGTGAATCATGTATTGAATTGAGAACACAAGCTTGTGAGACTTGAGCCTATTGATGTGGTTACATTTTATAACCACTTATCTTCCATTCTTGTGTGAAATTGTTCTCTATCTATGATTATGATCCTTGATTTGCTTGATTATATATATCCATTTATTTCTTGTATTTATGCATTTATATGATTGAGGCCATCATTTTATTAGCCCACTTATCCAATTAGCCAACCCTTTTATATTCCTTTGTTAGCCAATTTGAGCCTACAATTAACCAACTTATTCTCATTTTAGCACATTACAAGCCCAAGGCGGAAAACCAATGAAAAGTCCTTGTTTGGATCTTTGATTAGCCTAGGCTAGTGAGAGTGTTTATTATTCAAAGTTGGTAAGGCTTGGGAACATTGGATGGGATAAAAAGGGTAGTACACTTTCATGTTTAGGAATTGGGTACATACTCATGTATTGATCAAATGTAAAACCTTATGCATTGATGTTCTTGTATATAAAAAAAAAGAGAAAAAAAAAAGAGAAAAACAAAAGGAAAAGAAAAGAAACATAATATGGAAAAGCAAAAAGAAAAAAGAAAAGAAGAATAATAAAAAGGGGACAAAATGCCCCAAGGTGAAGTTCAATAAAAAGAAACCAATGCATAAGTGTTATGAACTAAAGAATAGAATGCATGAATATGCAAGAACAAAAGTGAAAAATGGGTAGTTAGAATAGTTTGAACTTGTATAGGTCATTATATAGGTTATGTGGGAAAGTCTAGGTTAATCAAAGATTCAAATCCTAGCCACTTAACCATAAATGATCCTACCTTGACCCTAACCCCATTACAACCTAAATGAAAGACCTCATGATGAATGTATGCATGCATTAAATAAGTGTTGATTGTTAGAAGAAAATCAAATTTTGGAAAACATGACTAGAAGAGAATTGAGTGGATTAACCCTTAAACACTTGAGTGAATAGAGCGGATACACATTCGGTGAGGGTTCAAAAGTTCAATCACATGTGTTCACCCATATTATCTAAATTCCTGCAAGCTTGAACTCTTTTGATAATTCAATACAATTGTGGTTTGGACTTAATTCCTATTGCCTAGCTCTTGTGCTTACACATGCTCTTTTGGGAATTGACTTGTTTGAACTAAGCATTTCCATTTGCTTAGATAATTGCATTTAGATAGGATTCATATAGTTTAGTTGCATTCAATAAATGTCATAACCCTTAGTTCCTTCTTATTTTAGCATGAGGACATGCTAAGGTTTAAGTGTGGGGAGGTTGATAAACCCCATTTTTAGGGTTTATCTTGTATTGAATTTAGGGTATTTTGATAACCTTTTCTTGCATTTAACCTATGAATTGGCATGGTTTTGTAATCTCTCCCGTATTTGTGCTTAATTGTAAAAACATGCTTCTTAAGCCTTATTTTGATGAATTCTAGTTCCTCTTTGATTCCATAAGATGCCTTGATGTGTTTGCTAGTAATCTCAGGATGAAATAGGTTAGGCATGGATCAAGGGAGCAAGGAAGGAAGCATGCAAGTGGAGAGAAGCACAAAAAGCCAAAGAATTGATCTAGGCCATGCACGCGCACGCGCACAAGGCGCTCGCGCGCACATTGCGAAACAAGCCAGGGACGCGCACGCGTACCATGCGCACACGCGTCGATGACGGCACATGACCTCATTAATGCAACACGTGCCTGGCGATTTCAGAGGTTTCCAAAACCCAATTTTGGCGCCAATTGCTAGAGGAAAGGAATAAAAGGATGAAGGGTTAAGGGGAAGGCATTAGTTAGTCAATTAATCAAGCATAGAGAATATACTTAGGATTAGTTTAGAGTTTTAGAGAGAGAAGCTCTCACTTCTCTCTAGAATTAGGATTAGGTTTTGTTCTTAGATCTAGGTTTTGATTCATCTTCTCTTCAACTTTTACTTTCCCAATCCATTGTTGTTACATTCATCATTCTTCTACTCCTTTGTTGTAATTTCCTTTATATTGTTCTTAAACTTTGTTGTAGATCTACTATTGCTACTTCCATTTTCTTTCAATTCAATAAGAGATAATTCATAATAATTGTTCTTCATTGCTTTCCTATTGTTGATCTCTTGTTTTTGTAGTTGTAGATTCCTTTAATTCTTGCATTTAACAATGTTTACTTCTTTTAGTAATGTTTACTTGTACTGCACTCTATGTGTTTGATGAAATGTCTCTTCTAGATATAGTGTAGGTTTTGTTCCTCTTGGCCTAGGTAGAGTAATTAGTGACTCTTGAGTTATCTAATTCCTTTGTTGATTGATAATTAGAAGTTGCTAATTGATTTGAATGCCTCTAAAGCTAGTCTTTCCTTTAGGAGTTGATTAGGACTTGAGGAATCAAATTGATTCATCCACTTGACTTTCCTCCATAGTTAGAGGTTAACTAAGTGGTAGCAATGAACAATTCTCATCACAATTGAGAAAGGTAACTAGGATAGGATTTCTAGTTCTCACATCTTGCCAAGAGCTTTGTTAGTTGTTAGTTTATTTTCATTACCATTTACTTTTCATGCTTCTTATCCAAAACCCCAAAATAACTCATAACCAATAACAAGACACTTCATTACAATTCCTAGGGAGAACGACCCGAGGTTTAAATACTTCGGTTTATAAATTTAAGGGGTTTGTACTAGTGACAAACAACTTTTTGTATGAAAGGATTATTGTTTGGTTTAGAAACTATACTTTACAACGAGATTTTATTAGTGAAATTCTAAACCGTCAAAAATCCAATCATCAGGAGCCGTAATGGCCTCATCTTCGGCAGGATCCTCCGATTTTTTTTACATTGTGCTGACCGGTGTTTTTCCAGTTTTTGTTTTACGTTGTGATGACCGGTTTTTTTTTTTTTTACGTTATGCTGACCCTTGTTCTTTAAATGACGCTATCTAGAGGAGGACACCTAAAGGCGACCCTTAATGGCCTCATCTTCGGCAGGCTCCTCCGATTTTTTTTTCGTTGTGCTGACCGTTTTTTTTTACGTTGTGCTGACCGTTTTTTTTTACGTTGTGCTGACCCTTGTTCTTTAAATGACGCTATCCAGAGGAGGACACCTAAAGGCGAGCCGTAATGGCCTCATCTTCGGCATGCTCCTCCGATTTTTTTTTACATTGTGCTGACCGGTTTTTTTCCATTTTTGTTTACGTTGTGCTGACCCTTGTTCTTTAAATGACGCTATCCAGAGGAGGACATCTAAAGGCGAGCCGTAATGGCCTCATCTTCGACAGGCTCCTCCGATTTTTTTTTTTACATTGTGCTGACAAGGTTTTTTTTCCATTTTTTTACGTTGTGATGACCGGTTTTTTTCCAGTTTTTTAGGTTGTGCTGGCCGGTTTTTTTTTTACGTTGTGCTGACCCTTGTTCTTTAAATGACGCTATCCAGAGGAGGACACCTAAAGGCGAGCCGTAATGGCCTCATCTTCAGCAGGCTCCTCCGATTTTTTTGCGTTGTGTTGACCAGTTTTTTCAGTTTTTTTCTTGTTTTTTTACGTTGTGCTGACCGTTTTTTTTTTTCATTTTTTTAGGTTGTGCTAACCAGTTTTTTTTTACGTTGTGCTGACCCTTGTTCTTTAAATGACACCATCCAGAGGAGGACACCTAAAGGCGAGCCGTAATGGCCTCATCTTCGGCATGCTCCTCCAATTTTTTTTTACGTTGTGCTGACCCTTTTTCTTTAAATGACGCTATCCAGAGGAGGACTAAAGGTGAGCCGTAATGGTCTCATCTTCGGCAGGCTCCTCCAATTTTTTTTAAAGTTGTGCTGACCAGTTTTTTTCCATTTTTTTTACGTTGTGCTGACCGGTTTTTTTCCATTTTTATAGGTTGTGCTGACAGTTTTTTTTTATTTTCTACGTTGTGCTAACCCTTATTCTTTAAATGATGCTATCTAGAGGAGGACACCAAAAGGCGAGCCGTAATGGACTCGTCTTCGGCATGCTCCTCCGATTTTTTTTTACGTTGTGCTGACCGGGTTTTTTCCAGTTTTTTTCATTTTTTTTACGTTGTGCTGACCGGTATTTTTCCATTTTTTTTGGTTGTGCTGACTGGTTATTTTTTATCTTGTGCTGACGCTTGTTCTTTAAATGACGCCATCCAGAGGAGGACATCTAAAGGCGAGCCGTAATGGCCTCATCTTCGGCATGCTCCTCCGATATTTTTTTACGTTGTGCTGACCCTTGTTCTTTAAATGACGCTATCCAGAGGAGGACACCTAAAGGCGAGCTGTAATGGCCTCATCTTCAGCAGGCTCCTCCGATTTTTTTTGCTGACTGGTTTTTTTCCATTTTTTTTACGTTGTGCTGACCGGTTTTTTTTTTATGTTGTGCTGACCCTTGTTCTTTAAATGACGCTATCTAGATGTGGACACAAAAAAGCAAGCCGTAATAGCCTCATCTTCGGCATGCTCCTCTGATTTTTTTATGTTGTGCTGACCGGTTTTTTTCCATTTTTTTTACGTTGTGCTGACCCTTGTTCTTTAAATGACGCTATCCAGAGGAGGACACCTAAAGGTGAGCCGTAATGGCCTCATCTTCCGCAGGCTCCTCCGATTTTTTTCGTGTTGTGCTGACCGGTTTTTTTCAGTTTTTTTCTTTTTCTTACATTGTGCTGAACGGTTTTTTTCCATTTTTTTAGGTTGTGCTGACCATTTTTTTTTTACGTTGTGCTGACCCTTGTTTTTTAAATGACGCCATCCAGAGGAGGACACCTAAAGGCAAGTCGTAATGGCCTCATCTTCGGCATGCTCCTCCGATTTTTTTTACGTTGTGGTGACCCTTGTTCTTTAAATGACGCTATCCAGAGGAGGACACCTAAAGGCGAGCTGTAATGGCCTCATCTTCGGCAGGCTCCTCCGATATTTTTTTCGTTGTGCTGACCGGTTTTTTTTTACATTGTGCTGATCCTTGTTCTTTAAATGACGCTATCTAGAGGAGGACACCTTAAGGCGAGCCGTAGTGGCCTCATCTTCGGCAGGCTCCTCCGATTTTTTTTCGTTGTGTTGACTGGTTTTTTTGCATTTTTTTTCTTTTTCGTTGTGCTGACCAGTTTTTTTCCAATTTTTTTTGTGCTAACCCTTGTTCTTTAAATGACGCTATCCAGAGGAGGACTAAAGGTGAGCTGTAATGGTCTCATCTTCGGCAGGCTCCTCCGATTTTTTTTATGTTGTGCTGACCAGTTTTTTTTCCATTTTTTTTACGTTGTGCTGACCGGTTTTTTTTTCATTTTTGTAGGTTGTGCTGACCGTTTTCATCTTTAAATGATTATATCCAGAGGAGGACACCAAAAGGCAAGTCATAATGGCCTCATCTTCGGTAGGCTCCTCCGATTTTTTTTACGTTGTGCTGACCGGGTTTTTTTCCACTTTTTTTTCTTTTTTTCTTTACGTTGTGCTGACCGTTTTTTTTTATGTTGTGCTGACCCTTGTTCTTTAAATGACGCCATCCAGAAGAGGACACCTAAAGGCGAGCCGTAATGGCCTCATCTTCGGCATGCTCCTCCGATTTTTTTTACGTTGTGCTGACCCTTGTTCTTTAAATGACGCTATCCAGAGGAGGACACCTAAAGGCGAGCTGTAATGGCGTCATCTTCAGCACGCTCCTCCGATTTTTTTATGTTGTGCTGACCATTTTTTTTTCAGTTTTTTTTTACGTGTTGCTGACCGGTTTTTTTTTTTTTCTACGTTGTGCTGACCCTTGTTCTTTAAATGACGCTATCTAGAGGAGGACACCTAAAGGCGAGCCGTAATGGCCTCATCTTTGGCATGCTCCTCTGATTTTTTTTACGTTGTGCTGACCGGTGTTTTTCCATTTTTTTACGTTGTGCTGACCCTTGTTCTTTAAATGACGCCATCCAGAGGAGGACACCTAAAGGCGAGCCGTAATGGCCTCATCTTCGGCATGCTCCTCCGATTTTTTTTACGTTGTGCTGACCCTTGTTCTTTAAATGACGCTATCCAGAGGAGGACACCTAAAGGCGAGCTGTAATGGCCACATCTTCAGCAGGCTCCTCCAATTTTTTTTTTTGTTGTGCTGATCGGTTTTTTTCCAGTTTTTTTTTACGTTGTGCTGACCATTTTTTTACGTTGTGCTGACCCTTATTCTTTAAATGACGCTATCTAGAGGAGGACACCTAAAGGCGAGCCGTAATGGCCTCATCTTCAGCATGCTCCTCTGAATTTTTTTTTTACGCTGTGCTGACCGGTTTTTTTTCCATTTTTTTTATGTTGTGCTGACCCTTGTTCTTTAAATGACGCTATCCAGAGGAGGACACCTAAAGGCGAGCCGTAATGGCCTCATCTTTGGCATGCTCCTCCGATTTTTTTTTACGTTGTGCTGACCCTTGTTCTTTAAATGACGTTATCCAGAGGAGGACACCTAAAAGCGAGCCGTAATGGCCTCATCCTCGGCAGGCTCCTCCGATTTATTTTTTTTTGTGGTTACCGTTTTGTTTCCAGTTTTTTTTTTCGTTGTGCTGACCGTTTTTTCCATTTTTTTTGTGCTGACCCTTGTTCTTTAAATGACGCTATCCAGAGCAGGACACCTAAAGGTGAGCCGTAATGGCCTCATCTTCGGTAAGCTCCTCCGATTTTTTTTTACGATTTTTTTTTACGTTGTGCTGATCGTTTTTTTCGATTTTTTTTATACGTTGTGCTGACCATTTTTTTTTATGTTGTGCTGCCCGGTTTTTTTCCATTTTTTTAGGTTGTGATGACCGGTTTTTTTTTTTTTTACGTTGTGCTGACCCTTGTTTTTTAAATGATGCTATATAGAGGAGGACACCTAAAGGCGCCGTAATGGCCGCATCCTATATAGAGGAGGACACCTAAAGGCGAGCCGTAATGGCCTCATCTTGTTTTACGTTATGCTGTCTGATTTTTTTTACGTTGTGCTGACCGATTTTTTCCAGTTTTTTTTATGTTGTGTTGACCGGTTTTTTTTCCAGTTTTTTTCCATTTTTTTACGTTGTGCTGACCGGTTTTTTTTTTTACGTTGTGCTGACCAATTTTTTTTCTATTTTTTTAGGTTGTGCTAACGGTTTTTTTTTACGTTGTGCTGACCGATTTTTTTCCATTTTTGTTAGGTTGGGCAGACTGGTTTTTTTTTTACGTTGTGCTGACCCTTATTCTTTAAATGATGCGATCTAGAGGAGGACACCTAAAGGTGAGATGTAATGGCCTCATCTTCGACAGGCTCCTCCGATTTTTTTTTGTTGTGTTGCCCGGTTTTTTTTCCAGTTTTTTTTCGTTGGGATGACCAGTTTTTTTTCATTTTTTTTGTGCTGACCCTTGTTCTTTAAATGACGCTATCCAGAGGAGAACACCTAAAGATGAGCTGTAATGACCTCATCTTCGGCAGGCTCCTCCAATTTTTTTTTACGTTGTGCTATTCAGTTTTTTTCATTTTTTTATACGTTGTGCTGACCGGTTTTTTTTTATGTTGTGCTGACCAGATTTTTTTCCTTTTTTATTCGGTTGTCCTGACCGGTTTTTTTTTTACATTGTGCTGACCCTTGTTCTTTAAATTACGCTATCCAGAGGAGGACCCTTAAAGGCGAGCCGTAATGGCCTCATCTTCGGCAGGCTCCTCTGATTTTTTTTACGTTCTGCTGACCGATTTTTTTTCCATTTTTTTTTCTTTTTTTTTTACGTTGTGCTGACCAATTTTTTCCATTTTTTTAGGTTCTGCTGACCGGTTTTTTTTTTTTTTACGTTGTGCTGACCCTTGTTCTTTAAATGACCCTATCCAGAGGAGGACACCTAAAGGCGAGCTGTAATGGCCTCATCTTCGGCAAGCACCTCCGATTTTTTTTATGTTGTGCTGAAGTTCTTTAAATGACGCTATCTAGAGGTGGACACTTAAAGGCGAGCCGCAATGGCCTCATCTTCGGCATGCTCCTCCGATTATTCTTTACGTTGTGCTGACCAGTTTTTTTCCAGTTTTTTTCTTTTACGTTTGTGCTGACCCTTGTTATTTAAATGACGCTATCCTGAGAAGGACACCTAAAGGCGAGCCGTAATGGCCTCATCTTCGGTAGGCTCCTCCGATTTTTTTTTACGTTGTGTTGACCGGTTTTGTTTTTGTGCTGACCAATTTTTTTCCTCCAGTTTTTTTTTTACGTTGTGTTGACCAGTTTTTTTCCAGTTTTTTCTATTTTTTTACGTTGTGCTGACCGGTTTTTTTTTAGGTTGTGCTGACCGGTTTTTTTCCATTTTTTAGGTTGTGCTTACCGGTTTTTTTTATGTTGTACTGACCTGTTTTTTCCATTTTTTTAGGTTGTGCTGACCGGTTTTTTTTTTATTTTTTTTTACGTTGTGCTGACCCTTGTTATTTAAATGACGCTATCCAGAGGAGGACGCCTAAAGGCGAGCCGTAATGGGCTTATCTTCGGCATGCACCTCCGATTTTTTTTACGTTGTGCTGAAGTTCTTTAAATGACGCTATCCAGAGAAGGACACCTAAAGGCGAGCCGTAATGGCCTCATCTTCGGCAGACTCCTCCGATTTTTTTTCGTTGTGCTGACCGGTTTTTTTCCATTTTTTTAGGTTGTGATGATAGGTTTTTTTTTTACATTGTGCTAACCATTGTTCTTTAAATGACGCTATCCAGAGGAGGACACCTAAAGGCGAGCCGTAATGGCCTCATCTTCGGCAGGCTCCTCCGATTTTTTTTTCGTTGTGCTGACCGATTTTTTCGATTTTTTTTACGTTGTGCTGACCGGTTTTTTTTTTCGTTGTGCTGACCCTTGTTCTTTAAATGACGTTATCCAGAGGAGGACACCTAAAGGCGAGCCGTAATGGCCTCATCTTCGGCATGCACCTCCGATTTTTTTTTCGTTGTGCTGAAGTTCTTTAAATGACGCTATCCAGAGAAGGACACCTAAAGGCGAGCCGTAATGGCCTCATCTTCGGCAGACTCCTCCGATTTTTTTTTCGTTGTGCTGACCGGTTTTTTTCCATTTTTTTAGGTTGTGATGATAGGTTTTTTTTTACATTGTGCTAACCATTGTTCTTTAAATGACGTTATCCAGAGGAGGACACCTAAAGGCGAGCCATAATGGCCTCATCTTCGGCAGGCTCCTACGATTTTTTTTCGTTGTGCTGACCGGTTTTTTTCGATTTTTTTTTTACGTTGTGCTGGCCAGTTTTTTTTTACGTTGTGCTGACCCTTGTTCTTTAAATGACGCTATCCAGAGGAGGACACCTAAAGGCGAGCCGTAATGGCCTCATCTTCGGCATGCTCCTCCGATTTTTTTTACGTTGTGCTGACCGGTTTTTTTCCAATTTTTTTTACGTTGTGCTGACCCTTGTTCTTTAAGTGACGCTATCCAGAGAAGGACACCTAAAGGCAAGCCGTAATGGCCTCATCTTCGGCAGACGCCTCTTATT
>NC_029779.3:22038597-22040162 GCF_000817695.3 Arachis duranensis
TTGTGGTGACCGTTTTTTTTTTTCAATTTTTTTTCGTTGTGCTGACCGGATTTTTTCCATTTTTTTTGTGCTGACCCTTGTTCTTTAAATGAAGCTATGCAGAGGAGGACACCAAAAGGCGAGCCGTAATGGCCTCATCTTCGGCAGGCTCCTCCGATTTTTTTTACGATGTGCTGACCGGTTTTTTTTTCCAATTTTTTTTCTTTTTTTTATGTTGTACTGACCGGTTTTTTTCAATTTTTTTAGGTTGTGCTGATCGGTTTTTTTTTTTACGTTGTGCAGACCCTTGTTCTTTAAATGACGCTATCCAGTGGAAGAGACCTAAAGGCGAGCCGTAATGGCCTCATCTTCGGCATGCACCTCCGATTTTTTTTACGTTGTGCTGAAGTTCTTTAAATGACGGTATCCAGGGAAGGACACCTAAAGGCGAACCGTAATGGCGTCATCTTCGGCAGACTCCTCCGATTTTTCTTTTTTACGTTGTGCTGACCCTTGTTCTTTAAATGACATCCAGAGGAGGACACCTAAAGGCAAGTCGTAATGGCCTCATCTTCGGTAGGCTCCTTCGATTTTTTTTTACGTTGTGCTGATCGGTTTTTTTTTCATTTTTTATACGTTGTGCTGACCATTTTTTTATTTTTTTATGTTATGCTGACCGGTTTTTTTCCATTTTTTTAGGTTGTGATGAACGGTTTTTTTTTTTTACATTGTGCTAACCGTTGTTCTTTAAATGACGCTATCCAGAGGAGGACACCTAAAGGCGAGCCGTAATGGCCTCATCTTCGGCAGGCTCCTCCAATTTTTTTTCGTTGTGCTGACCGGTTTTTTTCAGTTTTTTTTACGTTGTGCTGACCGGTTTTTTTTTACGTTGTGCTGGCCGTTGTTCTTTAAATGACGCTATCCAGAGGAGGACACCTAAAGGCGAGCCGTAATGGCCTCATCTTCGGCATGCTCCTCCGATTTTTTTTACGTTGTGCTAACTGGTTTTTTTTCCAATTTTTTTTACGTTGTGCTGACCCTTGTTCTTTAAATGACGCTATCCAGAGAATGACACCTAAAGGCGAGCCGTAATGGCCTCATCTTCGGCAGGCGCCTCTTATTTATTTTTTTCGTTGTGGTGACCATTTTTTTTTCAGTTTTTTTTTTCGTTGTGCTGACTGGTTTTTTTTCCATTTTTTTGTGCTGACCCTTGTTCTTTAAATGAAGCTATGCAGAGGAGGACACGAAAAGGCGAGCCGTAATGGCCTCATCTTCGGCAAGCTCCTCCGATTTTGGTTTACGTTGTGCTGACCATTTTTTTCCAATTTTTTTTCTTTTTTTTATGTTGTACTGACCGGTTTTTTTCCATTTTTTTAGGTTGTGCTGATCGGTTTTTTTTTACGTTGTGCAGACCCTTGTTCTTTAAATGACGCTATCCAGTGGGGGACACCTAAAGGCGAGCCGTAATGGCCTCATCTTCGGCATGCACCTCCGATTTTTTTTACGTTGTGCTGAAGTTCTTTAAATGACGCTATCCAGAGAAGGACACCTAAAGGCGAGCCGTAATGGCCTCATCTTCGGCATGC
>NC_029779.3:22041160-22048121 GCF_000817695.3 Arachis duranensis
TTTTTTTTACGTTGTGCTGACCCTTATTCTTTAAATGACGCTATCCAGAGGAGGATACCTAAAGGCGAGCCGTAATGGCCTCATCATCGGTAGGATCCTCCGATTTTTTTTATTTTTTTTACGTTGTGTTGATCGTTTTTTTTTTCATTTTTTTATACGTTGTGCTGACCATTTTTTTTTTTTTTTACGTTGTGCTGACCGGTTTTTTTCCAGTTTTTTTTCTTTACGTTGTGCTGACTCTTGTTCTTTAAATGACGTTATCCAGAGGAGGACACCTAAAGGTGAGCTGTAGTGGCCTCATCTTCTGCAGGCTCCTCCGATTTTTTTTTACGTTGTGCGTATCGGTTTTTTTTTTTCATTTTTTATACGTTGTGCTGACCATTTTTTTTTTATGTTATGCTGACCGGTTTTTTTTCCATTTTTTTAGGTTGTGATGATCGGTTTTTTTTTACATTGTGCTAACCATTGTTCTTTAAATGACGCTATCCAGAGGAGGACACCTAAAGACAAGCTGTAATGGCCTCATCTTCGGCAGGCTCCTCCGATTTTTTTTTCGTTGTGCTAACCGGTTTTTTTCGGTTTTTTTACGTTGTGCTGACCGGTTTTTTTTTACGTTGTGCTGACCCTTGTTCTTTAAATGACGCTATCCAGAGGAGGACACCTAAAGGCGAGCCGTAATGGCCTCATCTTCGGCATGCTCCTCCGATTTTTTTTACATTGTGCTGACCGGTTTTTTTTCCAATTTTTTTTACGTTGTGCTGACCCTTGTTCTTTAAATGACGCTATCCAGAGAAGGACACCTAAAGGTGAGCCGTAATGGCCTCATCTTCGGCAGGCGCCTCTTATTTATTTTTTTCGTTGTGGTAACCATTTTTTTTCAGTTTTTTTTCGTTGTGCTGACCGGTTTTTTTTCATTTTTTGTGTGCTGACCCTGGTTCTTTAAATGAAGCTATGCAGAGGAGGACACCAAAAGGCGAGCCGTAATGGCCTCATCTTCGGTAGGCTCCTCCGATTTTTGTTTACGTTGTGCTGACCGTTTTTTTTTCAATTTTTTTCTTTTTTTTTATGTTGTTTTTTTTCCAATTTTTTTCTTTTTTTTATGTTGTACTGACCGGTTTTTTTCCATTTTTTTAGGTTGTGCTGATCGGTTTTTTTTTTTTACGTTGTGCAGACCCTTGTTCTTTAAATGACGCTATCCAGTGGAGGACACCTAAAGGTGAGCCGTAATGGCCTCATCTTCGGCATGCACCTCCGATTTTTTTTACGTTGTGCTGAAGTTCTTTAAATGACGCTATCCAGAGAAGGACACCTAAAGGCGAGCCGTACTGGCCTCATCTTCGGCAGGCTCCTCCGATTTTTTTTTTTACGTTGTGCTGACCCTTTTTCTTTAAATGACATCCAGAGGAGGACACCTAAAGGCAAGCCGTAATGGCCTCATCTTCGGTAGGCTCCTCCGATTTTTTTTTACGTCGTGCTGATCGGTTTTTTTTCATTTTTTATACGTTGTGCTAACCATTTTTTTATTTTTTTATGTTATCCTGACCGATTTTTTTCCATTTTTTTAGGATGTGATGATCGGTTTTTTTTTTTTTACATTGTGCTAACCATTGTTCTTTAAATGACGCTATCCAGAGGAGGACACCTAAAGGCGAGCCGTAATGGCCTCATCTTCGGGTTTTTTTAGGTTGTGCTGACCAGTTTTTTTTTTGCTGACCAGTTTTTTTCCATTTTTTTGTTTTTTAACGTTGTGCTGACCGGTTTTTTTCAAGTTTTTTTTCTTTACGTTGTGCTGACTCTTGTTCTTTAAATGACGTTATCCAGAGGAGGACACCTAAAGGTGAGCTGTAATGGCCTCATCTTCTACAGGCTCCTCCGATTTTTTTTTTACGTTGTGCTGACCCTTGTTCTTTAAATGACATCCAGAGGAGGACACCTAAAGGCGAGCCGTAATGGCCTCATCTTCGGCAGGCTCCTCCGATTTTTTTTCGTTGTGCTGACCAGTTTTTTCGGTTTTTTTTTACGTTGTGCTGACCGGTTTTTTTTTACGTTGTGCTGACCCTTGTTCTTTAAATGACGCTATCCAGAGGAGGACACCTAAAGGCGAGCCGTAATGGCTTCATCTTCGGCAAGCTCCTCAGATTTTTTTTTACGTTGTGCTGACCGGTTTTTTTTCTAATTTTTTTTTACGTTGTGCTGACCCTTGTTCTTTAAATGACGCTATCTAGAGAAGGGCACCTAAAGGCGAGCCGTAATGGCCTCATCTTCGGCAGGCGCCTCTTATTTATTTTTTTTTCGTTGTGGTGACCGTTTTTTTTCCAGTTTTTTTTTCGTTGTGCTGACTGGTTTTTTCCATTTTTTTTGTGCTGACCCTTGTTCATTAAATGAAGCTATCCAGAGGAGGACACCAAAAGGCGATCCGTAATGGCCTCATCTTCGGCAGGCTCCTCTGATTTTTTTTACGATGTGCTGACCGGTTTTTTTTTCCAATTTTTTTCTTTTTTTTATGTTGTACTGACCGGTTTTTTTCCATTTATTTAGGTTGTGCTGATCAGTTTTTTTTTACGTTGTGCAGACCCTTGTTCTTTAAATGACGCTATCCAGTTGAGGACACCTAAAGGCGAGCCGTAATGTCCTCATCTTCGGCATGCACCTCCGATTTTTTTTACGTTGTGCTGAAGTTCTTTAAATGACGCTATCCAGAGAAGGACACCTAAAGGCGAGCCGTAATGGCCTCATCCTCGGCAGACTCCTCCGATTTTTTTTTTACGTCGCGCTGACCCTTGTTCTTTAAATGACATCCAGATGAGGACACCTAAAGGCAAGCCGTAATGGCCTCATCTTCGGTAGGCTCCTCCGATTTTTTTTTTACGTTGTACTGATCGGTTTTTTTCATTTTTTATACGTTGCGCTAACCATTTTTTTATTTTTTTATGTTATGCTGACCAGTTTTTTTTCCATTTTTTAGGTCGTGATGATCGGTTTTTTTTTTACATTGTGCAAACCATTGTTCTTAAAATGAAGCTATCCAGAGGAGGACACCAAAAGGCGATCCGTAATGGCCTCATCTTCGGCAGGCTCCTCCGATTTTTTTTTTACGTTGTGCTGACCCTTGTTCTTTAATTGACATCTAGAGGAGGACACCTAAAGGCAAGCCGTAATGGCCTCATCTTCGGTAGGCTCCTCCGATTTTTTTTTTTACGTTGTGCTGATCGGTTTTTTTCCATTTTTTATATGTTGTGTTGACCTTTTTTTATTATTTTATGTTATGCTGACCGGTTTTTTTCCATTTTTTTAGGTTGTGATGATCGGTTTTTTTTTACGTTGTGCTGACCATTGTTCTTTAAATGACGCTATCCAGAGGAGGACACCTAAAGGAGAGCCGTAATGGCCTCATCTTCGGCAGGCTCCTCCGATTTTTTTTTTTACGTTTTGCTGACCGGTTTTTTTCCAGTTTTTTTTCTTTACGTTGTGCTGACTCTTGTTCTTTAAATGACGCTATCCAGAGGAGGACACCTAAAGGCGAGCTATAATGGACTCATCTTCAGTAGCCTTCTCCGATTTTTTTTACGTTGTGCTGACCAGTTTTTTTTCCTTTTTTTTTACATTGTGCTGACCGGTTTTTTTTTTACGTTGTGCTGACCGATTTTTTTTCCAGTTTTTTTTTACGTTGTGTTGACCGGTTTTTTTCCAGTATTTTTCCATTTTTTTATGTTGCGCTGACTTGTTTTTTTTATGTTGTGTGGCCGTTTTTTTTTTTTCATTTTTTTAGGTTGTGCTGACCGTTTTTTTTTCTGTTGTGCTGACCGGTTTTTTTCTATTTTTTTTAGGTTGGGCAGACCAGTTTTTCTTTTTTTTTACGTTGTGCTGACCCTTGTTCTTTAAATGACGCTATCTAGAGGAAGACACCTAAAGGTGAGCCGTAATGGCCTCATCTTTGGCAGGCTCCTCCGATTTTTTTTTTCTGTTGTTCTGACCGGTTTTTTTTCATTTTTTTAGGTTGTCCTGACCGGTTTTTTTTTTACGTTGTGCTGACCCTTGTTCTTTAAATGACGCTATCCAGAGGAGGACACCTAAAGGCGAGCTGTAATGGCCTCATCTTCGGCAGGCTCTTCCTATTTATTTTTTTTTCGTTATGGTGACAGTTATTTTTCCATTTTTTTTCGTTGTGTTGACCGGTTTTCTTCCATTTTTTTTGTGTTGACCCTTGTTCTTTAAATGACGCTATCCAGAGGAGGACGCCTAAAGGGGAGCCGTAATGGCCTCATCTTCGGCAGTCTCCTCCGATTTTTTTTTTATGTTGTGCTGACCCTTGTTATTTAAATGACATCTAGAGGAGGACACCAAAAGGCGAGCCGTAAAGGCCTCATCTTCGGTAGGCTCCCCCGATTTTTTTTTTTACGTTGTGCTGATCGGGTTTTTTCCATTTTTTATACGTTGTGCTGACCATTTTTTTTATTTTTTTATGTTGTGCTGACCGGTTTTTTTCCATTTTTTTAAGTTGTGATGACCGGTTTTTTTTTCGTTGTGCTGACCATTGTTCTTTAAATGACGCTATCCAGAGGAGGACACCTAAAGGCGAGCCGTAATGGCCTCATCTTCGGCAGGCTCCTCCGATTTTTTTATTTACGTTGTGCTGACCGGTTTTTTTTCAGTTTTTTTTCTTTACGTTGTGCTGACCCTTGTTCTTTAAATGACGCTATCCAGAGGAGGATACCTAAAGGCGAGCCATAATGGCCTCATCTTTGGCAGGCTCCTCCGATTTTTTTTTTTGGCCTCATCTTCGGTAGGCTCCTCCGATTTTTTTTTTCGTTGTGCTGACCGGTTTTTTTTCCAGTTTTTTTCCATTTTATACGTTGTGCTTACTAGTTTTTTTTACATTGTGTTTACCGGTTTTTTTCCATTTTTTTAGGTTGTACTGACCGTTTTTTTTATGTTGTGCTAACCTGTTTTTTTCCATTTTTTTTAGGTTGGGCTGACCGGTTTTTTTTTTACGTTGAGGTGACCCTTGTTCTTTAAATGACGTTATCCAGTGGAGGACACCTAAAGGTGAGCCGTAATGGCCTCATCTTTAGCAGGCTCCTCCGATTTTTTTGCCGTTGTGCTGACCGGTTTTTTTCCATTTTTTTAGGTTGTGCTGACCGGTTTTTTTTTTTACGTTGTGCTGACCCTTGTTCTTTAAATGACGCTATCCAGAGGAGGACACCTAATGGCGAGCCGTAATGGCCTCATCTTCGGCATGCACCTCTGATTTTTTCTAAGTTGTGCTGAAGTTCTTTAAATGACGCTATCTAGAGGAGGACACCTAAAGGCGAGCCGTATAGTGCCTCATCTTCGGTAGGCTCCTCCGATATTTTTTTTTGGTTGTGCTGATCGGTTTTTTTCCATTTTTTTATACGTTGTGCTGACCGGTTTTTTTATTTTTTTACGTTGAGTTGACCGGTTTTTTCTAATTTTTTTACGTTGTGCTGACCGGTTTTTTTTTTTACGTTGTGCTGACCCTTGTTCTTTAAATGATGCTATCCAGAGGAGAACACCAAAAGGCGAGCCGTGATGGCCTCATCTTCGGCAGGCTCCTCCGATTTTTTTTTTACGTTGTGCTGACGGTTTTTTTCCATTTTTTTTACGTTGTGCTGACCGGTTTTTCTCCATTTTTTTACGTTGTGCTGACTGGTTTTTTTTTTACGTTGTGCTGACCCTTGTTCTTTAAATGACGCTATCCAGAGGAGGACACCTAAAGGCGAGCCGTAATGGCCTCATCTTCGGCATACACCTCTGATTTTTTTTACATTGTGCTGAAGTTCTTTAAATGACGCTATCCAGAGGAGGACACCTAAAGGCGAGCCGTAATGGCCTCATCTTCGGCAGGCTCCTCCGATTTTTTTTCGTTGTGCTGACCGGTTTTTTTCCGTTTTTTTTTTACGCTGTGCAGACCGGTTTTTTTTCCATTTTTTTAGGTTTTGCTGACCGTTTTTTTCATTTTTTTAGGTTGTGCTGACCGGTTTTTTTTATTTTTTTTACGTTGTGCTGACCCTTGTTCTTTAAATGACGCTATCCAGAGGAGGACGCCTAAAGGCGAGCCGTAATGCCCTTATCTTCGGCAGGCTCCTCCGTTTTTTTTTCGTTGTGGTGACCGGTTTTTTTCCTTTTTTTTTCGTTATGCTGACCGATTTTTTCCATTTTTTGTGCTAACCCTTGTTCTTTAAATGACGCTATCCAGAGGAGGACACCTAAAGGCGAGCCGTAATGGCCTCATCTTCGGCATGCACCTCCGATTTTTTTTACGTTGTGCTGAAGTTCTTTAAATGACGCTATCCAGAGAAGGACACCTAAAGGCGAGCCGTAATGGCCTCTTGACCGATTTTTTTTCCAGTTTTTTTTTTACGTTGTGCTGACCCTTGTTCTTTAAAAGACGCTATCCAGAGGAGGACACCTAAAGGCGAGCCGTAATGGCCTCATCTTCGGCAGGCTCCTCCGATTTTTTTTTTACATTGTGCTCACCCTTGTTCTTTAAAAGACGCAATGCAGAGGAGGACACCTAAAGACGAGCCGTAATGGCCTCATCTTCGGCAGGCTCCTCCAATTTTTTTCCAGTTTTTTTTACGTTGTACTGACCCTTGTTCTTTAACTAACGTTATCCAGAGGAGGACACCTAAAGGTGAGCCGTAATGGCCTCATCTTCAGCAGGCTCCTCCGATTTTTTTTCGTTGTGTTGACCGGTTTTTTTCCAATTCTTTTATTTTACGTTTTGCTGACCGGTTTTTTTTCCATTTTTTTAGGTTGTGGTGACCATTTTTTTGAACGTTGTGCAGACCCTTGTTCTTTAAATGACGCTATCCCGAAGAGCACACCTAAAGGGGAGCCGCAATGGCCTCATCTTCGGCAGGCTCCTCCAATTTTTTTCCGATTTTTTTTTACGTTGTGCTGACCCTTGTTCTTTAAATGACGCTATCCAGAGGAGGAC
>NC_029779.3:22051044-22055499 GCF_000817695.3 Arachis duranensis
TTCCAGTTTTTTTTTTTACGTTGTGCTGACCCTTGTTCTTTAAAAGACGCTATCCAGAGGAGGACACCTAAAGGCGAGCCGTAATGGCCTCATCTTCAGCAGGCTCCTCCGATTTATTTTTTTTACGTTGTGCTGACTGGTTTTTTTCCATTTTTTTAGGTTGTGCTGACCGGTTTTTTTTTTTTACGTTGTACTGACCCTTGTTCTTTAACTAACGTTATCCAGAGGAGGACACGTAAAGGTGAGCCGTAATGGCCTCATCTTCAGCAGGCTCCTCCGATTTTTTTCGTTGTGTTGACCGGTTTTTTTCCAATTCTTTTATTTTACGTTTTGCTGACCGGTTTTTTTTCCATTTTTTTAGGTTGTGGTGACCATTTTTTTGAACGTTGTGCAGACCCTTGTTCTTTAAATGACGCTATCCCGAAGAGCACACCTAAAGGGGAGCCGCAATGGCCTCATCTTCGGCAGGCTCCTCCAATTTTTTTCCGATTTTTTTTTACGTTGTGCTGACCCTTGTTCTTTAAATGACGCTATCCAGAGGAGGACACCTAAAGGCGAGCCGTAATGTCCTCATCTTCGGCAGGCTCCTCCGATTTTTTTTACGTTGTGCGGACCGGTTTTCTTCCAATTTTTTTTACGTTGTGCTGACCGGTTTTTTTCCTGTTTTTTTTCTTTTTTTTTACGTTGTGCTGACTGGTTTTTTTCCTGTTTTTTTTCTTTTTTTTTTTACGTTGTGCTGACCGATTTTTTTTTTTACGTGTTGCTGACCCTTGTTCTTTAAATGACGCTATCCAGAGGAGGACACCTAATTGTGAGCCGTAATGGCCTCATCTTCGGCATACTCCTGCGATTTTTTTTCGTTGTGTTGACCGGTTTTTTTCCAGTTTTTTTTATTTTACGTTGTGGTGACCGATTTTTTTTCCATTTTTTTAGGTTGTGGTGACCAATTTTTTTAACGTTGTGCTGACCCTTGTTCTTTAAATGATGCTATCCCGAGGAGCACACCTAAAGGGGAGCCGTAATGGACTCATCTTCGGCAGGCTCCTCCAATTTTTTTCCGATTTTTTTTTACATTGTGCTGACTCTTGTTCTTTAAATGACGCTATCCAGATGAGGACACGTAAAGGCGAGCCGTAATAGCCTTATCTTTGGCAGGCTCCTCCGATTTTTTTTTACGTTGTGCTATCCGATTTTTTTTCCAATTTTTTTTTACGTTGTGCTGGCCGGTTTTTTTCCTATTTTTTTTTTACGTTGTGCTGACCGGTTTTTCTCCATTTTTTTACGTTGTGCTGATCGGTTTTTTTTACGTTGTGCTGACCCTTTTTCTTTAAATGACGCTATCCAGAAGACGACACCTAAAGGCGAGCCGTAATGGCCTCATCTTCGGCAGGCTCCTTCGATTTTATTTTACGTTGTGCTGACCGGTTTTTTTTCTAATTTTTTTTTACGTTGTGCTGACCCTTGTTCTTTAAATGACGCTATCTAGAGGAGGACACCTAAAGGCGAGCTGAGCCGTAATGGCCTCATCTTCGGCAGGCGCCTCTTATTTATTTTTTTTCGTTGTGGTGACCGTTTTTTTTTCCAGTTTTTTTTTCGTTGTGCTGACCGGTTTTTTCCATTTTTTTTGTGCTGACCCTTGTTCTTTAAATGAAGCTATCCAGAGGAGGACACCAAAAGGCGACCCGTAATGGCCTCATCTTCGGCAGGCTCCTCTGATTTTTTTTTACGATGTGCTGACCGGTTTTTTTTCCAATTTTTTTCTTTTTTTTATGTTGTACTGACCGGTTTTTTTCCATTTATTTAGGTTGTGCTGATCAGTTTTTTTTTACGTTGTGCAGACCCTTGTTCTTTAAATGACGCTATCCAGTGGAGGACACCTAAAGGCGAGCCGTAATATCCTCATCTTCGGCATGCACCTCCGATTTTTTTTACGTTGTGCTGAAGTTCTTTAAATGACGCTATCCAGAGAAGGACACCTAAAGGCGAGCCGTAATGGCCTCATCCTCGGCAGACTCCTCCGATTTTTTTTACGTCGTGCTGACCCTTGTTCTTTAAATGACATCCAGAGGAGGACACCTAAAGGCAAGCCGTAATGGCCTCATCTTCGGTCGGCTCCTCCGATTTTTTTTTACGTTGTGCTGATCGATTTTTTTCATTTTTTATACGTTGTGCTAACCATTTTTTTATTTTTTTATGTTATGCTGACCAGTTTTTTTTCCATTTTTTAGGTCGTGATGATCGGTTTTTTTTTTACATTGTGCAAACCATTGTTCTTAAAATGAAGCTATCCAGAGGAGGACACCAAAAGGCGAGCCGTAATGGCCTCATCTTCGGCAGGCTCCTCCGATTTTTTTTTACATTGTGCTGACCGGTTTTTTTTCCAATTTTTTTTCTTTCTTTTATGTTGTACTGACCGGTTTTTTTCCATTTTTTTAGGTTGTGCTGATCAGTTTTTTTTTACGTTGTGCAGACCCTTGTTCTTTAAATGACGCTATCCAGTGGAGGACACCTAAAGGCGAGCCGTAATATCCTCATCTTCGGCATGCACCTCCGATTTTTTTTACGTTGTGCTGAAGTTCTTTAAATGACGCTATCCAGAGAAGGACACCTAAAGGCGAGCCGTAATATCCTCATCTTCGGCATGCACCTCCGATTTTTTTTACGTTGTGCTGAAGTTCTTTAAATGACGCTATCCAGAGAAGGACACCTAAAGGCGAGCCGTAATGGCCTCATCC
Source organism: Arachis duranensis (assembly GCF_000817695.3). NCBI lineage: Eukaryota > Viridiplantae > Streptophyta > Magnoliopsida > Fabales > Fabaceae > Arachis > Arachis duranensis. Next base: position 22,053,780 of record NC_029779.3, read on the forward strand.
TCGGCAGACTCCTCCGATTTTTTTTACGTCGTGCTGACCCTTGTTCTTTAAATGACATCCAGAGGAGGACACCTAAAGGCAAGCCGTAATGGCCTCATCTTCGGTCGGCTCCTCCGATTTTTTTTTACGTTGTGCTGATCGATTTTTTTGTAATGGCCTCATCTTCGGTAGGCTCCTCCGATTTTTTTTTTTACGTTGTGCTGATCGGTTTTTTTCCATTTTTTATATGTTGTGTTGACCTTTTTTTATTATTTTATGTTATGCTGACCGGTTTTTTTCCATTTTTTTAGGTTGTGATGATCGGTTTTTTTTTTTACGTTGTGCTGACCATTGTTCTTTAAATGATGCAATCCAGAGGAGGACACCTAAAGGAGAGCCGTAATGGGGACACCTAAAGGCGAGCTGTAATGGCCTCATCTTCGGCAGGCTCTTCCTATTTATTTTTTTTCGTTGTGGTGACAGTTATTTTTCCATTTTTTTTTCGTTGTGTTGACCGGTTTTCTTCCATTTTTTTGTGTTGACCCTTGTTCTTTAAATGACGCTATCCAGAGGAGGACACCTAAAGGCGAGCCATAATGGACTCATCTTCAGTAGGCTTCTCCGTTTTTTTTACGTTGTGCTGACCAGTTTTTTTTCTTTTTTTTTTACGTTGTGCTGACCTATTTTTTTCCTTTTTTTCGTTGTGCTGACCGGTTTTTTTCGTTGTGCTGACCGGTCCCCCCTTTTTTTGTTGTGCTGACCAGTTTTTTTCCCTTTTTTTACGTTGCGCTACCGGTTTTTTTCCAATATTTTTCCAATTTTTTATGTTGTGCTGACTTGTTTTTTTTTACGTTGTGTGGCCGTTTTTTTTTCATTTTTTTAGGTTGTGCTGACCGTTTTTTTTTCTGTTGTGCTGACCGGTTTTTTTCCATTTTTTTAGGTTGGGCAGACCAGTTTTTCTTTTTTTTACGTTGTGCTGACCCTTGTTCTTTAAATGACGCTATCTAGAGGAAGACACCTAAAGGTGAGCCGTAATGGCCTCATCTTCGGCAGGCTCCTCCAATTTTTTTTTTACGTTGTGTTGACCGGCTTTTTTTTTTCATTTTTTTAGGTTGTGCTGACCGGTTTTTTTTATTTTTTTTTACGTTGTGCTGACCCTTGTTCTTTAAAAGACGCTATCCAGAGGAGGACGCCTAAAGGCGAGCCGTAATGGCCTCATCTTCGGCAGGCTCCTCCGATTTAATGGCCTCATCTTCGGCAGGCTCTTCCTATTTATTTTTTTTCGTTGTGGTGACAGTTATTTTTCCATTTTTTTTTCGTTGTGTTGACCGGTTTTCTTCCATTTTTTTGTGTTGACCCTTGTTCTTTAAATGACGCTATCCAGAGGAGGACGCCTAAAGGGGAGCCGTAATGGCCTCATCTTCGGCAGTCTCCTCCGATTTTTTTTTACGTTGTGCTGACCCTTGTTATTTAAATGACGCAATCCCAAGGAGGACACAAAAAGGCGAGCCGTAATGGCCTCATCTTCGGCAGCCTCCTCAGGTTTTTTTTCCAGTTTTTTTTACGTCGTGCTGACCCTTGTTCTATAAATGACGCTATCCCGAGGAGGACACATAAAGGTGAGCCGTAATGGCCTCATCTTTACCAGGCTCCCCCGGTTTTTTTCCAGCTCTTTTTCCAGTTTTTTTTCGTTGTGTTGACCCTTGTTCTTTAAATGACGCTATCCCTAGGAGGACACCAG
>NC_029779.3:22055614-22057083 GCF_000817695.3 Arachis duranensis
ATTTTATACGTTGTGCTTACTAGTTTTTTTTACATTGTGTTTACCGGTTTTTTTCCATTTTTTTAGGTTGTACTGACCGTTTTTTTTATGTTGTGCTAACCTGTTTTTTTCCATTTTTTTTAGGTTGGGCTGACCGGTTTTTTTTTTTACGTTGAGCTGACCCTTGTTCTTTAAATGACGTTATCCAGAGGAGGACACCTAAAGGTGAGCCGTAATGGCCTCATCTTTAGCAGACTCCTCCGATTTTTTTTCCGTTGTGCTGACCGGTTTTTTTCCATTTTTTTAGGTTGTGCTGACCGGTTTTTTTTTTTACGTTGTGCTGACCCTTGTTCTTTAAATGACGCTATCCAGAGGAGGACACCTAATGGCGAGCCGTAATGGCCTCATCTTCGGCATGCACCTCTGATTTTTTCTAAGTTGTGCTGAAGTTCTTTAAATGACGCTATCCAGAGGAGGACACCTAAAGGCGAGCCGTATAGTGCCTCATCTTCGGTAGGCTCCTCCGATATTTTTTTTTTGGTTGTGCTGATCGGTTTTTTTCCATTTTTTTATACGTTGTGCTGACTGGTTTTTTTTATTTTTTTACGTTGAGTTGACCGGTTTTTTCCAATTTTTTTAGGTTGTGCTGACCGGTTTTTTTTTACGTTGTGCTGACCCTTGTTCTTTAAATGATGCTATCCAGAGGAGGACACCAAAAGGCGAGCCGAAATGGCCTCATCTTCGGCAGGCTCCTCCGATTTTTTTTTACGTTGTGCTGACCGGTTTTTTTCCATTTTTTTACGTTGTGCTGACCGGTTTTTCTCAATTATTTTAGGTTGTGCCGACCATTTTTTTTTTACGTTGTGCTGACCCTTGTTCTTTAAATGACGCTACCAAGAAGAGAACACCTAAAGGCGAGCTGTAATGGCCTCATTTTCGGAAGGCTCCTCCGATTTTTTTTTTACGTTGTGCTGACCGGTTTTTTTTCCAATTTTTTTTACGTTGTGCTGACCGGTTTTTTTTTTTACGTTGTGCTGACCCTTGTTCTTTAAATGACGCAATCCAGAGGAGGACACCTAAAGGCGAGCCGTAATGGCCTCATCTTCGGCATGCTCCTCCAATTTTTTTTTACGTTGTGCTGACCAGTTTTTTTTTCCAGTTTTTTTTTTACGTTGTGCTGACCCTTATTCTTTAAATGACGCTATCCAGAGGAGGACACCTAAAGGCGAGCCATAATGGCCTCAACTTCGGTAGGCTCCTCCGATTTTTTTTACGTTGTGCTGACTGGTTTTTTCCCTTTTTTTTTACGTTGTGCTGACCGATTTTTTTTTACGTTGTGCTGACCGATTTTTTCCAGTTTTTTTTTACGTTGTGTTGACCGGTTTTTTTCCATTTTTTTACGTTCTGCTGACCCTTTTTTTTACGTTGTGCTGACCAATTTTTTTCCATTTTTTTAGGTTGTGCTGACCGGTTTTTTTTTTTTTTTTTTC
>NC_029779.3:22057139-22072917 GCF_000817695.3 Arachis duranensis
TATAGGACGCTATCCAGAGGAGTACACCTAAAGACGAGCCGTAATGGCTTCATCTTTGGCAGGCTGCCCCGATTTTTTTTTACGTTGTGCTGACCGGTTTTTTTCCAGTTTTTTTTTTACGTTGTGCTGACCCATTTTTTTCTTTTTTTTTGGGTTGTGCTGACCGATTTTTTTTTACGTTGTGCTGACCCTTGTTCTTTAAATGACACTATCCAGAGGAGGACACCTAGAGGCGACCCGTAATGGCCTCATCTTCGGCATGCTCCTCCAATTTTTTTTACATTGTGCTGACTGGTGTTTTTTAAAGTTTTTTTTTACGTTATGCTGATTGTTTTTTTTATGTTGTGCTGACCGGTTTTTTCCAGTTTTTTTTTACGTTGTGTTGACCGGTTTTTTCCATTTTTTTTACATTGTGCTGATCGGTTTTTTTTTTATGATGTGCTGACCGGTTTTTTCCATTTTATTAGATTGTGCTGACCGGTTTTTTTTAACGTTGTGCTGACCCTTGTTCTTTAAATGACGCTATCCAGAGGACGACACCTAAAGGCGAGCCGAAATGGCCTCATCTTCGACAGGCTCCTCCAATTTTTTTTACGTTGTGCTGACCGGTTTTTTTCCATTTTTTTCATTTTTTTATGTTGTGCTGACAGGTTGTTTTTACGTTGTGTTAACCCTTGTTCTTTAAATGATGCTATCCAGAGGAGGACACCTAAAGGCGAGCCGTAATGGCCTCATCTTTGGCTGGCTCCTCTGATTTTTTTTTACGTTGTGCTGACTGATTTTTTTTCCAGTTTTTTATTTTACATTGTGCTGACCGATTTTTTTCCATTTTTTTAGGTTGTGCTGACCGGTTTTTTTTTTTTTGTGCTGACCCTTGTTCTTTAAATGACGCTATCTAGAGGAGGACACCTAAACCCTTGTTCTTTAAATGACGCTATCCAGAGGAGGACACCTAAAGGCGAGCCGTAATAGCCTCATCTTCGTCAGGCTCCTCCGATTTTTTTTTTTCGTTGTGCTAACCGGTTTTTTCCCAATTTTTTTTATGTTGTGCTGACCCATGTTCTTTAATTGACATCCAGAGGAGGACACCTAAAGGCGAGCCGTAATAGCCTCATCTTCGGCAGGCTCCTCCGATTTTTTTTATGTTGTGCTGATCAATTTTTTTCCATTTTTTTTATACGTTGTGCTAACCGGTTTTTTTTTTTTTTACGTTGTGCTGACTGTTTTTTTTTTACTTTGTGCTGACCGATTTTTTTCATTTTTTTAGGTTGTGCTGACCGGTTTTTTTTTTACTTTGTGCTGACCCTTGTTCTTTAAATGACGCTATCCAGAGGAGGACACCTAAAGGCGAGCCGTAATGGCCTCATCTCCGGCAGGCTCCTCCAATATTTTTTAAGTTGTGCTGACCGGTTTTTTTTCCATTTTTTTACGTTGTGCTGACCGGTTTTTTTCCTTTTTTTTAGGTTGTGCTAACCGTTTTTTTTACGTTGAGCCGAACCTTATTTTTAAATGACGCTATCCTGAGGAGGACACCTAAAGGCGAGCCGTAATGGCCTCATCTTCGGCAGGCTCCTCCGATTTTTTTCATTGTGCTGACCGGTTTTTTTCCATTTTTTTTCGTTGTGCTGACCGGTTTTTTTTTCTAGTTTTTTATTTTGTGCTGACCCTTGTTCTTTAAATGACACTATCCAAAGGAGGACACCTAAAGGCAACTCGTAATGGCCTCATTTTTGGCAGGTTCCACCGATTTTTTTAACGTTGTGCTGACAGGTTTTTTTCTGGTTTTTTTTATGTTGTGCTGATCGGTTTTTTTCTATTTTTTTAGGTTCTGCTGACCGGTTTTTTTTTTTACGTTGTGCTGACGCTTGTTCTTTAAATGACGCTATCCAGAGGAGGACACCTAAAGGCGAGCCGTAATGGCCTCATCTTCGGCAGGCTCCTCCGATTTTTTTTTACGTTGTGTTGACCGGTTTTTTTCCAATTTTTTATTTTACGTTGTGCTGACCGATTTTTTTCCATTTTTTTAGGTTGTGCTGACCGGTTTTTTTTTTGTGCTGACCCTTGTTCTTTAAATGACGCTATCCAGAGGAGGACACCTAAAGGCGAGCCGTAATAGCCTCATCTTCGGCAGGCTCCTCTGATTTTTTTTTTCGTTGTGCTGTCCGATTTTTTCCCAATTTTAATTTTTATGTTGTGCTGACCCATGTTCTTTAATTGACATCCAGAGGAGGACACCTAAAGGCGAGCCGTAATAGCCTCATCTTCGGCAGGCTCCTCCGATTTTTTTTATGTTGTGCTGATCGATTTTTTTTCCATTTTTTTTATATGTTGTGCTGACCGGTTTTTTTTACGTTGTGTTGACCGGTTTTTTTTTACTTTGTGCTGACCGATTTTTTTCATTTTTTTAGGTTGTGCTTACCGATTTTTTTTCCTTTGTGCTGATCCCTATTCTTTAAATGACGCTATCCAGAGGAGGACACCTAAAGGCGAGCCGTAATGGCCTCATCTTCGGTAGGCTCCTCCGATATTTTTTTATGTTGTGCTGACCGGTTTTTTCCATTTTTTACGTTGTGCTGACCAATTTTTTTCCATTTTTTTAGGTTGTGCTAACCGTTTTTTTTTACATTGAGCCAAATCTTGTTCTTTAAATGACGCTATCCTGAGGAGGACACCTAAAGGTGAGCCGTAATGGCCTCATCTTCGGCAGGCTCCTCCAATTTTTTTCGTTGTGCTGACCGGTTTTTTTCCATTTTTTTTTCGTTGTGCTGACCGATTTTTTTTCTAGTTTTTTATTTTGTGCTGACCCTTGTTCTTTAAGGCTGTGTTTATTTTTAGAGACATGACAGAACATGACACTGAAACGGAGACAATAGGACGGAGACACTAAAAATTATCTTTTGTGTATTGTGTTTGGATACGATGGACAAGACACTAATGTAATGTCTAATATTATGTTTGGATACAAATGGACAAGACTAAAATATTATATGAAATGAATAAAATAGCCCTGTGATTCCAAATTTTCTATATCAATACAAATTAATTTAATAAAAAATGAGAGTACGTAGGAGTACAGACGGAACTTGAAAAAAATATTTGAAGAGGCAAAAAATTTTAATAAAAAATATATTAGTATTTATTTAAAATAAAATTTATAAATATAATTATTTTATTTTAAAATTTATTATTAATATGTAGGAATACATGTGGTTAAGATTAACAAAAAAATAAATTTGAGTTTGATTAATAAAAAAATTTTGTTTAAGTTAATAAGCCAAATTAATTTTAAATAAAAAATTAATTTTTAAAAAATCTATTTTTACATGAAAAAACAATTAGTTTTTGCATATAAAAATCTATTTTTATTTTAAAAAAATTAATTTGTTTTATCTAAAAACTGATTTTTCTTTATAAAAAAACTGATTTTTCTTTAAATTATATAAAATCAATTACAATTTATAAATTATTTTATAACATTTTAAAAGATCAATTTTACTTTTGATAATATTTATCTTTCAAAAGTTTTAAGATTAATTATTTTTGTTATTATTTTTATTACAAATCAAATAATATAATATAAAGTTAAAATGGTATTGAAGTAAAACGATAAAAAAAAAGAATTATCTACCCCCAATAAAAAATTCTACAGAAAGGAGAGAGTACCTGGAAAAGAAAGAGATAGAGGAAGAACAGGAAGAAAAAAATATCTCTGAACAACGCAATAGGAAAAATAAAAAGGGGGTAATAGTGGAAAAAAAGGAAAACAAAATTTATAAAATTGTCCGTGTCCATTCTTCCAAATCCCGTGTCCATCATTGTCCTTCGTGAAAGAGTGGACACAAAAGTATAAAAAACCGTCTCGGAGACAATATGTCCATTGTCCATGTCTCTGCTTCCAAACACTTTTTAAACAAGTGTTGTCCATGTCTCCGTGTCCTGCCCCCGAAAACAAACGCTACCTAAATGACGCTATCCAAAGGAGGACACCAAAAGGCGAGCCGTAATGGCCTCATCTTCGGCAGCCTCCTCCGATTTTTTTTAACGTTGTGCTGACCGGTTTTTTTCCATTTCTTTAGGTTGTGCTGTCCGGTTTTTTTTTTTTACGTTGTGCTGACGCTTGTTCTGTAAATGACGCTATCCAGAGGAGGACACCTAAAGGTAAGTCATAATGGCCTCATCTTTGGCAGGCTCCTCCAATTTTTTTTCGTTGTGCTGACCGATTTTTTTCCAGTTTTTTTTTACGTCGTGCTGACTAGTTTTTTTTTTTACGTTGTGCTGACCCTTGTTCTTTAAATGACGCTATCCAGAGGAGGACACCTAAAGGCGAGCCGTAATGGCCTCATCTTCGGCATGCTCCTCCGATTTTTTTTTACGTTGTGCTGACCGGTTTTTTTCCCGTTTTATTTTACGTTGTGTTGACCCTTGTTCTTTAAATGACGATATCCAGAGGAGGACACCTAAAGGCTAGCCGTAATGGCCTCATCTTTGGCATGCTCCTCCGGTTTTTTTTGTATTTTTGTTTTTTTATTTTACGTTGTGCTTACCGGTTTTTTTCCATTTTTTTAGGTTGTGCTGACCTTTTTTTTTTATTTTTTTACGTTGTGCTAACCCTTGTTATTTAAATGACGCTATCCAGAAGAGGAAACCTAAAGGCAAGCCGTAATGGCCTCATCTTCGGCATGCTCCTCCAATTTTTTTTTACGTTGTGCTGACCGGTTTTTTTTCCATTTTTTTTAGGGTTGTGCTGACCCTTGTTCTTTAAATGACGCTATCCAGAGGAGGACACCTAAAGGCGAGCCGTAATGGCCTCTTCTTCGGCAGGCTCCTTCGATTTTTTTTCGTTCTGCTGACCGGTTTTTTCCATTTTTTTTACGTTGTCCTGACCGGTTTGTTTTTTTACGTTGGGTTGACCGGTTTTTTTCTAGTTTTTTTTACGTTGTTTTGACCGTTTTTTTCCAGATTTTTTCCATTTTTTTACGTTTTGCTGACCGGTTTTTTTTTACGTTGTGCTGACCTGTTTTTTTTTTTACGATGTGTTCACCCATGTTCTTTAAATGATGCTATCCAGAGGAGGACACCTAAAGGCGAGCCGTAATGTCCTCATCTTCGGCAGGCTCCTCCGATTTTTTTTTACGGTTTGATGACCGATTTTTTTTTCATTTTTTTACGTTGTGCTAACCGGTTCTTTTTCCAATTTTTTTTTACGTTGTGCTGTCCGGTTTTTTTCCATTTTTTTAGGTTGTGCTGACCGTTTTTTTTTTACGTTGTGATGACCCTTGTTCTAGAGGAGGACACCTAAAGGCGAGCTGTAATGGCCTCATCTTCGGCAGGCTCCTCCGATTTTTTTTACTTTCTGCTGACCGGTTTTTTCCAATTTTTTTTACGTTGTGCTGACGGGTTTTTTTCCATTTTTTTAGGTTATGCTGACCGGATTTTTTTTATGTTGACCCTTGTTCTTTAAATGACGCTATCTAGAGGAAGACAGCTAAAGGTGAGCCGTAATGGCCTCATCTTCGGCAGGCTCCTCCGATTTTTATATTTTGTTGTGCTAACCAGTTTTTTTCCAGTTTTTTTTACGTTGTGCTGACCCTTGTTCTTTAAATGACATCCAGAGGAGGACACCTAAAGGCAAGCCGTAATGCCCTCATCTTCGGTAGGCTCCTCTGATTTTTTTTTACGTTGTGCTGATCGGTTTTTTCCATCTTTTTATACGTTGTGCAGACCATTTTTTTTTTACGTTGTGCTGACCGATTTTTTTTCCATTTTTTTAGGTTGTGTTGACCGGTTTTTTCTTACATTGTGCTGAACCTTGTTCTTTAAATGATGCTATCCAGAGGAGGACACATAAAGGCGAGCCGTAATGGCGTCATCCTCGGCAGGCTCCTCCAATTTCTTTTACGTTGTGCTGACCCATTTTTTTTCCATTTTTTTAGGTTTTGCTGACCGGTTTTTTTGTATGTTTTACTGGCCCTTGTTCTTTAAATGACACTATCCAGAGGAGGACACCTAAAGGCAAGCCGTAATGGCCTCATCTTCGGCAGGCTCCTCCGATTTTTTTTTTACGTTGTGCTGACCGGTTTTTTCCATTTTTTTACGTTGTGCTGACCGGTTTTTTTCCATTTTTTAGGTTGTGCTGACGGGTTTTTTTTTACGTTGTTCTTACCCTTGTTCTTTAAATAACGCTATCCAGAGGAGGATGATGACAAGTCATCATATACCCTTTTTTCAACCTAAATTCACTTGTTTCACTAGTCTTTATGCACTTTCTTGCATCCTAAGTAAGTAATTTGGAATGAAAATGCATGACTTCTTTAAATCAAAAAACTACCATTTAATTGATGCTAAATCATGAGGTTTGAGCTAAAATTAATTGATTTTTAATGATTTATAAACCTTATGCATTGGGAGATACTTTGATTGGTTGCTTTGATTTCTTGTAGGTGAAGAAAAGAAGAAAAATGTGGCTTAAGAAGTGTGGCCAAGGGAAGAAAATGGTGTGGTGAAAGAAGGAGAAGTGTGACGCAACATTGAAGGAGGAAGCAACACTACTCTCCACAAGAGCACACTGCTCTCCGAGAGAGTAGCATAATGAACCAAGCTTCCAAAACATCACTGCCCTGCCCTCCATAAGAGCGGAGCACAATTCTATGCCAAGGACCAAAGGAAGAAAAATTCTGCCCTGCCCTCCTCAAGAGCAATATCGGGCTCCATGCAAGAAAAATTCAAAGGAAATTGTCTCCTAGTGCTACCCATGGGTTTCGAACCCAAGACAAGAGGGGAAGGAAGTAGCGCTCAAAAACAAGGAAAACAAGCCAAAATTGGCTTGTTTTCAACCTTCAAGGATCGAACACAGCACCTTGGGGAAGCAAGGAATTAGGGCTACTTTGGTGCCAAGAAACCAAGGAAGAAATGCAACAATCTCCCTTCATCAAGTTTCGAACCAGGGACCCTTGGGAAACTTTGCTGCGCTGCCCACAAGGAGAGCAGAGCAGCGTTCCTTAGCATGGCACGGGCAGCAATTTTGGCACGGCCAGGAGCTTGCGCGCGCAGCATTGGACGCACGGGAGGCAAGCATGCACGCACATTGCCCTGCTTTCCGCAAGGGCAGGGCAGCATCGCACGCGGCACAAGCATGCACGAGGCCTCATGCACAATTTCCCTGCTCTGCCCTCCACAAAAGCAGAGTAGCCTCTTGGAGCCAATTTCTTCATGGGCTGAAAATTGGATTAAAAATCCAATTTAATTCATTTCTTCACCAAATCAAAAGCCCATCCAAATTCCAAAATCCAAGAATAGAAAGTGTATAAATAGGAGATAGTTTGATGTAATGATGAGCTTCTTTTGGATTTTTGAATTTTTACATCTTTAGACTTCATTTTCTGTGAGAGTTTTGAATTGAGATCTTAGAGAATTGGGAAGGAGAATTGATCTCTCTTCTTCCTTGTTCTTGCTTGAGCACTTTTTACTTTTTTTGTTTGAGTCTTGAGTGTGAAGAATTGAGGAACTTCTGTCTCAATCTCCATTTAAGATCTCTTTGATTTTCCTACTGCATAATTGAGTTGAATTCAATTTCCTTTACTGCTTCAATCTTTAATTTCTCTTTAATTGCTTTGTGAACTTGGATCTGGGAAGGCAATTGAGATCTAGACTTTGCTATCTAGTCTCTGGAGTCCTGAGATCCAATTTTCCTTTTGGTTCTTCTGTTGAACCACTACTGCAATCAAATTTCCATTTCTGTTTGAGATCTAGACGATTTCAATTCATCTCTTGCTTTGATAATTGCTGCAAGTTAATTTCCCTTGCTTAAATTCTGAATTCCCAGTCCTCAAATCCCTTTTTATCATTCAAGCAATTTATATTTCTTGCACTTTAAGTTACCGCAATTTACATTTCTTGCACTTTAAGTTTCAGTCATTTAATTTCTTGTTCTTTAAGATTCAGCACCTTTACTTTCAGTTCTCTTTAATTTCTGCAATTCATCCCTCTCCCTTTACATTTTCTGCTATTTACTTACTGTTGGATACAAAATCACTCAACCAATACTTGATTCGCTTGCCTAAATCAACCACTGAACTAAAATTGCTCAATCCTTCAATCCCTGTGGGATCAACCTCACTCCCGTGAGTTTTATTACTTGATGCGACTCGGTACACTTGCCGGTGAGTTTTGTGTTGGATAGTTTTCCACACATCAAGTTTTTGGCGCCGTTACCGGGGATTGAAATAGATTGACAATAATTAAGTGAAGTGGAGATCTAGATCAAACACTTTTTCTTTTCTGTTTCTTTAATTTTATATTAACCCATTAATTGTTTGAATTTTTGCTTAAGCTAACTAAAACTTCATTCTAGCAATAGATTGAAGTTTCACTGGTTTTCTGGTTCTGTGTGTTTCTTGTTGTGTATTTGTATGTCAGGTACAGGGAGAGCTTCTCCTATTTTCTTTGAAACTGACTAAAGAACTCTTCGAAGATTAAGAAGAGCTGAAAGAGGGAAGAACATTGTTGGAGAGGAAGAATCTGAGGAGGAATTCCAAGAGATGGAAGGAGATCCATCAAATCTCAATCAGCCAGAAGAAGGGGCCAACAATAACCCACAACAGAGAAGAGTACTAGCCTCCTATACATTTGCAAATGCTCGACATTATGGGAGTAGCATTCTTACCCCTAATGTCAATGCAAACAACTTTGAACTAAAACTACAACTCATCACATTGGTCCAAAACAACTGCTCTTTTGGAGGAGGGCCATTGGAGGATCCGAATCAACATCTATCCACTTTCTTGAGGATTTGTGACACAGTTAAAAGCAATAGAGTGCACCCTAACATATACAAGCTACTGTTGTTCCCATTCTCTCTCAGGGACAAAGCCACTCAATGGCTAGAAACATTTCCAAAAGAGAGCATCAACACTTGGGATGATTTGGTGAGCAAGTTTCTTGCCAAATTTTATCCCCCTCAAAGGATCATAAGATTGAAGACTGAGGTGCAGACATTCACTCAAATGGATGCTGAAAATCTATATGAGGCATGGGAAAGATATAAGGCTTTGCTGAGGAAATGTCCACCAGAGATGTTCACTGAGTGGGACAAGCTGCAGAACTTCTATGAAGGACTTACTCTGAAGGCTCAAGAGGCACTTGATCACTCAGCTGGAGGATCATTGCAATTGATGAAAACTGCAGAGGAAGCTCAGAACCTCATTGATATGGTGGCCAACAACCAATACTTCTTTGCTCACCAAAGGCAACGCCAACCATCACAAAGGAGAGGAGTAATGGAATTGGAAGGAGTGGATTCAATCCTAGCTCAGAACAATAATTTGAGCAAATGGCCAAGAGAATTGATAGCCTTCAGGTTGCATCAGTGAGTGCCACAAGCCAACCATCAACTCCTTGGGGGCAGAATGAAGAGAACCAAGAAGAACAGCAACAAGAGCAAGTGCACTATATGCACAACCAAAATTCTGGATCAAATGAAGTGTATGGTGACACCTACAATCCATCTTGGAAGAACCACCCAAACCTTAGGTGGGGAGATAACCACAACCAAAACCAACAACCATGGCAAAGGAACTCAGCTCAAAACACTCCAAGAAACAACCAAAATCACAACCAGCAGCCAACTAACCAAAATTCTTACAGAAAACCCCAAAATAATTACCCCAACTCCAACCATTATCCATCCAATAACCAACCAACTAACCAAAACACTTACCATCATCCATCAACACCCCAAAACCAACCAATCTCATAAGACTCTCAGAGGATTACTAATCTGGAGATGCTCATGGAAAAGATGATGAAGAACCAAGAATTGACAACAAAGAACCAAGAAGCTTCCATGAAGATCCTAGAAAGACAGATTGGACAAATCTCCAAGCAGATTTCTATTGAGAGACCTTCAAGCTCACTACCAAGTGATACCATTCCTAATCCAAAAGAAGAGTGCAAAGATGTGCAACTAAGGAGTGGAAAGACATTGGTGGATGGCAACCAAGAAACTTACGGAGAGTGACAAAAAACCAACAGAGAAAGATGAAGCTAACAACAAGGACATAACAAGTAAGAATGTCCCAGAAAGGCCCACAGAAGAGAACAACCAACCACAAAATTTAAAGAAGGGAAAGCAGATCATGGAAGAACCAAATCCAAAACAGCAGCAAGTGGAGAAGAGTCGTACATCTCCACTACCTTATCCACAGAGATTCCAAAAAGAAGCAAAGGATCAACATTTCCACAAATTCCTTAAGACTTTCAAGAAGCTAGAGATCAACATACCCTTGGCTGAGGCATTGGAGCAAATGCCTCTATATGCCAAGTTCCTAAAGGAGCTCATCAACAAGAAAAGAAGTTGGCTGGAGAAGGAGACTGTGCTGCTCACTGAGGAATGTAGCGCTGTGCTCCAAAAAGGAATCCCACCAAAGCTTAAAGATCCAGGGAGTTTTGTAGTATCATGCACCATAGGCAAACAAACCTTGGACAAAGCTCTCTGTGATCTTGGAGCTAGTTTCAACTTAATATCCCTGTCCATGATGAGGAAGCTTGCTATAGAAGAACTCAAACCCACTAGGATGTGATGACAAGTCATCTTAGCCTAGTTTCACTAGTCTTTTTCCTTTGTTTTCATTTAGTTTTATGCACTTTCTTAAGCCATAAGTAAGCCAATTGGGTTGAAATTCATGTTTCCTTTGATTCAATCAACCATGGATAAATTGATGCATTTTCATGAGTTTTTGTGCCATAATTGCTCATATGACAAGAAGAAGAATAACTCTCATGACTATGGCATAGCTTTGATACAATTGTTAATTGATGATAGGAGTAATAAAGCTTGGAAGAAGGTTGCAAGAATGGGCTTGAAAAGAGGGATCAACGTTTGAGCTAACGTTTGCCTCAAACGTTAACTCAAACGTGAAAAGTAGCTGAAGAACACCCCTGGATGTCGCCAACGTTTGCGCCAATGTTTTTCTCAAACGTTGAGGCAAACGTTGGCTGAAGAAGAAGCAGGGGAAGGAGCCAACGTTTGCGCTAGCATTTGCCTCAAACGTGAGGTCAAACGTTGGCGCCAAAAAGAAGAGAAATAGCACTCCTGGGCACAGCAGCGTTTAAGCCAACGTTTGCCTCAAACGTGAGGTCAAACGTTGGCTACATTTTGGCAAGAAATAGCATGGAAGAGCACCCTTGATTGATGGTTTAGATGAGCCACGTTTGCGCCAACGTTTGCCTCAAACATTAGGCCAAACGTTGGCCAAAAAGGAGCTTGGGAAGACCCACGTTTGAACTCACATTTGACCTCAAACGTTGGCTCAAACATGGATGACAGCAAATGGGCTATCTGCATAATGCCTCACACAAGGGACATTTGAGTCAACGTTTGCCTAAAATGTTGACTCAAACGTGAATGGTTCATGGCCCGGTTCACAAGTGGATTTCTTCCCAACACCAAGAGCAATCAACGGAGGCTACTCAACCCAATTCCATCAAAGCCAAGGCCCAAATTCAAGGCTCTATGATCATTTGAAGAAAGTGTATAAATAGCTTAGGATTTGAAGTTTTGAGGGAGCTTTTCTTTTTAGAGTTTTCTTGGAGAATTTTCATAGTACTCACAGTAGAGAGCTTTTGGGTTTTGAGCTATTTTGAGATTCTGAGTCTTGGGGAAGGAGAATTGAATTCTCTTCCTTTTAGTTTTCTTGTTTTCGATTTCATTTACACTTGTCTTGAGTCTTGGGTGTTGAAGAATTGAGAAAATTCTGTCTCAATCTCACCTTGAGATCTCTCTGTTTTTCTTACTGCAACTTCTGGAAATTGAACTTGGATTTACATTTCTTCATTGCTCTCTTCTTTAATTTTGCATTTGCTCTCTGAATTTGGATCTAGGAAGGCATTGAGATCTAGACTTAGTTATCTAGTCTCTTGGGTCCTGAGATCTATTAGTTTCCATTTTAATTTCCTTGTTTAATTACTACACCAAGCTTATTTTCCTTTTAGTTTTGAGATCCGGTTCAACTAATTCCATCAACTACTCTTCATTCTGTTGAGTTTTGCTTTTCCTTGTTTAATTCCTGCAAATCCAATTCCCATTCCCCTTTTATTTTTCAAGTCATTTATATTTCTTGCACTTTAAGTTTCTGCAATTTACATTACTTGCACTTTAAGATTCATCTCTTTTTCTTTTTGTTCCCTTTAATTTCCTGCAAATCACCCACTCCCCTTTACATTCTATGCAATTTAATTCCTGTCAACACAATTTCACACAATCAACACTTGTTTGCTTGACTAATTCAACCACTAAACTAAAGTTGCTCAATCCTTCAATCCTTGTGGGATCGACCTCACTCCCGTGAGTTTTATTACTTGATGCGACCCGGTACACTTGCCGGTGAGTTTTGTGTCAGATCATTTTCCGCACATCAGGATGTCACTAGTCATGGCCGACAGATCAATCAAGACACCTAATGGAATTGTGGAAAATCTGTTAGTGAAGGTTGGGGAGTTTATCTTCCCTGCAGATTTTGTGATCTTGGACACCGAAGAGGAAGGAAACAATTCAATCATCTTGGAAAGACCATTTCTAGCAACTGCAAGAGCCATTATAGATGTGGAAAAAAGAGAAATAATCTTCAGAGTACACAATGAGCAAATGATCATAAATGTTTTCAAGTCAATGCAACACCCTCCTGAGCAAGAGGATTACCTGAGAGTGGATATGATAGAGAGCCTGGTGGAAGAAATGTTAGACACTAATCATCATGAGCAAGAAGAGGAAAATAATCAAGAGACAGTAAAGGAACAAGCAGCTGAGATCTCTATTGACAAGGAGGTGAAACCAAGCAAGAAGGAAGAAGTGCAAAAACAAGAACTGAAGCCATTACCCACCCATCTCAAATATGCATTCCTTGGCACATCAGAGAGTTTCCCAGTGATCATCAATTCATCCCTGACAAAGGAAGAAGAAGGAGAACTTCTTGATGTACTCAGAGCTCACAAGGATGCTTTAGGATGGACCATTGATGACCTGAAAGGCATCAGCCTTGCAGTGTGTATGCACAAAATCCTCTTGGAGGACAATTCCAAAGCAGTGGTTCAACCTCAGAGAAGGTTAAATCCCACAATGAAGGAAGTTGTCCAGAAGGAAGTAATGAAGTTGTGGAATGCAGGGATAATATATCCTATCTCTGATAGCTCATGGATAAGCCCAGTTCAAGTGGTACCAAAGAAGGGTGGGATGACAGTCATTGTTAATGAGAAAAATGAACTTATTCCCACAAGAACTGTGACAGAATGGAGGATGTGTATTGACTATAGGAGGCTGAATGATGCCACACGCAAAGATCATTTCCCACTTCCTTTCATTGACCAGATGCTTGAAAGATTGGCCGGCCATGCTTACTATTGCTTCCTGGATGGCTATTCTGGGTATAATCAGATAGTGGTAGATCCAAAGGGCCAAGAAAAGACTTCATTCACATGTCCATTTGGAGTTTTCGCCTATAGAAGAATGCCATTTGGGCTATGCAATGCCCCAGCCACCTTTTAAAGATGTATGCTCTCCATTTTTTCAGATATGGTCAAAAAGTTTTTAGAGGTTTTCATGGACGACTTTACTGTTTTTGGTGACAATTTCAATACTTGCCTGAAACATCTAACTCTTGTCTTGAAATGGTGCCAAGAAACTAATTTGGTTTTGAACTGGGAGAAGTTCCATTTCATGGTGCCTGAGGGGATTGTTCTTGGTCACAAAGTTTTAAGAAAAGGGATAGAGGTTGACAAGGCAAAGGTGGAGATTATAGAGAAGCTCCCTCCACCAACTAATGTGAAATCTGTTAGAAGTTTCTTAGGGCATGCAGGTTTTATAGAAGGTTTATCAAGGATTTTTCTAAAATAGCCAAACCTTTGAGTAATCTGTTAATGATTGATAATCCTTTTGTTTTTGATAAAAACTGCCAGCATGCCTTTGAAACTTTAAAAAACAAACTCACAACAGCACCAATCATCACACCCCCGGATTGGGAACTACCTTTTGAACTCATGTGTGATGCAAGTGATATTGCAATTGGTGCTGTACTTGGACAAAAGAAGGGAAACTTGCATCATGTCATATATTATGCAAGTAAGGTATTGAATGAGGCTCAAAAAAATTACACCACAACAGAGAAGGAATTGTTAGCTGTAGTCTATGCATTTGATAAGTTTAGATCATACTTGATAGGATCCAAAATTGTGGTTTATACTGACCATGCTGCCTTTAAGTATTTGATGTCAAAGCAGGATGCTAAACCAAGACTTATCAGGTGGATACTACTCCTACAGGAGTTTGACATTGAGGTAAGGGACAGGAAGGGCACTGAAAACCGAGTTGCTGATCATTTGTCGAGGTTACCACAAGAAACAATTCAAGAAGCCTCACAACCTGTGAATGAAAGCTTCCCAGATGAACACCTATTGCAGATCCAACAAGCACCTTGGTTTGCTGACATAGCAAACTACAAAGTGGGGAGGAAGATACCTCAAGAATTCTCTAAGCAACAAGTGAAGAAGCTAATTAATGAAGCAAGGAAGTTCTTGTGGGATGAACCTTTTCTGTTCAAGAGATGTTCTGATGGAGTGATTAGGAGATGTGTCCCTGAGAGTGAAATAAGAGATATATTGTGGCATTGCCATGGCTCAGCTTATGGTGGATATTTTGGTCCAGAAAAAACAGCTGCAAAGATACTGCAAAGTGGTTTCTATTGGCCAACTATTTTCAAAGATGCCAGAGAGTTTGTTCACCAATGTAATGAATGCCAGAGAGCAGGAGGATTGACAAGAAGGAATGAGATGCCACAGAATTTCATTTTGGAATTAGAATTATTTGATCTATGGGGCATTGATTTCATGGGACCCTTTCCCCCTTCCTATTCTTTTAGAGATATCTTGGTAGCAGTGGAGTATGTCTCAAAGTGGGTGGAAGCCTGATGAGCGGATAATTTATACGCTTTTTGGCATTGTTTTTTAGTATGTTTTTAGTATGATCTAGTTAGTTTTTAGTATATTTTTATTAGTTTTTAGTTAAAATTCACTTTTCTGGACTTTACTATGAGTTTGTGTGTTTTTCTGTGATTTCAGGTATTTTCTGGCTGAAATTGAGGGACCTGAGCAAAAATCTGATTCAGAGACTGAAAAGGACTACAGATGCTGTTGGATTCTGACCTTCCTGCACTCGAAGTAGATTGTCTGGAGCTACAGAATCCCAATTGGCGCGCTCTCAACGACGTTGGAAAGTAGACATCCTGGGCTTTCCAGCAATATATGATAGTCCATACTTTGCCCAAGATTTGATGGCCCAAACCGGCGTTCAAAGTCACCTTCAGATTTCCCAGCGTTAAACGCCGGAACTGGCACCAAAGTAGGAGTTAAACGCCCAAACTGGCACAAAAGCTGGCGTTTAACTCCAAGAAGAGTCTCTACACGAAAATGCTTCATTTCTCAGCCCAAGCACACACCAAGTGGGCCCGGAAGTGGATTTTTATGTCATTTACTCATCTTTGTAATTCTTAAGCTACTAGCTCCCTATAAGTAGGACCTTTTATTATTGTATTTTCATCTTTGGTAGCATCTTGGTAGCTATCTTTGAGTAGTCTTATGCTATCTTAGATCATGGTGCTGGCCTCACGGCCATGCCTAGACCTTGTTCTTATGTATTTTCAACGGTGGAGTTTCTACACACCATAGATTAAGGTGTGGAGCTCTGCTGTACCTCGAGTATTAATGCAATTACTATTGTTCTTCTATTCAATTC
>NC_029779.3:22080384-22081239 GCF_000817695.3 Arachis duranensis
TGGTCTTGATGCACCCTTGAGATGAATCTCTCCATCTCCCATGACTCGGAGGTGGAAGCTTTTGCCTTCCCTTTCCTTTTTCTAGAGGTTTCTCCGGCCTTGGATGCCATAATGGTTATGGAAAAACGAAAAAGCAATGCTTTTACCACACCAAACTTAAAATGTGTGCTCGTCCTCGAGCAAAAAAAGAAAGAAGAGAGTAGAAGAAGAAGAAAGGAGGAAGAGGGAGATGGTGGTGTATTCGGCCAAAGAGGGGGAGAAGTGGTGTTTAGGTTGTGTGAAAATGAAGGGGTGAAGAAGGGTATATATAGGAGAGAGGGGGGTGATGGTTCGGCCATCTATGGGTGGGTTTGGGAGGGAAAGTGGTTTGAATTTGAATGGTGAGGTAGGTGGGGTTTTATGAAGGATGGATGTGAGTGGTGAAGAGAAAGATGGGATATGATAGGTGAAGGGTTTTTGGGGAAGAGGTGTTGAGGTGATTGGTGAATGGGGGAAGAAGAGAGAGAGTGGTGGTGGGGTCCTGTGGGGTCCACAGATCCTGTAGTGTCAAGGAAAAGGCATCCTTGCACCAAATGGCATCAAAATCCACGTTTTGAGCCATTTCTGGCGTTAAACGCCGGGCTGGTGCCCATTCCTGGCGTTTAACGCCAGGTTCTTGCCCTTTATTTCTGGCGTTTAACGCCAAGTTATTGCCCTTTTCTGGCGTTTAACTCCAGTCTGGTGCCCCTTTCTGGCGTTAAACGCCCAGAATGGTGCCAGACTGGGCGTTAAACGCCCAACTGCTACCTTCACTGGCGTTTAAACGCCAGTGGGTGCTTCCTCCAGGGTGTGCTGTTTTTCTTCCTATTTTTCATT
>NC_029779.3:22081477-22082812 GCF_000817695.3 Arachis duranensis
TAATGACTTGCCTAACAAGAAAAGATATGATTCAAACATAAAACCTTCCTCAATAGAAAAGGCAAAAAATGTTCAATCAAATCATTAATTGTTAGTAAGTATCTTAGAAAAAGGAAAGAAATTGATTTTGAAAACATTTGATTGATAAGATTTGATTTGAAAAAGATTTGATTTTGAAAAACTTGAAAAAAATTGATTTGAAAACAAAATCTTCCCCCTTTGCCATCCTGGCGTTAAACGCCCAGAATGGTGCACATTCTGGCGTTTAACGCCCAAAATGCACCCTTTTTGGGCGTTAAACGCCCAACCAGGTACCCTGGCTGGCGTTTAAACGCCAGTCTGTCCTTCTTCACTGGGCGTTTTGAACGCCCAGTTTTTCTGTGTAATTCCTCTGCTGTATGTTCTGAATCTTTAATTCTCTATGTTATTGACTTGAAAAGACACAAGTTAAAAATATTTTTGGATTTTTACTAATAAGGAATAATCAAAATGCAACTAAAATCAAATAACAATGCATGCAAGGCACCAAACTTAGCAGTTTGTATTACTACTGACACTAATGAAAATGCATATGAAACACAAAGATACTCAAGTCAATAGAATTCAAAGATCAAAACAAAGAAATACATGCATGGATTTGAAAAATATAACAAAAACATGCAATTGACACCAAACTTAAGATGAGACACTAGACTCAAACAAGAACTATTTTTGGATTTTATGATTTTGTAATTTTTTTTTGTGTTTTTCGAAAATTAAGTGGAAAAAGATATCAAAATTCTTAATGAGAATTCCAGGAATCAGTGCAATGCTAGTCTAAGACTCCGGTCCAGGAATTAGACATGGCTTCACAGCCAGCCAAGCTTTCAAAGAAAGCTTCGGTCCAAAACACTAGACATGGCCAAAGGCCAGCCAAGCCTTAGCAGATCATTGCTCCAAAAGCAAGATTGATAGAAATCAACAAGCTCCTGTAATGATTAGTTGAAACCTCGGTCCAATGAAATTAGACATGGCTTTACAGCCAGCCAGATTTCAACAAATCATCATGAAACTCTAGAATTCATCTTCAAGAATTTCGAAAAAATAAATACCTAATCTAAGCAACAAGATGAACCGTCAGTTGTCCAAACTTGAACAATCCCTGGCAATAACGCCAAAAACTTGGTGTTGTTGCCGGACCTTGGCACTGATGTTACCAAAAGCTTGCTCAAAACTTGAACAATCCCCGGCAACGGCGCCAAAAACTTGGTACTGTTGCCGGATCTTGGCACTGATGTTACCAAAAGCTTGCTCAAAACTTGAACAATCCCCGGCAACGGCGCCAAAAACTTGGTG
>NC_029779.3:22085454-22085968 GCF_000817695.3 Arachis duranensis
AAAAAGGTATCAAAATTCTTAATGAGAATTCCAGGAATCATGCAATGTTTAGTCTAAGACTTCGGTCCAGGAATTAGACATGGCTTCACAGCCAGCCAAGCTTTCAAAGAAAGCTTCGGTCCAAAACACTAGACATGGCCAAAGGCCAGCCGAGCCTTAGCAGATCACTGCTCCAAAAGCAAGATTGATAGAAATCAACAAGCTCTTGTAATGATAAGTTGAAACCACGGTCCAATGAAATTAGACATGGCTTTACAGCCAGCCAGATTTCAACAAATCATCATGAAACTCTAGAATTCATCTTCAAGAATTTTGAAAAAATAAATGCCTAATCTAAGCAACAAGATGAACCGTCAGTTGTCCATACACAAGAACAATCCCCGGCAACGGCGCCAAAAACTTGGTAGCGCGAAATTGTGATCACTACAACTTCACACAACTAACCAGCAAGTGCACTAGGTCGTCCAAGTAATACCTTACGTGAGTAAGGGTCGATCCCACGGAGATTGTTGGT
>NC_029779.3:22087542-22088195 GCF_000817695.3 Arachis duranensis
ATCAAATAAGATAAAAAGAAGAGAATATGCAATGAACTCAAAAACATCTATGAAGATCAGAATTAATTAGATGAGCAGGGCTTTTAGCTTTTTGCCTCTGAATAGTTTTGGCATCTCACTCTATCCTTTGAAATTCAGAATGATTGGCTTCTTTAGGAACTCAGAGTCCAGATAGTGTTAATGATTCTCCTAGTTAAGTATGATGATTCTTGAACACAGCTACTTATTGAGTCTTGGCTGTGGCCCAAAGCACTCTGTCTTTCAGTATTACCACCGGATACATACATGCCACAGACACATAATTGGGTGAACCTTTTTAGATTGTGACTTAGCTTTGCTAAAGTCCCCAATTAGAGGTGTCCAGGGTTCTTAAGCACACTCTTATTGCCTTGGATCACAACTTCATTTCTTTCTTTTCTTTCTTTTCGAAATTTTTTTTTTCGTTTTTTTTTCGTTTACTTCCCTCTCTTTTTTTTTTGTATTCACTGCCTTTTCTTGCTTCAAGAATCATTTTTATAATTTTTCAGATCCTCAGTAACATGTCTCCTTTTTCATCATTCTTTCAAGAGCCAACAATTTTAACATTCATGAACCACAAATTCAAAAGACATATGCACTGTTCAAGCATACATTCAGAAAACAAAAAGTATTGT
>NC_029779.3:22091998-22098149 GCF_000817695.3 Arachis duranensis
ATTTTCAATGGTGGAGTTTCTACACACCATAGATTAAGGTGTGGAGCTCTGCTGTACCTCGAGTGTTAATGCAATTACTATTGTTCTTCTATTCAATTCCGCTTGTTCTTCTTTTAAGATATCACTTGTTCTTCAACTTGATGAATGTGATGATCTGTGACACTCATCATCATTCTCACTTATGAACGCGTGCTTGACAACCACTCCCGTTCTACAAGCAAACAAGGCTTGAATGTTTATCTCTTGGATCCCTTGATCGGAATCTTCGTGGTATAAGCTAGAATTGATGACTGCATTCAAGAGAATCCGGAAGGTCTAACCTTGTCTGTGGTATTCTGAGTAGGATTCAATGATTGAATGACTGTGACGTGCTTCAAACTCCTGAGGGCGGGGCGTTAGTGATAGACGCAAAAGAATCACAGGATTCTATTCTGGCCTGATTGAGAACCGACAGATGGATAGCCGTGCCGTGACAGGGTGCGTTGAACATTTCCACTGAGAGGATGGGAGGTAGCCACTGACAACGGTGAAACCCTTGCATAAGCTTGCCATGGAAAGGAGTAAGAAGGATTGGATGAAGACAGTAGGAAAGCAGAGAGACGGAAGGGACAAAGCATCTCCATTCGCTTATCTGAAGTTCTTACCAATGAATTGCATAAGTATCTCTATCTTTATCTTTTATTCATATTTCATCTATAACCATCTGAGTCTGCCTGACTAAGATTTACAAGGTGACCATAGCTTGCTTCATGCCAACAATCTCCGTGGGATCGACCCTTACTCGCGTAAGGTTTATTACTTGGACGACCCAGTGCACTTGCTGGTTAGTTGTGCGGAGTTGTGATAAAGAGTTGAGATTGCAATGAGCGTACCATGTTGATGGCGCCATTGATGATCACAATTTCGTGCACCAAAGCCATAGCCACAACTACCTGTGATGCGCAAATCGTCCTTCAATTCCTCAAGAAGCACGTTTTCACTAGATATGGAGTGCCCAAGGGTCTTATTAGTGATGGTGGTGGTCATTTTTGTAACAAACAAATGGAGAAACTTCTTCACAAATATGGAGTTATTCATAAAGTAGCCACACCATACCACCCTCAGACTAATGGGTAGGCTGAATTAGCAAACAGAGAATTGAAAAAAATCCTAGAGAAGACAGTAGGAAGCACAAGAAAGGATTGGGCTAGGAAGTTGGAAGATGCACTCTGGGCATACAGGACAGCTTTCAAAACTCCTATTGGGAAGTCCCCATTTCAGCTATTATATGGCAAATCTTGTCACCTCCCTGTAGAGCTTGAACACAAAGCTTTTTGGGCCATTAAACTCCTAAACCTTGACTCTGAAGCAGCAGGGGAGAAAAGATTGTTGCAGCTAAATGAGCTAGATGAATTTAGGTTAGAAGCCTATGAAAATGCCAAGATATACAAGGAAAGAGCCAAGAGGTGGCATGACAGGAAGATCTTAAAGAAAGAATTCAAACCGGGGCAACAAGTACTCTTGTACAACTCACGACTCAAGATGTTCCCTGGCAAGCTTAAATCTAAGTGGACTGGTCCATATTTGGTAACTAAGGTCTTTCCTTATGGGAGTATTGAATTGCTAGACGAATTTAGACGAAGCAACAAAGAATCAATTCACAGCAAATGGTCACAGAGCAAAGCTGTACTTAGGAGGACAATGGGACAAGGAAAAAGAGGTCCAGAGCCTACTGCCTTCTTGAAGCAAAAAATGGAGGATGTCAAGCTATTGACAATAAAGAAGCGCTTGTTGGGAGGCAACCCAACCTGAGGTAGTTTTTTTTCATAAGTTTTTTTTTTAATAAAAATGTTGAATAATTGGTATGCATTGCAAGGAGCTAAGTTTGGTGTTGCACACCAAAACAATTTAAGGGAGAATGAAGGATTCTAAGTTTGGTGTTCCACCAAAATCTCATTTAAAAGAACATTCTCACTTTCTGCATGCTGCTAGCTCCAAGCAATCAGACAAATTATTCAACTATTTAACTGCTTTTTAGCTTTAATTCCATAACCTTTAGCAAGGACACAATGTTTCACATATGGTTAACTTGTTGAATCAGAGGCAGTGGCAAGCAATTAAGTTTGGTGTTCCCACACCAAAATAAATCCAAGAGCCACACTCAATTTATGCATACTAACCATGAACTTAAGGGCTTGAGAAGCAAGCAACCTTTGAGAACTATGCAGGACATTAGTCAACCATTGAAGATATTGTGCATCTTAACTCAAAGAGAACACAACAGAAGGAAGAATCAAAGGGCTGCAACTTCAAAGGTTGTATCTAAACTTAATCCTTGCTGCTGTGAATTGTTTTGAATCTGGGAGCCATTATATATCCTGCTAAGGTGTTTATCTAGTTGCAAGTGAAGTTGTTTGATTAAGTATGCTGATCTGCATAATGCTTGTCATTCATCACTTAGCTAAATTTTGTTTTATTTCCCATATGCTTGAATAAAAGAGAATTGTTTGAATTAGAAAGTAAATATCCAATGTTGCATAAGTTAGAATGGAAGTTAACGGTGGTATGTGTCTGATTAAATGCATAACTCATGAAATAATTGCTGCATAATGTCATTTTCATTGAAGTGTGAGCTAGCTTGCTGTCAAGAAGGTTCCTATCAGTAAAGAAAAAAAATCCCTTGAGTACAAAATAAAACAGAAAGAAAAGGAAGTAGAAAAAGCCAATGTGGCAAGAAAAACAAAGAATAAAGGCTGGACACCAATAGCTTGGACCCTAGGACACATGCCTATGGTGTTCTTGTACTAGGATATGCTTGAACAACTAAATTCTGAGGGGTATTTCAAAACCCGGCCACTTAGATCAACTGATTTGGGATGGCCAATTGAAAGTCCACAATAAAGAGCAACCTAGATACAGAACATTTAGTTATCCAAAGAGATACTGGGCATCAATGATCCTAGAAGGAAATAGTGAGCCATGTGTCTGTGGTGGAAAGATGTTGAGTAAAAATAAAGCCAAAGGCTACTGCAACATTTGACACCAAGCCTTCAAAGAAGAATAAGCTTGTTAAGTAAAAAAAAAAAGGAAAGAAAAGTTAGCAAGGGAGCAAGTAAAAAGTAGACCTTATAACAGCAAGCTTAGTAAGCCTTTGAGGAAAAGTGTATATTATGTAACAGCAAACAATAACTGAGTTATTATTATCTGCATAAAAACTCCATGAATCAAGTTCTGCTATATGCCTAATAAGGACATGTTGCTCTTCTTGTTCATTTCATTTCCTCTTAGTTTTGATGCTTGCTTGGGGACAAGCAAGATTTAAGTTTGGTGTTGTGATGACTAGTCATCAT
Organism: Arachis duranensis; assembly: GCF_000817695.3. Lineage (NCBI taxonomy): Eukaryota > Viridiplantae > Streptophyta > Magnoliopsida > Fabales > Fabaceae > Arachis > Arachis duranensis. The sequence continues at coordinate 22,095,328 of NC_029779.3, forward strand.
ATACCCATTTTTCAAGCTAAATTCACTTGTTTCACTAGTCTTTATGCACTTTCTTGCATCCTAAGTAAGTAATTTGGAATGAAAATGCATGACTTCTTTAAATCAAACAACTACCATTTAATTGATGCTAAATCATGAGGTTTGAGCTAAAATTAATTGATTTTTAATGATTTATAAACCTTATGAATTGGGAGATACTTTGATTGGTTGCTTTGATTTCTTGTAGGTGAAGAAAAGAAGAAAAACGTGGCTTAAGAAGTGTGGCCAAGGGAAGAAAATGGTGTGGTGAAAGAAGGAGAAGTGTGGCGCAACATTGAAGGAGGAAGCAACACTGCTCTCCACAAGAGCACACTGCTCTCCACAAGAGCACACTGCTCTCCAAGAGAGCAGCATAATGAACCAAGCTTCCAAAACATCACTGCCCTGCCCTCCATAAGAGCGGAGCACAATTCTATGCCAAAGACCAAAGGAAGAAAAATTCTGCCCTGCCCTCCTCAAGAGCAATATCGGGCTCCATGCAAGAAAAATTCAAAGGAAATTGTCTCCTAGTGCTACCCATGGGTTTCGAACCCAAGACAAAAGGGGAAGGAAGTAGCGCTCAAAAACAAGGAAAACAAGCCAAAATTGGTTTGTTTTCAACCTTCAAGGATCGAACACAGCACCTTGGGGAAGCAAGGAATTAGGCGCTACTTTGGTGCCAAGAAACCAAGGAAGAAATGCAACAATCTCCCTTCATCAAGTTTCGAACTAGGGACCCTTGGGAAACTTTGCTGCGCTGCCCATAAGGAGAGCAGAGCAGCGTTCCTTAGCATGGCACGGGCAGCAATTTTGGCACGGCCAGGAGCTTGCGCGCGCAGCATTGGACACACGGGAGGCAAGCATGCACGCACATTGCCCTGCTCTCCGCAAGGGCAGGGCAGCATCGCACGCGGCACAAGCATGCACGAGGCCTCATGCACAATTTCCCTGCTCTGCCCTCCACAAAAGCAGAGCAGCCTCCTGGAGCCAATTTCTTCATGGGCTGAAAATTGGATTAAAAATCCAATTTAATTCATTTCTTCACCAAATCAAAAGCCCATCCAAATTCCGAAATCCAAGAATAGAAAGTGTATAAATAGGAGATAGTTTGATGTAATGATGAGCTTCTTTTGGTTTTTTGAATTTTTACATCTTTAGACTTCATTTTCTGTGAGAGTTTTGAATTGAGATCTTAGAGAATTGGGAAAGAGAATTGATCTCTCTTCTTCCTTGTTCTTGCTTGAGCACTTTTTACTTTTCTTGTTTGAGTCTTGAGTGTGAAGAATTGAGGAACTTCTGTCTCAATCTTCATTTAAGATCTCTTTGATTTTCCTACTGCATAATTGAGTTGAATTCAATTTCCTTTACTGCTTCAATCTTCAATTTCTCTTTAATTGCTTTGTGAACTTGGATCTGGGAAGGCAATTGAGATCTAGACTTTGCTATCTAGTCTCTGGAGTCCTGAGATCCAATTTTCCTTTTGGTTCTTCTGTTGAACCACTGCTGCAATCAAATTTCCATTTCTGTTTGAGATCTAGACAATTTCAATTCATCTCTTGCTTTGATAATTGCTGCAAGTTAATTTTTCCCTTGCTTAAATTCTGAATTCCCAGTCCTCAAATCCCTTTTTATCATTCAAGCAATTTATATTTCTTGCACTTTAAGTTACTGCAATTTACATTTCTTGCACTTTAAGTTTCAGTCATTTAATTTCTTGTTCTTTAAAATTCAGCACCTTTACTTTCAGTTCTCTTTAATTTCTGCAATTCATCCCTCTCCCTTTACATTTTCTGCTATTTACTTACTGTTGGATACAAAATCACTCAACCAATACTTCATTCGCTTGACTAAATCAACCACTGAACTAAAATTGCTCAATCCTTCAATCCCTGTGGGATCGACCTCACTCCCGTGAGTTTTATTACTTGATGCGACCCGGTACACTTGCCGGTGAGTTTTGTGTTGGATCGTTTTCCACACATCAGAGGACACCTAAAGGCGAGCAGTAATGGCCTCATCTTCGGCAGGCTCCTCCGATTTTTTTTTAGGTTTTGCTGACCGGTTTTTTTCCATCTTTTTTACGTTGTGCTGACCGGTTTTTTTCTATTTTTTTAGGTTGTGCTGACTGTTTTTTTTATTTTTTTTTACGTTGTGCTAACCCTTGCTCTTTAAATGACGCTATCCAGAGGAGGACACCTAAAGGCGAGCCGTAATGGCCTCATCTTCAACAGACTCCTCCGATTTTTTTTCTTTTTCGTTGTGCTGACCGATTTTTTTTCCAGTTTTTTTTACATTGTTCTGACCCTTGTTTTTTAAATGACATCCAGAGGAGGACACCTAAAGGCAAGCCGTAATGGCCTCATCTTCGGCAGGCTCCTCTGATGAGCGGATAATTTATACGCCTTTTGGCATTGTTTTTAGGTAGTTTTTAGTAAGTTTAAGCTACTTTTAGGGATGTTTTCATTAGTTTTTATGTTAAATTCACATTTCTGGACTTTACTATGAGTTTGTGTGTTTTTCTGTAATTTCAGGTATTTTCTGGCTGAAATTGAGGGACTTGAGCAAAACTCTAAAAAGGGCTGACAAAAGGACTGCTGATGCTGTTGGATTCTGACCTCCCTGCACTCAAAATGGATTTTATGGAGCTACAGAACTCCAAATGGCGCGCTCTCAACGGCGTTGGAAATTAGACATCCAGGGCTTTCTAGCAATATATAATAGTCCATACTTCATTCGGAAATTGACGACGTAACTTGGCGTTGAACGCCAAGTACATGCTGCTGTCTGGAGTTAAACGCCAGAAA
>NC_029779.3:22098221-22098506 GCF_000817695.3 Arachis duranensis
AAGAAAAGCCTCAGCTCGTGGATAGATCAAGCTCAGCCCAAGCATACACCAAGTGGGCCCCGGAAGTGGATTTATGCATCAATTACTTACTCATGTAAACCCTAGGAGCTAGTTTATTATAAATAGAACATTTAACTATTGTATTAGACATCTTGGGACTACTAGTTCTCAGATCATGGGGGCTGGCCATTCGGCCATGCCTGGACCTTTTACTTATGTATTTTCAACGGTGGAGTTTCTGCACACCATAGATTAAGGGTGTGGAGCTCTGCTGTACCTCAAGTT
>NC_029779.3:22098573-22111205 GCF_000817695.3 Arachis duranensis
ACCTTGTCTGTGGTATTCCGAGTAGGATTCCGGTAATGAATGACTGTGACGTGCTTCAAACTTGTAACCTGCCGGGCGTTGATGACAAGCGCAAAAGAATCAAGGGATTCTATTCCAGTAGGAGTGGGAACCAACCAGTGATTAGCCGTACTGTGACAGAGTGCGTGAGCATTAGTTTTCACTGCGAGGATGGGATGTAGCCATCAGGCCAGTGTGACGCCTCCAGACGATTAGCCATGCGAGTGACAGCCGCAGAGGACCATTTTCCAGAGAGGATACAAAGTAGCCATCGTCGAATGGTGAACCCCTATACACAGCTTGCCATGGAAAGGAGTAAGAAGGATTGAGTTGAAGCAATAGGAAAGTAGGCGTTCTTGAGCCATACAGTATCTCCATTCGCTTAACTGAAATTCCCACCAATGAATCTGCATAAGTATCCCTTTTATTATTTCTTTTTATTATTAATTTTCGAACCCATAAACCAATTTAATCTGCCTAACTGAGATTTACAAGGTGACCATAGCTTGCTTCATACCAACAATCTCTGTGGGATCGACCCTTACTCGCGTAAGGTTTATTACTTGGATGACCCAGTACACTTGCTGGTTAGTTGAACGGAGTTGGGAATTCAACTGGTGCCATAATAATGATTTCATACACATACAAAGAATATAGATCACAATTTCGTCCACCATCCTCCGATTTCTTTTACGTTGTGCTGATTGGTTTTTTTCCATTTTTTTCTATGTTGTGCTGACCGATTTTTTCAATTTTTTAGGTTTTACTGACCGGTTTTTTTTTATGTTGTACTGACCCTCATTCTTTAAATGACGCTATCCAGAGGAGGACACCTAAAGGCGAGCTCTAATGGCCTCATCTTCGGCAGGCTCCTCCAATTTTTTTTTTATGTTGTGCTGACCGGTTTTTTTCCTTTTTTTTACGTTGTGCTAATCGATTTTTTTCCATTTTTTTAGGTTGTGCTTACCGGTTGTTTTTTTTACGTTGTGCTGACCCTTGTTCTTTAAATGATGCTATCCAGAGGAGGACACCTAAAGGCGAACCGTAATGGCCTCATCTTTGGCAGGCTCCTCCGATTTTTTTTCGTTGTGCTGACCATTTTTTTCCATTTTTTTGTGCTGACCCTTGTCTTTTAAATGACGCTATCCAGAGGAGGATAGCTAAAGGCGAGCCGTAATGGCCTCATCTTCGGCAGGTTCCTCCGATTTTTTTATTTTGTTTTTGTTGTGCTTACCGGTTTTTTTCCAGTTTTTTTTTTTTACGTTGTGCTGACCCTTGTTCTTTAAATGACATCCAGAGGAGGACTCCTAAAGGCGAGCCGTAATGGCCACATCTTCGGTAGGCTCCTCCGATTTTTTTTACGTTGTGCGGATCGGTTTTTTTTCCATTTTGTTATACGTTGTGCTGACCGTTTTTTTTTTATGTTGTGCTGACCAGTTTTATCCATTTTTTTAGGTTGTGCTGACCGGTTTTTTTTTTATGTTGTGCTGAACCTTATTCTTGAAATGACGCTATCCAGAGGAGGACATCTAAAGGCGAGCTCTAATGGCCTCATCTTCGACAGGCTCCAACAATTTTTTTTACGTTGTGCTGACCGGTTTTTTTTCCATTTTTTTTAGGTTGTGCTGACCGGTTTTTTTTTTACGCTGTGCTGACCCTTGTTCTTTAAATGACGCTATCCAGAGGAGCACGCCTAAAGGCGAGCCGTAATGGACTCATCTTCGGTAGGCCCCTCCGATTTTTTTCGTTGTGGTGACCGGTTTTTTTCCAGTTTTTTTTTTCGTTGTGCTGACCGGTTTTTTTCCATTTTTTTTGTGCTGACCCTTGTTCTTTAAATGACGCTATCCAAAGGAGGACACCTTAAGGCGAGCCGTAATGGCCTCAACTTCGGCAGGCTCCTCCGATTTTTTTTTCGTTCTGCTGACCGGTTTTTTTCCATTTTTTTATGTTGTCCTGACCGGTTTGTTTATTTACGTTGTGTTGACCAGTTTTTTTCTAGTTTTTTTTACGTTATTTTGACCGGTTTTTTTCCAGATTTTTTCCATTTTTTTTACGTTGCTTACCGGTTTTTTTCCATTTTTTTAGGGTTGTGCTGACCCTTGTTCTTTAAATGACGCTATCCAGAGGAGGACACCTAAAGGCGAGCCGTAATGGCCTCATCTTCGGCAGGCTCCTCCGATTTTTTTTCGTTCTGCTGACCGGTTTTTTTCCATTTTTTTTACGTTGTCCTGATCGGTTTATTTTTTTACGTTGTGTTGACCGGTTTTTTTCTAGTTTTTTTTACGTTGTTTTGACCAGTTTTTTTTCCAGATTTTTTTCCATTTTTTTACGTTTTGCTAACCAGTTTTTTTTTTATGTTGTGCTGACCGGTTTTTTTTTTTTACGTTGTGTTCACCCATATTCTTTAAATGATGCTATCCAGAGGAGGACACCTAAAGGCGAGCCGTAATGGCCTCATCTTCGGCAGGCTCCTCTGTTTTTTTTACAGTTTGTTGACCGGTTTTTTTTTCATTTTTCTACGTTGTGCTGACCTATTTTTTTTCCAGTTTTCTTTTTACGTTGTGCCGACCGGTTTTTTTCCATTTTTTTAGGTTGTGCTGACCATTTTTTTTACGTTGTGATGACCCTTGTTCTAGAGGAGGACATCTAAAGGCGAGCCGTAATGGCCTCATCTTCGGCAGGCTCCTCCGATTGTTTTTACTTTGTGCTGACTGGTTTTTTTCCAGTTTTTTTTTACGTTGTGCTGACGGGTTTTTTTTTCCATTTTTTTTAGGTTGTGCTGACCGGTTTTTTTTTTGTGCTGACCCTTGTTCTTTAAATGATGCTATCCAGAGGAAGACAGCTAAAGGCGAGCCGTAATGGCCTCATCTTCGGCAGGCTCCTCCGATTTTTATATTTTGTTGTGCTGACCGGTTTTTTTCCAGTTTTTTTTTACGTTGTGCTGACCCTTGTTCTTTAAATGACATCCAGAGGAGGACACCTAAAGGCAAGCCGTTATGGCCTCATCTTTGGTAGGCTCCTCCGATTTTTTTTTTACGTTGTGCTGATCGGTTTTTTCCATCTTTTTATACGTTGTGCAGACCATTTTTTTTTACGTTGTGCTAACCGGTTTTTTTTCCATTTTTTTAGGTTGTGTTGACCGGTTTTTTTTTACATTGTGCTGAACCTTGTTCTTTAAATGACGCTATCCAGAGGAGGACACCTAAATGCGAGCCGTAATGGCCTCATCCTCGGCAGGCTCCTCCGATCGTTGTGCTGACCGGTTTTTTTCCATTTTTTTAGGTTTTGCTGACCGGTTTTTTTTATGTTGTACTGACCCTTGTCCTTTAAATGACGCTATCCAGAGGAGGACACCTAAAGGCAAGCCGTAATGGCCTCATCTTCGGCAGGCTCCTCCGATTTTTTTACGTTGTGCTGACCGGTTTTTTTCCATTTTTTTACGTTGTGCTGACCGGTTTTTTTTCCATTTTTTTAGGTTGTGCTGACAGATTTTTTTTTACGTTGTGCTGACCCTTGTTCTTAAATAACGCTATCCAGAGGAGGACACCTAAAGGCGAGCAGTAATGGCCTCATCTTCGGCAGGCTCCTCCGATTTTTTTTTTCGTTGTGCTGACCGGTTATATTCCATCTTTTTTACGTTGTGCTGACTGTTTTTTTTTATTTTTTTTTTACATTGTGCTAACCCTTGTTCTTTAAATGACGCTATCCAGAGGAGGACCCCTAAAGGCGAGCCGTAATGGCCTCATCTTTAGCAGGCTCCTCCGATTTTTTTCTTTTTCGTTGTGCTGACCGATTTTTTTCCAGTTTTTTTTACATTGTGCTGACCCTTGTTTTTTAAATGACATCCAGAAGAGGACACCTAATGGCGAGCCGTAATGGCCTCATCTTCGGCAGGCTCCTCCGATTTCTTTTACGTTGTGCTGATCGGTTTTTTTCCATTTTTTTCTATGTTGTGCTGACCGGTTTTTTTTTTTTACGTTGTGCTGACCGGTTTTTTCAATTTTTTAGGTTTTACTGACCGTTTTTTTTATGATGTACTGACCCTCGTTCTTTAAATGACGCTATCCAGAGGAGGACACCTAAAGGCAAGCTGTAATGGCCTCATCTTCGGCAGGCTCCTCCAATTTTTTTTTATGTTGTGCTTACCGGTTTTTTTCCTTTTTTTTTACGTTGTGCTAATTGATTTTTTTCCATTTTTCAAGGTTGTGCTTACCGGTTGTTTTTTTTACATTGTGCTGACCCTTGTTCTTTAAATGATGCTACCCAGAGGAGGACACCTAAAGGCAAACCGTAATGGCCTCATCTTTGGCAGGCTCCTCCGATTTTTTTTTTCGTTGTGCTGACCATTTTTTTCCAGTTTTTTTTGTGCTGACCCTTGTTTTTTAAATGACGCTATCCAGAGGAGGATAGCTAAAGGCGAGCCGTAATGGCCTCATCTTCGGCAGGTTCCTCCGATTTTTTTATTTTGTTGTGCTGACCGGTTTTTTCCAGTTTTTTTTTTACTTTGTGCTGACCCTTGTTCTTTAAATGACATCTAGAGGAGGACACCTAAAGGCGAGCTGTAATGGCCACATCGTCGGTAGGATCCTCCGATTTTTTTTTACTTTGTGCTGACCGGTTTTATTCCATCTTTTTTACGTTGTGCTGACTATTTTTTTTATTTTTTTATTTTTTTTTTACGTTGTGCTAACCCTTGTTCTTTAAATGACGCTATCCAGAGGAGGACACCTATAGGCGAGCCGTAATGGCCTCATCTTCAGCAGGCTCCTCTGATTTTTTTTTCTTTTTCGTTGTGCTGACCGATTTTTTTTCCAGTTTTTTTACATTGTGCTGACCCTTGTTTTTTAAATGACATCCAGAGGAGGACACCTCAAGGCGAGCCGTAATGGCCTCATCTTCGGCAGGTTCCTCCGATTTCTTTTACGTTGTGCTGATCGATTTTTTTCCATTTTTTTCTATGTTGTGCTAACCGGTTTTTTTTACGTTGTGCTGACCGGTTTTTTCAATTTAAAGTTTTTACTGACCGGTTTTTTTTTATGTTGTACTGACCCTCGTTCTTTAAATGACGCTATCCAGAGGAGGACACCTAAAGGCGAGCTGTAATGGCCTCATCTTCGGCAGGCTCCTCAATTTTTTTTATGTTGTGCTAACCAGTTTTTTTCCTTTTTTTTACGTTGTGCTAATCGATTTTTTTCCATTTTTTTAGGTTGTGCTTACCGGTTGTTTTTTTACGTTGTGCTGACCCTTGTTCTTTAAATGATGCTATCCAGAGGAGGACATCTAAAGGCGAACCGTAATGGCCTCAACTTTGGCAGGCTCCTCCGATTTTTTTTTCGTTGTGCTGACCATTTTTTTCTAGTATTTTTTTGTGTTGACCCTTGTTTTTTAAATGACGCTATCCAGAGGAGGATAGCTAAAGGCGAGCCGTAATGGCCTCATCTTCAGCAGGCTCCTCTGATTTTTTTTTCTTTTTCGTTGTGCTGACCGATTTTTTTTCCAGTTTTTTTACATTGTGCTGACCCTTTTTTTTTTACGTTGTGCTGACCCTTGTTTTTTAAATGTCATCCAGAGGAGGACACTTAAAGGCGAGCCGTAATGGCCACATCGTCGGTAGGCTCCTTCGATTTTTTTTTACGTTGTGCTGATCGGTTTTTTTCCATTTTTTTCTACGTTGTGCTGACCGTTTTTTTTTTACGTTGTGCTGACCGGTTTTTTCCATTTTTTTAGGTTGTGCTGACCGGTTTTTTTTTATGTTGTGCTAAACCTTTTTCTTTAAATGACGCTATCCAGAGGAGGACATCTAAAGGCGAGTTGTAATGGCCTCATCTTCGACAGGCTCCTCCGATTTTTTTTACGTTGTGCTGACCGGTTTTTTTCCATTTTTTTTAGGTTATGCTGACCGGTTTTTTTTTTCCGTTGTGCTGACCCTTGTTCTTTAAATGACATCCAGAGGAGGACACCTAAAGGCGAGCTGTAATGGCCACATCGTCGGTAGGATCCTCCGATTTTTTTTTAACTTTGTGCTGACCGGTTTTATTCCATCTTTTTTACGTTGTGCTGACTATTTTTTTTATTTTTTTATTTTTTTTTACGTTGTGCTAACCCTTGTTCTTTAAATGACGCTATCCAGAGGAGGACACCTAAAGGCGAGCCGTAATGGCCTCATCTTCAGCAGGCTCCTCTGATTTTTTTTTCTTTTTCGTTGTGCTGACCGATTTTTTTTCCAGTTTTTTTTTACATTGTGCTGACCCTTGTTTTTTAAATGACATCCAAAGGAGGACACCTAAAGGCGAGCCGTAATGGCCTCATCTTCGGCAGGTTCCTCCGATTTCTTTTACGTTGTGCTGATCGATTTTTTTCCATTTTTTTCTATGTTGTGCTAACCGGTTTTTTTTACGTTGTGCTGACCGGTTTTTTCAATTTAAATTTTTTACTGACCGGTTTTTTTTTATGTTGTACTGACCCTCGTTCTTTAAATGACGCTATCCAGAGGAGGACACCTAAAGGTGAGCTGTAATGGCCTCATCTTCGGCAGGCTCCTCAATTTTTTTTATGTTGTGCTGACCAGTTTTTTTCCTTTTTTTTACGTTGTGCTAATCGATTTTTTTCCATTTTTTTAGGTTGTGCTTACCGGTTGTTTTTTTTACGTTGTGCTGACCCTTGTTCTTTAAATGATGCTATCCAGAGGAGGACATCTAAAGGCAAACCGTAATGGCCTCAACTTTGGCAGGCTCCTCCGATTTTTTTTTCGTTGTGCTGACCATTTTTTTCCAGTATTTTTTTGTGTTGACCCTTGTTTTTTAAATGACGCTATCCAGAGGAGGATAGCTAAAGGCGAGCCGTAATGGCCTCATCTTCGGCAGGTTCCTCCGATTTTTTTATTTTGTTGTGCTGACCGGTTTTTTTCCAGGTTTTTTTTACGTTGTGCTGACCCTTGTTTTTTAAATGTCATCCAGAGGAGGACACTTAAAGGCGAGCCGTAATGGCCACATCGTCGGTAGGCTCCTTCGATTTTTTTTTACGTTGTGCTGATCGGTTTTTTTCCATTTTTTTCTACGTTGTGCTGACCGTTTTTTTTTTACGTTGTGTTGACCGGTTTTTTCCATTTTTTTAGGTTGTGCTGACCGGTTTTTTTTATGTTGTGCTGAACCTTTTTCTTTAAATGACGCTATCTAGAGGAGGACATCTAAAGGCGAGCTGTAATGGCCTCATCTTCGACAGGCTCCTCCGATTTTTTTTACGTTGTGCTGACCGGTTTTTTTCCATTTTTTTTAGGTTATGCTGACCGGTTTTTTTTTCCGTTGTGCTGACCCTTGTTCTTTAAATGACGCTATCCAGAGGAGGACGCCTAAAGGCGAGCCGTAATGGCCTCATCTTCGGCAGGCCCCTCGGATTTTTTTTCGTTGTGGTGACCGGTTTTTTTTTAGTTTTTTTTTTCGTTGTGCTGACCGGTTTTTTTCCATTTTTTTTGTGCTGACCCTTGTTCTTTAAATGACGCTATCCAGAGGAGGACACCTAAAGGCGAGCCATAATGGCCTCATCTTCGGCAGGCTCCTCCGATTTTTTTTTTTTACGTTGTGCTGACCCTTGTTCTTTAAATGACATCCAGAGGAGGACACCTAATGGCGAGCCGTAATGGCCTCATCTTTGGTAGGCTCCTCCGATATTTTTATTTTTTTTTTAAGTTGTGCTTATCGGTTTTTTTTCATTTTTTTATACGTTGTGTAGACCGGTTTTTCTTTATTTTTTTTTTACGTTGTGCTAACCGGTTTTTTCCATTTTTTTAGGTTGTGCTGACCGGTTTTTTTTTTTTTTTTCGAGAGGACGACACCTAAAGGCGAGCCGTAATGGCCTCATCTTCGGGAAGCTCCTCTAATTTCTTTTACGTTGTGCTGATCGGTTTTTTTCCATTTTTTAATATGTTGTGCTGACCGTTTTTTTTACGTTGTGCGCTCTGATTTTTTTTTACGTTGTGCTGACCGGTTTTTTCCATTTTTTTACGTTGTGCTGACCGATTTTTCTCTATTTTTTTAGGTTGTACCGACCGGTTTTTTTTTTTACGTTGTGCTGACCCTTGTTCTTTAAATGACGCTATCCAGAAGAGAACACCTAAAGGCGAGCCGTAATGGCCTCATTTTCGGTAGGCTCCTCCGATTTTTTTTTATGTTGTGCTTACCGGTTTTTTTCCATTTTTTTACGTTGTGCTGACCAGTTTTTTTCCATTTTTTTAGGTTGTGCTGACGGGTTTTTTTTTACGTTGTGCTGACCCTTGTTCTTTAAATAACGCTATCCAGAGGAGGACACCTAAAGACGAGCAGTAATGGCCTCATCTTCGGCAGGCTCCTCCGATTTTTTTTTACGTTGTGCTAACCCTTGTTCTTTAAATGACGCTATCCAGAGGAGGACATCTAAAGGCGAGCCGTAATGGCCTCATCTTCAACAGGATCCTCCGATTTTTTTTCTTTTTCGTTGTGCTGACCGATTTTTTTTCCAGTTTTTTTTTACATTGTGCTAACCCTTGTTTTTTAAATGACATCCAGAGGACGACACCTAAAGGCGAGCCGTAATGGCCTCATCTTCGGGAAGCTCCTCTAATTTCTTTTACGTTGTGCTGATCGGTTTTTTTCCATTTTTTAATATGTTGTGCTGACCGTTTTTTTTACGTTGTGCTGACCGATTTTTTTTTACGTTGTGCTGACCGGTTTTTTCAATTTTTTAGGTTTTGCTGACTATTTTTTTATGTTGTACTGACCCTCGTTTTTCAAATGACGCTATCCAGAGGAGGACACCTAAAGGCGAGCTGTAATGGCCTCATCTTCGGCAGGCTCCTCCAATTTTTTTTATGTTGTGCTGACCGGTTTTTTTCCTTTTTTTTATGTTGTGCTAATCGATTTTTTTCCATTTTTTTAGGTTGTGCTTACCGGTTGTTTTTTTTACGTTGTGCTGACCCTTGTTCTTTAAATGATGCTATCCAAAGGAGGACACCTAAAGGCGAACCATAATGGCCTCATCTTTGGCAGGCTCCTCCGATTTTTTTTTTCGTTTTGCTGACCATTTTTTTCCGGTTTTTTTTGTGCTGGCCCTTGTTTTTTAAATGATGCTATCCAGAGGAGGACACCTAAAGGCGAGCCGTAATGGCATCATCTTCCCAGAGGAGGATAGCTAAAGGCGAGCCGTAATGGCCTCATCTTCGGCAGGCTCCTCCGATTTTTTTATTTTGTTGTGCTGACCGGATTTTTTCCAGTTTTTTTTCCGTTGTGCTGACCCTTGTTCTTTAAATGACATCCAGAGGAGGACACCTAAAGGCGAGCCGTAATGGCCACATCTTCGGTAGGCTCCTCCGATTTTTTTTTTACGTTGTGCAGATCGGTTTTTTTTCCATTTTTTATACGTTGTGCTGATCGGTTTTTTCCATTTTTTAGGTTGTGCTGACCGTTTTTTTTATGTTGTGCTGAACCTTATTCTTTAAATGATGCTATCCAGAGGAGGACATCTAAAGGCGAGCTGTAATGGCCTCATCTTCGACAGGCTCCTCCGATTTTTTTTACGTTCTGCTGACCGGTTTTTTTCCATTTTTTGTGCTGACCCTTGTTCTTTAAATGACGCTATCCAGAGGAGGTCACCTAAAGGCGAGCCATAATGGACTCATCTTCGGCAGGCTCCTCCGATTTTTTTTATTTTTTTTATGTTGTGCTTATCGGTTTTTTTCAATTTTTTTATACGTTGTGCTGACCAGTTTTTTATTTTTTTTTACGTTGTGCTAACCGGTTTTTTTTCCATTTTTTTAGGTTGTGCTGACCGGTTTTTTTTTTTTTACGTTGTGCTGACCTTTGTTCTTTAAATGACGCTATCCAGAGGAGGACACCTAAAGGCGAGTCGTAATGGCCTCATCTTCGGTAGGCTCCTCCGATATTTTTATTTTTTTTTAAGTTGTGCTTATCGGTTTTTTTTTTCATTTTTTTATACGTTGTGCAGACCGGTTTTTTCTATTTTTTTTTTACGTTGTGCTAACTGGTTTTTTCCATTTTTTTAGGTTGTGCTGACCGGTTTTTTTTTTTTACGTTGTGCTGACCCTTGTTCTTTAAATGACGCTATCCAGAGGAGGACACCTAAAGGCGAGTCGTAATGGCCTCATCTTCGGTAGGCTCCTCCGATTTTTTTTTTACGTTGTGTTGACCAGTTTTTTTCCATTTTTTTACGTTGTGTTGACCGGTTTTTCTCCAATTTTTTAGGTTGTACTGACCGGTTTTTTTTTACGTTGTGCTGACCCTTGTTCTTTAAATGACGCTATCCCGAAGAGAACACCTAAAGGTGAGCCGTAATGGCCTGATTTTCGGCAGGCTCCTCCGATTTTTTTTATGTTGTGCTTACCGGTTTTTTCCATTTTTTTACGTTGTGCTGACCAGTTTTTTTCCATTTTTTTAGGTTGTGCTGACGGGTTTTTTTATTACGTTGTGCTGACCATTGTTCTTTAAGTAACGCTATCCAGAGGAGGACACCTAAAGACGAGCAGTAATGGCCTCATCTTCGGCAGGCTCCTCCGATTTTTTTTTACGTTGTGCTGACCGGTTTTTTTCCATCTTTTTTACGTTGTGCTGACCGATTTTTTTCTATTTTTTAGGTTTTGCTGACTGTTTTTTTTATTTTTTTTTACGTTGTGCTAACTCTGGTTCTTTAAATGATGCTATCCAGAGGAGGACACCTAAAGGCGAGCCGAAATGGCCTCATCTTCAACAAGATCCTCCGATTTTTTTTCCTTTTCGTTGTGCTGACCGATTTTTTTTCCAATTTTTTTTTACATTGTGCTGACCCTTGTTTTTTAAATGACATCCAGAGGAGGACACCTAAAGGCGAGCCGTAATGGCCTCATCTTCGGCAGGCTCCTCCAATTTCTTTTACGTTGTGCTGATCGGTTTTTTTCCATTTTTTTTATATGTTGTGTTGACCTTTTTTTTTACGTTGTGCTGACCGATTTTTTTTACGTTGTGCTGACCGGTTTTTTCAATTTTTTAGGTTTTACTGACCAGTTTTTTTATGTTGTACTGACCCTCGTTCTTCAAATGACGCTATCCAGAGGAGGACACCTAAAGGCGAGCTGTAATGGCCTCATCTTCGGCAGGCTCCTCCAATTTTTTTTATGTTGTGCTGACCGGTTTTTTTCCTTTTTTTTTACGTTGTGCTAATCGATTTTTTTCCATTTTTTTTAGGTTGTGCTTACCGATTGTTTTTTTTACGTTGTGCTGACCCTTGTTCTTTAAATGATGCTATCCAAAGGAGGACACCTAAAGGCAAACCATAATGGCCTCATCTTTGGCAGGCTCCTCCGATTTTTTTTTTCGTTTTGCTGACCATTTTTTTCCGGTTTTTTTTGTGCTGGCCCTTGTTTTTTAAATGATGCTATCCAGAGGAGGATACCTAAAGGCGAGCCGTAATGGCCTCATCTTCGGCAGGCTCCTCCGATTTTTTATTTTGTTGTGCTGACCGGTTTTTTTCCAGTTTTTTTTTTCCGTTGTGCTGACCCTTATTCTTTAAATGACATCCAGAGGAGGACACCTAAAGGCGAGCCGTAATGGCCACATCTTCAGTAGGCTCCTCCGATTTTTTTTACGTTGTGCTGATCGGTTTTTTTTTCATTTTTTTATACGTTGTGCTGATCGGTTTTTTCCATTTTTTTGAGTTGTGCTGACTGTTTTTTTTTATGTTGTGTTGAACCTTATTCTTTAAATGACACTATCCAGAGGAGGACATCTAAAGGCGAGCTGTAATGGCCTCATCTTCGACAGGCTCCTCAGATTTTTTTTAAGTTGTGCTGACCGGTTTTTTTCAATTTTTTTTAGGTTGTGCTGACCGGTTTTTTTTTACGTTGTGCTGACCCTTGTTCTTTAAATGACGCTATCTAGAGGAGGTCGCCTAAAGGCGAGCCGTAATGGCCTCATCTTCGGCAGGCCCCTCTGATTTTTTTCGTAGTGGTGACCGGTTTTTTCCCAGTTATTTTTCGTTATGCTGACCGGTTTTTTTCCATTTTTTTTTTGTGCTGACCCTTGTTCGTTAAATGACGCTATCCAAAGGAGGTCACCTAAAGGCGAGCCATAATGGCCTCATCTTTGGCAGGCTCCTCCGATTTTTTTTTTACGTTGTGCTGACCCTTGTTCTTTAAATGACATCTAGAGGAGGACACCTAAAGGCGAGCCGTAATGGCCTCATCTTCGGTAGGCTCCTCCGATATTTTTATTTTTTTTTATGTTGTGCTTATCGGTTTTTTTCCATTTTTTTATACGTTGTACTGACCAATTTTTTTATTTTTTTTTTACGTTATGCTAACCAGTTTTTTCCATTTTTTTAGGTTGTGCTGACCGGTTTTTTTTTTTTACGTTGTGCTGACCTTTTTTCTTTAAATGACGTTATCCAGAGGAGGACACCTATAGGTGAGTCGTAATGGCCTCATCTTCGGTAGGCTCCTCCGATTTTTTTTTTATGTTGTGCTGACCGGTTTTTTTCCATCTTTTTTCTATTGTGCTGACCGGTTTTTTTTTTCAATTTTTTTAGGTTGTGCTGACTGTTTTTTTTATTTTTTTTTACGTTGTGCTAACCCTTGTTCTTTAAATGACGCTATC
>NC_029779.3:22113241-22118364 GCF_000817695.3 Arachis duranensis
TTTTTTTTTACATTGTGCTGACCAGTTTTTCCCTTTTTTTTACGTTGTGCTGACCATTTTTTTCGTGATAACCGGTTTTTTCTTTTTTTTTACTTTTAAATTTTTTCGTTGTGCTGATCATTTTTTTCGTTGTGCTGACCGGTTTTTTCCCTTTTTTTTATGTTGTGCTGACCGGTTTTTTTCGTTTGCTAACCGGTTTTTATCGTTTGCTGACCGGTTTTTTCTCTTTTTTTACGTTGTGCTGACCGATTTTTTTTATTTTTACGTTGTGCTGACCAATTTCTTTTTTTTTTGTGCTGATCGATTTTTTTTGTTGTGCTGATCATTTTTTTCTTCTTGTGCTTACTGGTTTTTTTCATTTTTTTTACGTTGTGCTGACCGGTTTTTTTTGTTGTGCTGATCGGTTCTTTTTATGTTGTGCTGGCCGATTTTTTTCGTTGTGCTGATTGGTTTTTTTCATTGTGCTGATCATTTTTTTCCCTTTTTTTACATTGTGCTGACCGATTTTTTTTGCTAACCGGTTTTTTTCCCTTTTTTTAGGTTGTGCTAACCGGTTTTTTCCTTTTTTTACCTTGTGCTGACCGGTCCCCCCTTTTTTTTACGTTGTGCTGACCATTTTTTTTGTGCTGGCTGGTTTTTTTCGTTGTGCTGATAAGTTTTTTTTGTTGTGCTGACCAGTTTTTCCCCTTTTTTTCCGTTGTGCTGACCGGTTTTTATTTTTTCATTGTGCTGACCGATTTTTTTATTATTACGTTGTGCTGACCGGTTTTTCCCTCCTTTTTTTACGTTGTTCTGATTGTTTTGTTTTTGCTGTCTGGTTTTTTTTCTTTTTTTTACATTGTGCTCACCGGTTTTTTTTGTGTTGACTAGTCCCCCATTTTTTTATGTTATGCTGACCGGTTTTTTTCCCTTTTTTTACGTTGTGCTGACCTTTTTTTTCAGTGCTGACCGATTTTTTTCCTTTTTTCCTTTTTTATTTTTTTCGTTGTGATGATCATTTTTTTCGTTGTGCTGACCGGTTTTTTCCCTTTTTTTATGTTGTGCTGACCGGTTTTTTCATTGTGTTAATCGGTTTTTTCCCTTTTTTACATTGTGCTCACCGGTTTTTTTATTATTATGTTGTGCTGACCATTTTTTTTGTTGTGCCGACCGATTTTTTTCTCGTTGTGCTGATCATTTTTTTCTTCGTTGTGCTTACTGGTTTTTTTCCCTTTTTTTTACGTTGTGCTGACCGGTTTTTTTCGTTGTGCTGATCGGATCTTTTTATGTTGTGCTGACCGGTTTTTTTGTTGTGCTGATCGGTATTTTTCGTTGTGCTGATCGGTTTTTTCCCCTTTTTTTACATTGTGCTGAACAATTTTTTTTGCTGACCGGTTTTTTCCCTTTTTTACGTTGTGTTAACCGGTTTTTTCTTTTTTTAACTTGTGCTGACCGGTCCCCCCTTTTTTAACGCTGTGCTGACCGTTTTTTTTGGGCTGACCGGTTTTTTCGTTGTGCTTATCAGTTTTTTTCGTTGTGCTGACCAGTTTTTCCTTTTTTTTTCTGTTGTGCTGACCGGTTTTTATTTTTTCATTATGCTGACCGAGTTTTTTATTATTACGTTGTGCTGACCAGTTTTTTTGTGTTCTGACTGGTTTTTTCCCCCTTTTTTTACGTTGCGTTGATTGTTTTTTTTTGTTGTCTGGTTTTTTTCCTTTTTTTACATTGTGCTGACCGGTTTTTTTTTTGTGCTGACCAGTCCCCCCTTTTTTTTTGTGCTGACCTTTTTTTCAGTGCTGACCGATTTTTTTCCTTTTTTCCTTTTTTTTTTTTTTTCATTGTGTTGTTTTTTTTTTTCGTTGTGCTGACCGATTTTTTTTCCAGTTTTTTTTTACATTGTGCTGACCCTTGTTTTTTAAAAGACATCCAGAGGAGGACACCTAAAGGCGGGCCGTAATGGCCTCATCTTCGGCAGGCTCCTCCAATTTCTTTTACGTTGTGCTGATCGGTTTTTTTCCATTTTTTTATATGTTGTGCTGACCAGTTTTTTTTTACGTTGTGCTGACCGGTTTTTTTTACGTTGTGCTGACCAGTTTTTTCAATTTTTTAGGTTTTACTGACCGGTTTTTTTTATGTTGTACTGACCCTCGTTCTTCAAATGATGCTATCCAGAGGAGGACACCTAAAGGCGAGCTGTAATGGCCTCATCTTCGGCAGGCTCCTCCAATTTTTTTTATGTTGTGCTGACCGGTTTTTTTCCTTTTTTTTTACGTTGTGCTAATCCATTTTTTTCCATTTTTTTTAGGTTGTGCTTACCGGTTGTTTTTTTTATGTTGTGCTGACCCTTGTTCTTTAAATGATGCTAACCAATGGAGGACACCTAAAGGCGAACCATAATGGCCTCATCTTTGGCAGGCTCCTCCGATTTTTTTTTTTCGTTGTACTGACCATTTTTTTCCAGTTTTTTTTTTTTGTGCTGACCCTTATTTTTTAAATGATGCTATCCAGAGGAGGATAGCTAAAGGCGAGCCATAATGGCCTCATCTTCGGCAGGCTCCTCCGATTTTTTTATTTTGTTGTGCTGACCGGTTTTTTTCCAGTTTTTTTTTTCCGTTGTGCTGACCCTTATTCTTTAAATGACATCCAGAGGAGGACACCTAAAGGCGAGCCGTAATGGCCACATCTTCAGTAGGCTCCTCCGATTTTTTCTTCGGTAGGATCCTCCGATTTTTTTTTAAGTTGTGCTGATCGGTTTTTTTCCATTTTTTTATACGTTGTGCTGATCGCTTTTTTCCATTTTTTTAGGTTGTGCTGACCGGTTTTTTTTATGTTGTGCTGAACCTTATTCTTTAAATGACGCTATCCAGAGGAGGACATCTAAAGGCGAGCTGTAATGGCCTCATCTTCGACAGGCTCCTCCGATTTTTTTTACGTTGTGCTGACCGGTTTTTTTCAATTTTTTTTAGGTTGTGCTGACCGATTTTTTTTTACGTTGTGCTGACCCTTGTTCTTTAAATGACATCTAGAGGAGGACACCTAAAGGCGAGCCGTAATGGCCTCATCTTCGATAGGCTCCTCCGATATTTTTTTTTATGTTGTGCTTATCGGTTTTTTTTCCATTGTTTTATACGTTGTGCTGACCAGTTTTTTTATTTTTTTTTTACGTTGTGCTAACCGGTTTTTTCTATTTTTTTAGGTTGTGCTGACCGGTTTTTTTTTTTTTTTACGTTGTGCTGACCCTTGTTCTTTAAATGACGCTATCCAGAGGAGGACACCTAAAGGCTAGTCGTAATGTTTTTACGTTGTGCTGACCCTTATTCTTTAAATGACGCTATCCAGAGGAGGATACCTAAAGGCGAGCCGTAATGGCCTCATCATCGGTAGGATCCTCCGATTTTTTTTATTTTTTTTACGTTGTGTTGATCGTTTTTTTTTTCATTTTTTTATACGTTGTGCTGACCATTTTTTTTTTTTTTTACGTTGTGCTGACCGGTTTTTTTCCAATTTTTTTTACGTTGTACTGACCGTTTTTTTCCATTTTTTTAGGTTGTGCTGACCGGTTTTTTTTTTACGTTGTGCTGACCCTTGTTCTTTAAATGACGCTATCCAGAGGAGGACACCTAAAGGCGAGCTGTAATGGCCTCATCTTCGGCATGCTCCTCCAATTTTTTTTTACGTTGTGCTGACTGGTTTTTTTTCCAGTTTTTTTTTACGTTGTGCTTACCCTTGTTCTTTAAATGACGCTATCCAGAGGAGGAAACCTAAAGGCGAGCCGCAATGGCCTCATCTTCGGTAGGCTCCTCCGATTTTTTTTTACGTTGTGCTGACCAGTTTTTTTCCTTTTTTTTACGTTGTGCTGATCGGTTTTTTTTACGTTGTGCTGACCGGTTTTTTCAAGTTTTTTTACGTTGTGTTGACCGGTTTTTTCCATTTTTTTACGTTCCGCTAACCGGTTTTTTTTACGTTGTGCTGATCGGTTTTTTTCCATTTTTTTAGGTTCTGCTGACCGGTTTTTTTTTTACGTTGTGCTGACCCTTGTTCTTTAAAGGACGCTATCTAGGCGAGCCGTAATGGCTTCATCTTTGGCAGGCTCCCCCGATTTTTTTTACGTTGTGCTGACCGGTTTTTTTCTTTTTTTTAGGTTGTGCTGACCGATTTTTTTTTACGTTGTGCTGATCCTTGTTCTTTAAATGACACTATCCAGAGGAGAACACCTAGAGGCGAGCCGTAATGGCCTCATCTTCGGCATTCTCCTCCAATTTTTTTTACATTGTGCTGACCGGTTTTTTAAAGTTTTTTTTACGTTATGCTGACTATTTTTTTTATGTTGTGCTGACCGGTTTTTTTCCAGTTTCTTTTTTATGTTGTGTTGACCGGTTTTTTTCCATTTTTTTTACGTTGTGCTGATCGGTTTTTTTAACGTTGTCCCGACCGGTTTTTTTCCATTTTTTTAGGTTGTGCTGACCGATTTTTTTTTTACGTTGTGCTGACCCTTGTTCTTTAAATGACGCTATCCAGAGGAGGACACCTAAAGGCGAGCCGTAATGGCCTCATCTTCGGCAGGCTCCTCTGATTTTTTTTACGTTGTGCTGACCGGTTTTTATTCCATTTTTTTATTTACATTGTGCTTACCGGTTTTTTTCATTTTTTTATGTTGTGCTGACAGGTTTTTTTTACGTTGTGTTGACCTTTGTTCTTTAAATGATGCTATCCAGAGGAGGACACCTAAAGGCGAGCCGTAATAGCCTTATCTTCGGCAGGCTCCTCCGATTTTTTTTTTGTTGTGCTGACCGGTTTTTTCCCAATTTTTTTTTTACGTTGTGCTGACCCATGTTCTTTAATTGACATCCAGAGGAGGACACCTAAAGGCGAGCCGTAAGAGCGTCATCTTCGGCAGGCTCCTCCGATTTTTTTTTATGTTGTGCTGATCAATTTTTTTCCAAATTTTTTATACACTGTGCTGACCGGTTTTTTTTTTATGTTGTGCTCACCGGTTTTTTTTCCTTTGTGCTGACCGATTTTTTTAATTTTTATAGGTTGTGCTGGCCGGTTTTTTTTTACTTTGTGCTGACCCTTGTTCTTTAAATGATGCTATCCAGAGGAGGACACCTAAAGGCGAGCCGTAATGGCCTCATCTTCGGCAG
>NC_029779.3:22119381-22120426 GCF_000817695.3 Arachis duranensis
TACGTTGTGCTGACCCTTGTTCTTTAAATGACGCTATCCAGAGGAGGACACCTAAAGGTAAGCCATAATGGCCTCATCTTTGGCAGGCTCCTCCAATTTTTTTCGTTGTGCTGACCTGTTTTTTTTCCAGTTTTTTTTTTACGTCATGCTGACCTGTTTTTTTTACATTGTGCTGACCCTTGTTCTTTAAATGACGCTTTTTAGAGGAGGACACCTAAAGGCGAGCCGTAATGGCCTCATCTTCGGCATGCGCCTCCGATTTTTTTTTTACGTTGTGCTGACCGGTTTTTTTTCCAGTTTTTTTTACGTTGTGCTGACCCTTGTTCTTTAAATGACGATATCCAGAGGAGGACACCTAAAGGAGAGCCGTAATGGCCTCATCTTCGGTAGGCTCCTCCAATTTTTTTTTATGTTGTGCTGACAAGTTTTTTTTACGTTGTGCTGACCGGTTTTTTTTCCAATCTTTTTCCTGTTTTCTTTGTTACATTGTGTTGACCGGTTTTTTCCAGTTTTTTTCCATTTTTTTACGTTGTGCTGACCAGTTTTTTTCTAGTTTTTTTCCATTTTTTTACGTTGTGCTGACCGATTTTTTTTCCAGTTTTTTTTACGTTTGTGCTAACCGGTTTTTTCCATTTTTTTAGGTTGTGCTGACCGATTTTTTTTTTACGTTGTGCTAACCCTTGTTCTTTAAATGACGCCATCCAGAGGAGGACACCTAAAGGCGAGCCGTAATGGCCTTATCTTCGGCATGCTCCTCCGATTTTTTTGCGTTGTGCTGACCCTTGTTCTTTAAACGACGCTATCCAGAGGAGGACACTTACAGGTGAGCTGTAATGGGCTCATCTTCGGCAGGCTCCTCCGATTTTTTTTCGTTGTGCTGACCGGTTTTTTTCCAGTTTTTTTTAAGTTGTGCTGACCGGTTTTTTTTTTACGTTGTGTTGACCTTTGTTCTTTAAATGACGCTATCTAGTAGAGGACACCTAAAGGCGAGCCGTAATGGCTTCATCTTTGGCAGGCTCCTCCGATTTTTTTTTTGATGTTGTGC
>NC_029779.3:22140777-22141462 GCF_000817695.3 Arachis duranensis
GGACACCTAAAGGCGAGCCGTAATGGCCTCATCTTCGGCAGGCTCCTCCGATATTTTTTTATGTTGTGCTGACCGGTTTTTTTCCATTTTTTTACATTGTGCTGACCGGTTTTTTTCCATTTTTTGGTTGTGCTAACCATTTTTTTACGTTGAGCTGAACCTTGTTCTTTAAATGACGCTATGCAGAGGAGGACACCTAAAGGCGAGCCGTAATGGCCTCATCTTCGGCAGGCTCCTCCGATTATTTTTTTCGTTGTGCTGACCGGTTTTTTTTCCATTTTTTCGTTGTGCTGACCGGTTTTTTTTCCAGTTTTTTATTTTGTGCTGACCCTTGTTCTTTAAATGACGCTATCTAAAGGAGGACACCTAAAGGCGAGCCGTAATGGCCTCATCTTCGGCAAGCTCCTCCGATTTTTTTTTAACGTTGTGCTGACCGGTTTTTTTCCAATTTTTTTTACGTTGTGCTTACTGGTTTTTTTCCATTTTTTTAGGTTGTGCTGACCGATTTTTTTTTTTACGTTGTGCTTACGCTTGTTCTTTAAATGACGCTATCCAGAGGAGGAAACCTAAAGGTAAGCCGTAATGGCCTCATCTTTGGCAGGCTCCACCAACTTTTTTTTCTTTGTGCTGACCGGTTTTTTTCAGTTTTTTTACGTCGTGCTGACCAGTTTTTTTTTTTTTTTTT
>NC_029779.3:22142105-22149974 GCF_000817695.3 Arachis duranensis
GAGCCGTAATGGCCTCATCTTCGGTAGGCTCCTCCAATTTTTTTTTATGTTGTGCTGACAAGTTTTTTTTACGTTGTGCTGACCGGTTTTTTTTCCAATCTTTTTCCTGTTTTCTTTGTTACATTGTGTTGACCGGTTTTTTCCAGTTTTTTTCCATTTTTTTACGTTGTGCTGACCGATTTTTTTTCCAGTTTTTTTTACGTTTGTGCTAACCGGTTTTTTCCATTTTTTTAGGTTGTGCTGACCGATTTTTTTTTTACGTTGTGCTAACCCTTGTTCTTTAAATGACGCCATCCAGAGGAGGACACCTAAAGGCGAGCCGTAATGGCCTTATCTTCGGCATGCTCCTCTGATTTTTTTACGTTGTGCTGACCGGTTTTTTCTAGTTTTTTTGTTGTTGTGCTTACCGGTTTTTTTCAGTTTTTTTTACATTGTGCTGACCGGTTTTTTTCTAGTTTTTTTTGTTTTTTTGTTTTTTTATTTTACGTTGTGCTTACCGGTATTTTTTCCATTTTTTTAGGTTGTGCTGACCGGTTTTTTTTCTTTTTTTTTTCGTTGTGCTGACCCTTGTTCTTTAAATGACGCTATCCAGAAGAGGACGCCTAAAGGCGAGCCGTAATGGCCTCATCTTCGGCATGCTCCTCCGATTTTTTTTTTTACGTTGTGCTGATCGATTTTTTTCCAGTTTTTTTTTACGTTGTGCAGACCCTTATTCTTTAAATGAAGCTATCCAGAGGAGGACACCTAAAGGCGAGCCGTAATGGCCTCATCTTCGGTAGGCTCCTCCGTTTTTTTTACGTTGCGCTGACCGGTTTTTTTCTTTTTTTTTACGTTCTGCGGACCGGTTTTTTACGTTGTGCTGACCGGTTTTTTTCCAGTTTTTTTTCAATTTTTTGTTACGTTGTGCTGACCAGTTTTTTTCTGGTTTTTTTCCATTTTTTTACGTTGTGCGGACTGGTTTTTTTTTTCCATTTTTTAGGTTGTGCTGACTGGTTTTTTTATACGTTGTGCTGACCCTTGTTCTTTAAATAACGCTATCCAGAGAAGGACACCTAAAGGCGAGCCGTACTGGCCTCATCTTCAGCAGGCTCCTCTGATTTTTTTTTTACGTTGTGCTGACCCTTGTTCCTTAAATGACGCTATCCAGAGGAAGACACCTAAAGGCGAGCCGTAATGGCCTCATCTTCGGCAGGCTCCTCCGATTTTGTTTTTTACGTTGTGCTGACCCTTGTTCTTTAAATGACATCCAGAGGAGGACACCTAAAGACGAGCCATAATGGCCTCATCTTCGGTAGGCTCTTCCAATTTTTTTTACGTTGTGCTGATCGGTTTTTTTCCATTTTTTTATACGTTGTGCTGACTGGTTTTTTTTTTCAGTTTTTTTCAGTTTTTTTTATGTTGTGCTGACCTTTTTTTTTTACGTTGTGCTAACCGGTTTTTTTTCCATTTTTTTTACATTATGCTGACCGATTTTTTTCCATTTTTTTTAGGTTGTGCTGACCGTTTTTTTTATGTTGTGCTGACCCTTGTTTATTAAATGACGCTATCCAGAGGAGGACACCTAAAGGCGAGTAATGATTGGATTTTTGACGGTTTAGAATTTCACTACTGAAGTCTCGTTGCAAGTATAGTTTCTAAACCAACAATAATCCTTTCATACAAAAGATTGTTTGTCAAAAGTAACAAACCCCTAAAATTAATAACCGAAGTATTCAAACCTCGGGTCGTTCTCCCTAGGAATTACAATAAAGTGTCTTGTTATTGGTTGTGAGTTATTTTGGGGTTTTCATATGAAGCATGAAAGATAAATGGCAAGAAAGTAAACTAAGGTCTAAAAAGGTCTTGGCAAGGGTTGGTGGTCAAGGATCTCTATCCTAATCACTAACCACAATATGAGAATTGGCAAGGATTAATCTCATTAAATCATCCTCTAACTAGTAGTAAAGGAAAGTCAAATGAGCTATATCAATCCTAGTCCATAAGTCCTAACTCTCCACTAATTCAATTAGTGAGAACTAGAGTAAATAGCTCCCAATCATCAATCACTTGGACATTAGTAACTCAAGAGTTCCTAAGTTACCTTTCCAAGCCAAGAGTATAAAATTCTACTCTAAAATCCAACCAAGCATTTCATCAAACACTTGGAAGGCATAAAAGGAAAGTATAGTAAAATTGCAAGAAAACTAAATCTACACTACTCAATTGCAAGGAATTAAACAACAACAAATCAAATGAACACAATTATTATGAATTACCTTGAATTGAATTGAAAGAGAAAGGAAGGAACAAAAGTAGATCTACAAAAAAGTATGAGAACAACATAAAGGAAATTACAATAAAAGAGTAGAAGAGTGATGAATGTAATAACAAAGAATTGAGAGGTAGAAGAAGATGAAAGCATGAATTAAAACCTAGATCTAACATTATTGAACTAAACCTAATCCTAATTCTAGAGAGAAGTGAGAGCTTCTCTCTCTAGAAACTAACTCTAACTAAACTAAACTAAAAGCTAAACTAAAACTAATGGTAACTAGATTGTGTTTCCCTCTTCACTCCTTGGGTTAAATAGCATCAGAAATGAGTTGGATTGGGCCCACAAGGCTTTAGAATTCGCAAGCCACGAGTTTGCATGAAGTGAATCACGTGCACCAACGGCGCGTGCGCGTACTATGCACGTACGCGTCACCATACGTGTAGCAACTATGGCAAATCTTATATCGTTTCGAAGCCCCGGATGTTAGCTTTCCAACCCAACTGGAACCGCATCATTTGGACCTCTGTAGCTCAAGTTATGGTCATTTAAGTGCGAAGAGGTTGGCTTGACAGCTTTTGCGTTTCCTTTATTTCTTCATGAGTTCTCCATTTCTACATGCTTTTCCTTCATTCCCTTGGTCCAATCCTTGCCTCCTAAATCTGAAATCACTTAGCAAACATATCAAGGCATCTAATAGAATCAAGGAGAATTAAATTTAGCTATTTAAGACCTAAAAAGCATGTTTTCACTCTTAAGCACAATTAAGGGAGAAGTTATAAAACCAGGCTATTTCATTGAATAAATGTGGGTAAAAGGTGATAAAATCCCCTAAAATCAATACAAGATAAACCCTACAAAGGGGGTTTATCAGCGAGCCGTAATGGCCTCATCTTCGGCAGGCTCCTTTGATTTTTTTTTAACGTTGTGCTGACCCTTGTTCTTTAAATGACGCTATCCTGAGGAGTACACCTAAAGTGGAGCCGTAATGGCCTCAACTTCGGCAGGCTCCTCCAATTTTTTTTTTCCGTTTTTTTTACGTTGTGCTGACCCTTGTTCTTTAAATGACGCCAGAGGAGGACACCTAAAGGCAAGCCATAATGTCCTCATCTTTGGTAGGCTCCTCCGATTTTTTTATTTTTTTTTACGTTGTGCTGATCGGTTTTTTTTTTCCATTATTTTTACGTTGTGCTGACCATTTTTTTTTTACATTGTGCTGACCGGTTTTTTTCTTTTTTTTTGGGCTATGCTGACCGGTTTTTTTCCAGTTTTTTTTACGTCGTGCTGACCGTTTTTTTTAGGTTGTGCTGACCGGTTTTTTTTCCAATTTTTTTTTACGTTGTGCAGACCCTAGTTCTTTAAATGACGCTATCCATAGGAGGACACCTAAAGGTGAGCCGTAATGGCCTCATCTTCGGCAGGCTCCTCCGATTTTTTTTTCGTTGTGCTGACCGATTTTTTTCCAATTTTTTTTTATGTTGTGCTGACCCTTGTTCTTTAAATGACGCTATCCAGAGGAGGACACCTAAAGGCTAGCCGTAAGGGCCTCATCTTCGGCAGACTCCTCCGATTTTTTTTATGTTGTGCTGACCGGTTTTTTTCCAGTTTTTATTTACGTTGTGCTGACCGTTTTTTTTTTCATTTTTTTAGGTTGTGTTGACCGGTTTTTTTTACATTGTGCTGACCCTTGTTCTTTAAATGACACTATCCAGAGCAGGACACCTAAAGTCGAGCCGTAATGGCCTCATCTTTGTCAGGCTCCTCCAATTTTTTTTGTTTTCGTTGTGCTGACCGATTTTTTTTTCCAGTTTTTTTTTACGTTGTGCTGAACGGTTTTTTTTTTACGTTTTTTTTTTTACGTTGTGCTGACCCTTGTTCTTTAAATGACGCTATCCCGAGGAGGACACCTAAAGGGGAGCCGTAATGGCCTCATCTTCGGCAGGCTCCTCCGGTTTTTTTTCGAATTTTTTTCCAGCTTTTTTTTTCCATTTTTTTTACGTTGTGCTGACCCTTGTTCTTTAAATGATGCTATTCAGAGGAGGACACCTAAAGGCGAGCCGTAATGGCCTCATCTTCGGCAGGCTCCACCGATTTCTTTTTTTACATTGTGCTCACCGTTTTTTTTATTTTTTTTACGTTGTGCTGACCAGTTTTTTTCCATTTTTTTAGGTTGTCCTTACCGGTTTTTTTTTTACGTTGTGCTGACCCTTGTTCTTTAAATGACGCTATCCAGAGGAGGACACCTAAAGGCGAGCCGTAATGGCCTCATCTTCGGCAGAATCCTCCGATTTTTTTTACGTTGTGCTGACCAGCTTTTTTTCCAGTTTTTTTTTTCATTGTGATGACCGGTTTCCTTTCCATTTTTTTAGGTTGTGCTGACCGTTTTTTTTTTTACGTTGTGGTGACACTTGTTCTTTAAATGACGATATCCAGAGGATGACACCTAAAGGCGAGCCATAATGGCCTCATCTTCGGCAGGCTCCTCCGATTTTTTTTACATTGTGCTGACCCTTGTTTCTTAAATGACGCAATGACACTATCCAGAGGAGGACACCTAAAGGCAAGCCGTAATGGCCTCATCTTCGGCAGGCTCCTCCGATTTTTTTTTACATTGTGCTGACCCTTGTTCTTTAAATGACATCCAGAGGAGGACACCTAAAGGCGAGCCATAATAGCCTCATCTTCGGAAGGCTCCTCCGATTTTTTTTTACGTTGTGCTGACCGATTTCTTTCCATTTTTTTTATATTGTGCTGACATATTTTTTTCCATTTTTTTAGGTTGTGCTGACCGGTTTTTTTTTTTTACGTTGTGCTGACCCTTGTTCTTTAAATGACGTTATCTAGAGGAGGACACCTAAAGGCGAGCCGTAATGGCCTCATCTTCAGCAGGCTCCTCCGATTTTTTTCTTTTTCGTTGTGCTGACTGATTTTTTTTCCAATTTTTTTTTGCATTGTGCTGACCCTTATTCTTTAAATGACATCCAGAGGAGGCCACCTAAAGGCGAGCCATAATGGCCTCATCTTTGGTAGGCTCCTCCGATTTTTTTTTACGTTGTACTGATCGGTTTTTTTCCATTTTTTTTACGTTGGGCTGACAGGTTTTTTTTTTTTTACGTTGTGCTGACCGGTTTTTTTCTTTTTTTTTGGGCTGTGCTGACCGGTTTTTGTCCAATTTTTTTTACATTGTGCTGACCGTTTTTTTTTGTTGTGCTGACCGGTTTTTTTTTCAGTTTTTTTTTACGTTGTGCTGAGCCTTGTTTTTTAAATGACGCTATCCAGAGGAGGACACCAAAAGGCGAGCCGTAATGGCCTCATCTTCGGCAGGCTCCTCCGATTTTTTTTACGTTGTGCTGATCGGTTTTTTTCCCTTTTTTTAGGTTGTGCTGACCGGTTTTTTTTTTTACATTGTGCTGACCCTTGTTCTTTAAATGATGCTATCCAGAGGAGGACGCCTAAAGGCGAGCCGTAATGGCCTCATATTTGGCAGGCTCCTCTGATTTTTTTTTGTTTTCGTTGTGCTAACCGGTAAGGGCGAGCCGTAATGGCCTCATCTTCGGCATGCACCTCTGATTTTTTTTTACGTTGTGCTGACCGGTTTTTTCCCAGTTTTTTTCTTTTACGTTGTGCTGACCCTTGTTCTTTAAATGGCGCTATCCAGAGAAGGATACCTAAAGGCGAGCCGTAATGGCCTCATCTTCGGCATGCTCTTCCATTTTTTTTTACGTTGTGCTGACTGATTTTTTTCCAGTTTTTTTTTACGTTGTGCTAACCCTTGTTCTTTAAATGACGCTATCCAGAGGAAGACACCTAAAGGCGAGCTGTAATGGCCTCATCTTCGGCAGGCTCCACAGATTTCGTTTTTTACGTTGTGCTCACCGATTTTTTTCCATTTTTTTGACGTTGTGCTGACCATTTTTTTTCCATTTTTTTAGGTTGTGCTTACCGGTTTTTTTTTTTTTTTTACGTTGTGCTGACCCTTGTTCTTTAATGACGCTATCAAAGGAGGACACCTAAAGGCGAGCCGTAATGGCCTCATCTTCGGCAGGCTCCTCCGATTTTTTTTATGTTGTGCTGACCAGTTTTTTTCCAATTTTTTTTCGTTGTGATGACTGGTTTTTTTCCATTTTATTAGGTTGTGCTGACCGTTTTTTTTTACGTTGTGCTGACCCTTGTTATTTAAATGACGATATCTAGAGGAGGACACCTAAAGGCGAGCCATAATGGCCTCATCTTTGGCAGGCCCCTCCGATTGTTTTTTTACGTTGTGCTGACCCTTGTTCCTTAAATGACGCTATCCAGAGGAGGACACCTAAAGGCAAGCCGTAATGGCCTCATCTTCGGCAGGCTCCTCCGATTTTTTTTTTTTTTTACGTTGTGCTGACCCTTGTTCTTTAAATGACATCCAGAGGAGGACACCTAAAGGTGAGCCATAATAGCCTCATCTTCGGTAGGCTCCTCTGATTTTTTTTACGTTGTGCTTAACG
Organism: Arachis duranensis; assembly: GCF_000817695.3. Classification (NCBI taxonomy): domain Eukaryota; kingdom Viridiplantae; phylum Streptophyta; class Magnoliopsida; order Fabales; family Fabaceae; genus Arachis; species Arachis duranensis. The sequence goes on from NC_029779.3 coordinate 22,148,841, forward strand.
GTTTTTTTTCCAGTTTTTTTTTACGTTGTGCTGACCGGATTTTTTTTTTACGTTGTGCTGACCAGTTTTTTTCCTTTTTTTTTTACATTGTGCTGACCAGTTTTTTTCCATTTTTTTAGGTTGCGCTGACCGGTTTTTTTTATGTGTTGTGCTGACCCTTGTTCATTAAATGACGCGATCCAGAGGAGGACACCTAAAGGCAAGCTGTAATGGCCTCAACTTCGGCAGGCTGCTCCGATTTTTTTTAACGTTGTGATGACCCTTGTTCTTTAAATGACGCTATCCCGAGGAGGACACCTAAAGGGGAGCTGTAATGGCCTCATCTTCGCAGGCTCCTCCGATTTTTTTCCCTTTTTTTTACGTTGTTCTGACCCTTGTTCTTTAAATGACATCCAGAGGAGGACACCTAAAGGCAAGCCGTAATGGCCTCATCTTCGTTAGGCTCCCTCGATTTTTTGTTTTTTTTATACGTTGTGCTGATCGGTTTTTTTCCATTTTTTTTTACGTTGTGCTGACCGGTTTTTTTTCTTTTTTTTTGGGCTATGCTGACCGGTTTTTTTCCAGTTTTTTTTACGTTGTGCTGATCGTTTTTTTCGGTTGTGCTGACCGGTTATTTTTCCAGTTTTTTTCTGTTGTGCTGACTTTTGTTTCTTTAAATGACGCTATCCAGAGGAGGACACCAAAAGGCGAGCCGTAATGGCCTCATCTTTGGCAGGCTCGTCCGATTATTTTTCGTTGTGCTGACCGGTTTTTTTCCAGTTTTTTTTACATTGTGCTGACCCTTGTTCTTTAAATGACGCTATCCAGAGGAGGACACCTAAAGGCGAGCCGTAATGGCCTCATCTTCAGCAGGCTCCTCCGATTTTTTTTACGTTGTGCTGACCGATTTTTTTCCAGTTTTTTTACATTGTGCTGACCGATTTTTTTCCATTTTTTTAGGATGTGCTGACTGGTTTTTTTTTTTTTACATTGTGCTGACCCTTGTTCTTTAAATGATGCTATCCAGAGGAGGACACCTAAAGGCGAGCCGTAATGACCTCATCTTTGGCAGGCTCCTCCGATTTTTTTTTCGTTTTGCTGACCGGTTTTTTTTCCAGTTTTTATTTTACGTTGTGCTGACCGGTTTTTTTTTTT
>NC_029779.3:22150142-22154563 GCF_000817695.3 Arachis duranensis
TTTTTTTCCAGTTTTTTTTACGTTGTGCTGACCCTTGTTCTTTAAATGACGCTATCCAGAGGAGGACACCTAAAGGCGAGCTGTAATGGCCTCATCTTCGGCAGGCTCCACCGATTTCTTTTTTTACGTTGTGGTCACCGGTTTTTCTCCATTTTTTTGATGTTGTGCTGACCAGTTTTTTCCATTTTTTTAGGTTGTGCTTACCGGTTTTTTTTTTTACGTTGTGCTGACCCTTGTTCTTTAATGACGCTATCCAGAGGAGGACACCTAAAGGCGAGCCGTAATGGCCTCATCTTCGGCAGGCTCCTCCGATTTTTTTTTTACGTTGTGCTGACCCTTGTTCCTTAAATGACTCTATCCAGAGGAGGACACCTAAAGGCGAGCCGTAATGGCTTCATCTTCGGCAGGCACCTCTGATTTTTTTCTGGTTTTTTTGCAGGCTCCTCCGATTTTTTTTTACATTGTGCTGACCCTTGTTCTTTAAATGACATCCAGAGGAAGATACCTAAAGGCGAGCCATAATAGCCTCATCTTCGTTAGCCTCCTCCAATTTTTTTTACGTTGTGCTTATCGGTTTTTTTTCCAGTTTTTTTTTTACGTTGTGCTGACAGGTTTTTTTTTACGTTTTGCTGACCGGTTTTTTTCCATTTATTTTATATTGTGCTGATCGGTTTTTTTCCATTTTTTTTAGGTTGTGCTGACCAGTTTTTTTTTACGTTGTGCTGACCCTTGTTCATTAAATGACGCTATCCAGAGGAAGGTACCTAAAGGCGAGCCGTAATGGCCTCAACTTCGGCAGGCTCCTCCGATTTTTTTTAACGTTGTGCTGGCCCTTGTTCTTTAAATGACGCTATCCCGAGGAGGACACCTAAAGGGGAGCCGTAATGGCCTCATCTTCGGCAGGCTCCTCCGATTTTTTTTCGTTTTTTTGCGTTGTGCTGACCCTTGTTCTTTAAATGACATTCAGAGGAGGACACCTAAAGGCGAGCCGTTATGGCCTCATCTTCGGTAAGCTCCTCCGATTTTTTGTTTTTTTTTTTGTTTTACGTTGTGCTTATCGGTTTTTTTCCTTTTTTTATGTTGGGCTGACCGGTTTTTTTACGTTGTGCTGACCGGTTTTTTTCTTTTTTTTGGGCTGTGCTGACCGGTTTTTTTCTAGTTTTTTTTTACGTTGTGCTGACCGTTTTTTTAGGTTGTGCTGACCGATTTTTTTTCCAGTTTTTTTTACGTTGTGGAAGGTGATGAGTGTCACGGATCATCACCTTCTCCATAATTAAGCGCGAATGAACATCTTAGATAAGAACAAGCGTGTTTGAATGGAAAATAAAGGAATTGTATTAATTCATCGAGACGCTGCAAAGCTCCTCACCCCCAACAATGGAGTTTAGAGACTCATGCCGTCAAAAGGTATGTAATTCAGATCTGAAAATGTCATGAGGTCCAAAATAAGTCTTTAAAAGTTGTTTAAATAGTAAACTAGTAGCCTAGGTTTACAGAAAATGAGTAAACTAAGATAATTGGTGCATAAATCCACTTCTGGGGCCCACTTGGTGTGTGCTGGGGCTGAGACTAAAGCTATCCACGAGTTGAGGCTTTTCTTGGAGTTGAACTCCAAGTTATGACGTGTTTTGGGCGTTCAACTCTGGATCATGACATTTTTCTGGCGTTTAACTCCAAACAGCAGCGTGTACTTGGCGTTCAACGCCAAGTTACGTCGTCTATCTTCGCGCAAAGTATGGACAATTATATATTGCTGGAAAGCCCTGGATGTCTACTTTCCAACGCCGTTGAGAGCGCGCCAATTGGACTCCTGTAGCTCCAGAAAATCCATTTCGAGTGCAGGGAGGTCAGGATCCAACAGCATCAGCAGTCCTTTTTCAGCCTAAGTCAGATTTCTGCTCAGCTTGCTCAATTTCAGTCAGAAAATACCTGAAATTACAGAAAAATACACACACTCATAGTAAAGTCCAGAAATATGATTTTTGCTTAAAAACTAATAAAATTCTATTAAAAACTAATTAAAACATACTAAAATCTACATGAAATTACCCCCAACAAGCGTATAAAATATCCGCTCATCAGTTGTGCTCCCTTGTACCTTAAATGACGTAATCCAGAGGAGGACACCTAAATGCGAGCCGTAATGGCCTAATCTTCGGCAGGCTCCTCCGATTTTTTTTTTACGTTGTTGACCCTAGTTCTTTAAATGACATCCAGAGGAGGACACCTAAAGGCGAGCCATATTAGCCTCATCTTCAGTAGGCTCCTCCGATTTTTTTTTACGTTGTGCTGATCGGTTTTTTTCAGATTTTTTTTAGTTTTTTTTTTACGTTTTGCTGACCGTTTTTTTTTTACGTTGTGCTGATCAGTTTTCTTCCAATTTTTTTACATTGTGCTGACCGGTTCATTTCCATTTTTTTAGGTTGTGCTGACCGGTTTTTTTTTTACGTTGTGCTGACCCTTGTTCTTTAAATGACGATATCCAGAGGAGGACACCTAAAGGCGAGCCGTAATGGCCTCATCTTCGGCAGGCTCCTCCGATTTTTTTTTACGTTGTGCTGACCCTTGTTCCTTAAATGACATCCAGAGGAGGACACCTAAAGGCGAGCCGTAATGGCCTCATCTTCGGCAGGCTCCTCCGATTTTTTTTTACGTTGTGCTGACCCTTGTACCTTAAATGACGTAATCCAGAGGAGGACACCTAAAGGCGAGCCGGACACCCAGAGGAAGATATCTAAAGGCGAGCCATAATAACCTCATCTTCGTTAGGCTACTCCGTTTTTTTTTACGTTTTGCATATCGGTTTTTTTTCCAGTTTTTTTTTACGTTGTGCTGACAGTTTTTTTTTACGTTGTGCTGACCGGTTTTTTTCCATTTATTTTATATTGTGCTGACCGGTTTTTTTAGGTTGTGCTGACCGGTTTTTTTTACGTTGTGCTGACCCTTGTTCATTAAATGACGTTATCCATAGGAGGACACCTAAAGGCGAGCCGTTATGGCCTCATCTTCGGTAGGCTCCTCCGATTTTTTGTTTTTTTTTTTACGGTGTGCTTATCGGTTTTTTTCCTTTTTTTATGTTGGGCTGACCGGTTTTTTTTTACGTTGTGCTGACCGGTTTTTTCTTTTTTTTTGGGCTGTGCTGACCGTTTTTTTTCTAGTTTTTTTTTACGTTGTGCTGACCGTTTTTTTAGGTTGTGCTGACCAGTTTTTTTCCAGTTTTTTTACGTTGTGCTGACCCTTGTTCTTTAAATGACGCTATCCAGAGGAGGACACCTAAAGGCGAGCCGTAATGGCCTCATCTTCGGCAGGCTCCTCCGATTTTTTTTCGTTGTGCTGACCGATTTTTTTCCTATTTTTTTTTACGTTGTTCGGACCCTTGTTCTTTAAATGACGCTATCCAGAGGAGGACACCTAAAGCCGAGCCGTAATGGCCTCATCTTTGGCAGGCTTCTCCAATTTTTTATCGTTGTGCTGACCGGTTTTTTTCGTTGTGCTGTCCGGTTTTTTTCGAGTTGTTTTTTTGTGCTGACTCTTGTTCTTTAAATGACGCTATCTAGAGCAGGACACCTAAAGGCGAGCCGTAATGGCCTCATCTTCGGCAGGCTCCTCCGATTTTTTTTACGTTGTGCTCACCGGTTTTTTTTATTTTTTTACGTTGTGCTGACCGGTTTTTTTCCATTTTTTTTAGGTTGTGCTTACCGGTTTTTTTTTATGTTGTGCTGACCCTTGTTCTTTAAATGACGCTATCTAGAGGAGGACACCTAAAGGCGAGCCGTAATGGCCTCATCTTCGGCATGCTCCCCCGATTTTTTTTACGTTGTGCTGACCGATTTTTTTCCAGTTTTTTTTTACGTTGTGCTGACCAGTTTTTTTTCGTCGTGATGACCGGTTTTTTTCCATTTTTTTAGGTTGTGCTGACTGGTTTTTTTTTTTTTACGTTGTGCTGACCCTTGTTCTTTAAATGACGATATCTAGAGGAGGACACCTAAAGGCGAGCCGTAATGGCCTCATCTTCGGCAGGCTCCTCCGATTTTTTTTTTACGTTGTTGGTGCACGAATTTGTAATCCGCACAACTAACCAGCAAGTGCACTGGGTCGTCCAAGTAATACCTTACGTGAGTAAGGGTCGATCCCACGGAGATTATTGGTTTGAAGCAAGCTATATTTATTTTATTAATCTTAGTCAGGAGGCCAATGGGATTATAAGTGAAATTACTAGATTTGATTATAAAAATAAAAGAGAATAACAGCGTTACTTGTTATGCAGTAATGAGAAGTATGTTGGAGTTTTGGAGATGCTTTGTCCTTCGAACTTCAACTCTTCCTTAAAATCCTTCAATACACGAAAAGTTCCTTCCATGGCAAGCTCTATGTAGGGTGTCACCGTTGTCAATGGCTACCTCCCATCCTCTCAGTGAAAA
>NC_029779.3:22155746-22162891 GCF_000817695.3 Arachis duranensis
GGTTTTTTTTTAGTTTTTTTTTAGTTTTTTTTTTTACGTTTTGCTGACCGTTTTTTTTTTACGTTGTGCTGATCGGTTTTTTTCCAATTTTTTTACATTGTGCTGACCGGTTCATTTCCATTTTTTTAGGTTGTGCTGACCGGTTTTTTTTTTTACATTGTGCTGACCCTTGTTCATTAAATAACGCTATCTCGAGGAGGACACCTAAAGGGGAGCCGTAATGGCCTCATCTTCGGCAGGCTCCTCCGATTTTTTTTCGGTTTTTTTTACGTTGTCCTGACCCTTTTTCTATAAGTGACATCCAGAGGAGGACACCTAAAGGCGAGCCGTAATGGCCTCATCTTCGGTAGGCTCCTCCGATTTTTTGTTTTCTTTTTACGTTGTGCTGACCGGTTTTTTTTTACGTTGTGCTGACCGGTTTTTTTCTTTTTTTTTTTTGGGCTTTGCTGACTGTTTTTTTCCAGTTTTTTTTTACGTTGTGCTGACCATTTTTTAGGTTGTGCCTTCCTGTTTTTTTTCCAGGTTTTTTTTTACGTTGTGCTGACCCTTGTTCTTTAAATGACGCTATCCAGAAGAGGACACCTAAAGGAGCCATAATGGCCTCATCTTCGGCAGGCTCCTCCGATTTTTTTCGTTGTGCTGACCGTTTTTTTTCCAGTTTTTTTTTCGTTGTGCTGATCGGTTTTTTTTCCAGTTTTTTTGTGCTGATCCTTGTTCTTTAAATAACGCTATCCAGAGCAGGACAACTAAAGCCGAGCCGTAATGGCCTCATCTTCGACAGACTCTGATTTTTTTCGTTGTGGTGACCGGTTTTTTTCCAGCTTTTTTTTACGTTGTGCTGACCCTTGTTCTTTAAATGACGATATCCAGAGGAGGACACCTAAAGGCAAGATGTAATGGCCTCATCTTCAGCAGGCTCCTCCGATTTTTTTTTTTTTACGTTGTGCTGACCCTTGTACCTTAAATGACGCAATCCAGAGGAGGACACCTAAATGCGAGCCGTAATGGCCTCATCTTCGGCAGGCTCCTCCGATTTTTTTTTTACGTTGTGTTGACTCTTGTTCTTTAAATGACATCCAGAGGAGAACACCTAAAGGCGAGCCATAATAGCCTCATCTTCGGTAGGCTCCTCCGATTTTTTTTTACGTTGTGCTGATCGTTTTTTTTTCAGTTTTTTTTAGTTTTTTTTTATGTTGTGCTGACCGGTTTTTTTTACGTTGTGCTGACCGGTTTTTTTCCAATTTTTTTACATTGTGCTGACCGGTTCATTTCCATTTTTTTTAGGTTGTGCTGACCATTTTTTTTTTACGTTGTACTGACCCTTGTTCATTAAATGACGCTATCCAGAGGAGGACAGCTAAAGGCGAGCCGTAATGGCCTCATCTTCTGCAGGCTCCTCCGATTTTTTTTTGTTGTGCTGACTAGTTTTTTTCCAGTTTTCTTTTTCGTTGTGCTGACGTGTTTTTTTTCCAGTTTTTTTTTGTGCTAACCCTTGTTCTTTATATGACGCTATGCAGAGCAGGACAACTAAAGGCGAGCCGTAATGGCCTCATCTTCGACAGGCTCCTCTGATTTTTTTTCGTTGTGGTGACCGATTTCTTTCCAGTTTTTTTTAAGTCGTGCTGACTATTGTTTTTTAAATGACGCTATCCAGAGGAGGACACCTAAAGGCGAGCCGTAATGGCCTCATCTTCGGCAGGCTCCTCCGATTTTTTTTATGTTTTGCTGACCGGTTTTTTTCCAGTTTTTTTTACGTTGTGCTTACCGGATTTTTTCCATTTTTTTAGGTTGTGTTGACTGGTTTTTTTTTTACATTGTGCTGACCCTTATTCTTTAAATGACGCTATCCAGAGGAGGACACCTAAAGGCAAGCCGTAATGGCCTCATCTTCGGCATGCTCCTCCGATTTTTTTTTACGTTGTGTTGACCAATTTTTTCCAAGTTTTTTTTCCATTTTTTTACATTGTTCTGACCAGTTTTTTTTTTACGTTGTGCTGACCGGTTTTTTTCCAATTTTTAGGTTGTGCTGACCGGTTTTTTTTATACGTTGTGCTGACCCTTGTTCTTTAAATGACGCTATCCAGAGGAGGACACCTAAAGGCGAGCTGTAATGGCTCATCTTCGGTAGGCTCCTCCGATATTTTTTTACGTTGTGCTGATCGATTTTTTTCCATTTTTTTATACGTTGTGCTGACTGGTTTTTTTTTTACCGTTGTGCAGACCAGTTTTTTTTTACATCGCGCTGACCGGTTTTTTTCCATTTTTTTAGGTTGTGCTGACTGGTTTCTTTTTTTTTTATGTTGTGTTGACCCTTTTTCTTTAAAAGACGTTATCCAGAGGAGGACACCTAAAGGCGAGCCATAATGGCCTCATCTTCGGCAGGCTCCTCCGATTTTTATTTTACGTTGTGCTGACCGGTTTTTTTCCATTTTTTTACGTCGTGCTGACCGGTTTTTTTTCCATTTTTTAGATTGTGCTGACCGATTTTTGATTTTTTTATTTTTTTTTTACGTTGTGCTGACCCTTGTTCTTTAAATGACGCTATCCAGAGGAGGACACCTAAAGCCGAGCTGTAATGGCCTCATCTTCGGCAGGATCCTCAATTTTTTTTTATTTTTTTTCGTTGTGCTGACCGATTTTTTTTCCAGTTTTTTTTTGTGCTGACCCTTGTTCTTTAAATGACGCTATCCAGAGGAGGACTAAAGGTTTTTTTTTTACGTTGTGCTGACCAGTTTTTTTCCATTTTATTTAGGTTGTGCTGACCGTTTTTTTTTTTATGTTCTGCTGACCCTTGTTCTTTAAAAGACGCAATCCAGAGGACGACACCTAAAGGCGAGCCGTAATGGCCTCATCTGCTGCAGGCTCCTCCGATTTTTTTTAGGTTGTGCTGATCATTGTTCTTTAAATGACATCCAGAGGAGGAAACCTAAAGGCGAGCCGTAATGGCCTCATCTTCGGTAGGCTCCTCCGATTTTTTTTAAGTTGTGCTGATCGGTTTTTTTTCATTTTTTTTATACATTGTGCTGACCGTTTTTTTTTTTGTTGTGCTGAAAGATTTTTTCCATTTTTTTAGGTTATGCTAACCATTTTTTTTACGTTATGCTGGCTCTTTTTCTTTAAATGACGCTATCCAGAAGAGGACACCTAAAGGCGAGCCGTAATGGCCTCAACTTCGGCAGGCTCCTCCGATTTTTTTTTACGTTGTGCTGACCATTTTTTTTCCTTTTTTTACGTTGTGCTGACTGGTTTTTTTCCATTTTTTTAGGTTGTGCTGATCGTTTTTTTTTACGTTGTGCTAACCCTTGTTCTTTTAATGACGCTATCGAGAGGAGGACACCTAAAGGTGAGCCGTAATGGCCTCATCTTCGGCAGGCTCCTCCGATTTTTTTTTATGTTGTGCTGACCGGTTTTTTTTACATTATGCTGACCGGTTTTTTTCCATCTTTTTAGGTTTTGCTGACGGTTTTTTTTTTTATGTTGTGCTGACCCTTGTTCTTTTTATGACGCTATTCAAAGGAAGACACCTAAAGGCGACCCATAATGGTCTCATCTTCGGCAGCCTCCTCCAATTTTTTTTTTACGTTGTACTGACCGATTTTTTCCATTTTTTTACGTTGTGCTGACCAGTTTTTTTCTATTTTTTTTAGGTTGTGCTGACCGTTTTTTTTTACGTTGTGCTGACCCTTGTTCTTTAAATGACGCTATCCCGAGGAGGACACCTAAAGGCGAGCCGTAATGGCCTCATCTTCGGCAGGCTCCTCCGATATTTTTTTTCGTTGTGCTGACCGGTTTTTTTCAGTTTTTTTTTAAGTTGTGCTGACCCTTGTTCTTTAAATGACATCCAGAGGAGGACACCTAAAGGCGAGCCGTAATGGACTTATCTTCGGTAGGCTCCTCCGACTTTTTTTTACGTTGTGCTGATTGGTTTTTTTCCATTTTTTTATACGTTGTGCCGATCAGTTTTTTTTTTTTACGTTGTGCTGACCGATTTTTTTCCTTTTTTTAGGTTGTGCTGACCCTTGTTCTTTAAATGACGCTATCCAGAGGAGGACACCTAAAGGCGAGCCGTAATGGCCTCATCTTTGGCAGGCTCCTCCAATTTTTTTTACGTTGTGCTGCCCGGTTTTTTTTGTTTTTTTAACGTTGTGCTGACTGGTTTTTTTCCATTTTTTTTAGGTTGTGTTGACCAGTTTTTTTTTTACGTTGTGCTGACCCTTGTTCTTTAAATGACGCTATCCAGAGGAGGACACCTAAAGGCGAGCCGTAATGGCCTCATCTTCGGCAGGCTCCTCCAATTTTTTTTTGTGCTGACCGGTTTTTTCATTTTTTTTACGTTGTGCTGACTGGTTTTTTTTCCATTTTTTTAGGTTGTGTTGACCAGTTTTTTTTTACGTTGTGCTGACCCTTGTTCTTTAAATGACGCTATCCAGAGGAGGACACGTAAAGGCGAGCCGTCATGGCCTCATCTTTCGCAGGCTACTCCGATTTTTTCTACGTTGGGCTGACTGGTTTTTTTCCCAGTTTTTTTTTACGTTGTGTTGACCAGTTTTTTTTTCATTTTTTTATGTTTTGCTGACCCTTGTTCTTTAAATGACAATATCTATAGGTGGACACCTAAAGGCGAGCCGTAATGGCCTAATCTTTAGCAGGCTCCTCCGATTTTTTTTACGCTGTGCTGATCGGTTTTTTTTCCATTTTTTTAGGTTGTGCTGACCGGTTTTTTTTTTACGTTGTGCTGACCCTTGTTCTTTAAATGACGCTATCCAGAGGAGGACCCCTAAAGGCGAGCCGTAATGGCCTCATCTTCGGCAGGCTCCTCCGATTTTTTTTACGTTGTGCTGACCATTTTTTTCCATTTTTTTTACGTTGTGCTGACCGGTTTTTTTCCATTTTTTTTAGGTTGTTCTGACCGTTTTTTTGTTTACGTTGTGCTGACCCTTGATCTTTAAATGACGCTATCCAGAAGAGGACACCTAAAGGTGAGCCGTAATGGCCTCATCTTCGGCAGGTTCCTCCGATTTTTTTATGTTGTGCTGACCGGTTTTTTTTTTACATTGTGCTGACCGATTTTTTTTCCATTTTTTTAGGTTTTGCTGACGGGTTTTTTTTTATGTTGTGCTGAGCTTTGTTCTTTTAATGACGTTATCCAAAGGAAGACACCTAAAGGCAAGCTGTAATGGTCTCATCTTCGGCAGGATCCTCTGATTTTTTTTACGTTGTGCTGACCGGTTTTTTCCATTTTTTTTACGTTGTGCTGACCAATTTTTTTCCATTTTTTTAGGTTATGCTGACCGGTTTTTTTTTTATGTTGTGCTGACCCTTGTTCTTTAAATGACGCAATCCATAGGAGAACACCTAAAGGCGAGCCGTAATTGGCACATCTTCGACAGGCTCCTCCAATTTTTTTTTTCGTTGTGCTGACCGGTTTTTTTTCCAATTTTTTTTGTGCTGACCCTTGTTCTTTAAATGATGGTATCCAGAGAAGGACACCTAAAGGGGAGCCGTAATGGCCTCATCTTCGGCAGGCTCCTCCGATATCTATTTTTTCGTTGTGCTGACCGGTTTTTTTTCAGTTTTTTTTAAGTTGTGCTGACCCATTTTTTTTTTATGTTGTGTTGACCAATTTTTTTCCATTTTTTTAACGTTGTGTTCAATGTTTTTTTTTTACGTTGTGCTGACCAGTTTTTTTTCCATTTTTTTAGGTTGTGCTTACCGATTTTTTTTTACGTTGTGCTGACCGTTTTTTTTTATTTTTTTTTACGTTGTGCTGACCCTTGTTCTTTAAATGACGCTATCCAGAGGAGAACACTAAAGGCGTGCCGTAATGGCCTCATCTTCGGTAGGCTCCTCCGATTTATTTTTTTACATTGTGCTGACCCTTGTACTTTAAATGACGCTATCCAGAGGAGGACACCTAAACGCGAGCCGTAATGGCCTCGTCTTCGGTAGGCTCCTCTGATTTATTTTTTTACGTTGTTCTGAACGGTTTTTTTTTACGTTGTGCTGACCGGTTTTTTTCTAGTTTTTTTCCATTTTTTTTACGTTGTGTTGACCGGTTTTTTTCCATTTTTTACGTTGTGCTGACCAGTTCTTTTTCACTTTTTAGCTTGTGCTGACCGGTTTTTTTATACATTGTGCTGACTCTTGTTCTTTAAATGATGCTATGCAGAGGAGGACACCTAAAGGCGAGCCATAATGGCCTCATCTTCGGCAGGCTCCTCCGATTTTTTTTTCATTGTGCTGACCGGTTTTTTTCCAGATTTTTTTTACGATGTGCTGACCCTTGTTCTTTAAATGACGCTATCCAGAGGAGGACACCTAAAGGCGAGCCGTAATGGCCTCATCTTCGGCAGGCTCCTCCGATTTTTTTTTACGTTGTGCTGATCGGTTTTTTTCATTTTTTTTATACATTGTGCTGACCGGTTTTTTTTATGTTTTGCTGACCGGTTTTTTCCATTTTTTGACGTTGTGCTGATCCTTGTTCTTTAAATGATGCTATCCAGAGAAGGACACCTAGAGGCGAGCCGTAATGGTCTCATCTTCGGCAGGCTCCTCCGATTTTTTTTTACGTTGTGCTAACCCGTTTTTTTTCCAATTTTTTTTTACGTTATGCTGACCCTTGTTCTTTAAATGATGCTACCCAGAGGAGGACACCTAAAGGCGAGCCGTAATGGTCTCATCTTCGGCAGGCTCCTCCAATTTTTTTTTATGTTGTCCTGACTGGTTTTTCTTCCAGTTTTTTTTACGTTGTGCTGACCCTTGTTCTTTAAATGGCGCTATCCAGAGGAGGACACCTAAAGGTGAGCCGTAATGGCCTCATCTCCGGCAGGCTCCTCCGATTTTTTTTTTACGTTAGGCTGACCGGTTTTTTTTTTACATTGTGGTGACCGATTTTTTTTCCTTTTTTTAGGTTTTGCTGACGGGTTTTTTTTTTTTATGTTGGGCTGACCCTTGTTCTTTAAATGACGTTATCCAGAGGAAGTCACCTAAAGTCGAGCCGTAATGGTCTCATATTCGGCAGGCTCCTCTGATTCTTTTTGCGTTGTGCTGACCAGTTTTTTCCATTTTTTTTACGTTGTGCTGACCAGTTTTTTTCCATCTTTTTTAGGTTGTGCTGACCGTTTTTTTTTTTACGTTGTGCTGAC
>NC_029779.3:22164373-22171980 GCF_000817695.3 Arachis duranensis
GTTCTTTAGATGACGCTATCCAGAGGAGGACACCTAAAGGCGAGCCGTAATGGCCTCATCTTCGGCATGCTCCTCCGATTTTTTTTTTGCGTTGTGCTGACCCTTGTTCCTTAAATGACGTTATCCAAAGGAGGACATGTAAAGACGAGCCGTAATGGCCTTATCTTCGGTAGGCTCCTCCGATTTTTTTTTACGTTGTGCTGACCATTTTTTTCCATTTTTTTACGTTGTGTTGACCAGTTTTTTTTACTTTGTGCTGACCGGTTTTTTTCCAGTTTTTTTTTACGTTGTGCTGACCCTTATTCTTTAAATGACGCTATCCAGAGGAGGAAACCTAAAGGCGAGCCGTAATGGCCTCATCTTCGGCATGCTCCTCCGATTTTTTTTTGCGTTGTGCAGACCGGTTTTTTTCCATTTTTTTACGTTGTGCTGACCCTTGTTCCTTAAATGATGCTATCCAAAGGAGGACACGTAAAGACGAGCCATAATGGCCAAATCTTCGGTAGGCTCCTCCGATTTTTTTTACATTGTGCTGACCGTTTTTTCCCTTTTTTTACGTTGGTGCTGACCAGTTTTTTTTTACGTTGTGCTGACCGGGTTTTTTCTAGTTTTTTTTACGTTGTGTTGACCGTTTTTTTTCCAGTATTTTCCATTTTTTTACGTTGTGCTGACCATTTTTTTTATGTTGTGCTGACCGATTTTTTTCGTTTTTTTTAGGTTGTGCTGACCGGTTTTTTTTTTTACGTTATGCTGACCCTTTTTCTTTAAATGACGCTATCCAGAGGAGGACAACTAAAGGCGAGCCGTAATGGCCTCATCTTCGGTAGGCTCCTCTGATTTTTTTTACGTTGTGCTGACCGGTTTTTTTCAGTTTTTTTTACGTTGTGCTGACTGGTTTTTTTTTCATTTTTTTAGGTTGTGCTGACCGGTTTTTTTTGTGCTGATCCTTGTTCTTTAAATGACGCTATCTAGAGGAGGACACCTAAAGGCGAGCCGTAATGGCCTCATCTTCAGCAGCCTTCTCCGATTTTTTTCGTTGTGCTGACCGGTTTTTTTCCAGTTTTTTTTTTTACGTTGTGCTGACCCTTGTTCTTTAAATGACGCTATCCAGAGGAGGACACCTAAAGGCGAGCCGTAATGGCCTCATCTTCGGCAGACTCCTCCGATTTTTTTTTATATTGTGCTGACCGGTTTTTTTCCCTTTTTTTTTGCGTTGTGCTGACCAGTTTTGTTTCCATTTTTTTTTACGTTGTGCTGACCGGTTTTTTTTTTTACGTTATGCAGACCCTTGTTCTGTGTTGACCGGTTTTTTTTTACGTTCTGCTGACTCTTGTTCTTTAAATGACGCTATCCAGAGGAGGAAACCGAAAGGCGAGCCTTAATGGCCTCATCTCCAGCAGGCTCCTCCGATTTTTTTTTTTGTGCTGACCGGATTATTTTTAGTTTTTTTTCTTTTTCGTTGTGCTGACTTGTTTTTTTTCCTGTTTTTTTTTGTGCTGACCCTTGTTCTTTAAATGACGCTATCCAGAAGAGGACACCTAAAGTCGAGCCATAATGGCCTCATCTTCGGCAGGCTCCTCCGATGTTTTTTCGTTGTGCTGACCTGTTTTTTTCCAGTTTTTTTTATTACGTTTTGCTGACCCATGTTCTTTAAATGACATCCAGAGGAGGACACCTAAAGGCGAGCCGTAATGGCCTCAACTTCGGTAGGCTCCTCCGATTTTTTTTATTACGTTGTGCTGATCGGTTTTTTTCAATTTTTTTCTAGGTTGTGCTGACCATTTATTTTTACGTTGTGCTGACCGGTTTTTTTCCATTTTTTTAGGTTGTGCTGACCGGTTTTTTTTTACGTTGTGCTGACCCTTGTTCTTTAAATGACGCTATCCAGAGGAGGACACCTAAAGGCGAGCCGTAATGGCATCATCTTCGGCATGCTCCTCCGATTTTTTTTTTGCGTTGTGCTGACCGTTTTTTTTTCCATTTTTTTTACGTTGTGCTGACCCTTGTTCCTTAAATGACGCTATCCAAAGGAGGACACGTAAAGACGAGCCGTAATGGCCTTATCTTCGGTAGGCTCCTCCGATTTTTTTTTACGTTGTGCTAACTCTTTTTTTCCTTTTTTTTACGTTGGGCTGACCTGTTTTTTTTTTACTTTGTGCTGACCGATTTTTTTCCAGTTTTTTTGTGCTGACCCTTGTTCTTTAAATGATGCTATCGAGAGGAGGACACTTAAAGGCGAGCCGTAATGGCCTCATCTTCGGCAGGCTCCTCCGATATTTTTTTTTTCGTTGTGCTGACCGGTTTTTTTTGAATTTTTTTTTAGGTTGTGCTGACCATTGTTCTTTAAATGACATCCAGAGGAGGACACCTAAAGGCGAGCCGTAACGGCCTCATATTCGGTAGGCTCCTCCGACTTTTTTTTTACGTTGTGCTGATTGGTTTTTTTCCATTTTTTTATACGTTGTGTCGACCGGTTTTTTTTTTTACGTTTTGCTGACCGGTTTTATTCCTATTTTTAGGTTGTGCTTACCCCATTTTTTTTTTTACGTTGTGTTGACCCTTGTTCTTTAAATGACGATATCCAGAGGAGGACACCTAAAGGCGAGCCGTAATGGCCTCATCTTCAGCATGCACCTCCGATTTTTTTACGTTGTGCTGAAGTTCTTTAAATGACGCTATCCAGAGGAGGACACCTAAAGGCGAGCCGTAATGGCCTCTTCTTCGACAGGCTCCTCCGATTTTTTTTTTGGTTGTGCTGACCAATTTTTTTCCGATTTTTTTAAGTTGTGTTGACCGATTTTTTTTTACGTTGTGCTGACCCTTGTTCTTTAAATGACGCTATCCAGAGGAGGACACCTAAAGGCGAGCCGTAATGGCCTCATCTTCGGTAGGCTCCTCCAATTTATTTTTTTACATCGTGCTAACCCTTGTTCTTTAAATGACGCTGTCCAGAGGAGGACACCTAAACGCGAGCCGTAATGGCCTCATCTTCGGTAGGCTCCTCTGATTTATTTTTTTACGTTGTTCTGAACGTTTTTTTTTACGTTGTGCTGACCGATTTTTTTTCCATTTTTTTTACGTTGTGTTGACCGATTTTTTTCCAGTTTTTTTCCATTTTTTTACGTTGTGCTGACCAGTTTTTTTTATGTTGTGCTGACCGGTTTTTTTTCCATTTTTTAGGTTGTGCTGACCGAGTTTTTTTATACGTTGTGCTGACCCTTGTTCTTTAAATGACGCTATCCAGAGGAGGACAACTAAAGGCGACCCGTAATGGCCACATCTTCGACAGGCTCCTCCTATTTTTTTTAGTTTTGCTGACCGGTTTTTTTCCAATTTTTTTTTACGTTGTAATGACCAATTTTTTTTTTTACGTTGTGCTGACCCTTGTTCTTTAAATGACGCTATCCAGAGGAGGACACCTAAAGGCGAGCCGTAATGGCCTCATCTTCGGTAGGCTCCTCTGATTTATTATTTTATGTTGTACTGAATGGTTTTTTTTTACGTTGTGCTGACCAGTTTTTTTCCAGTTTTTTTTACGTTGTGTTGACCAGTTTTTTTCCAGTTTTTTCCATTTTTTACGTTGTGCTGACCAGTTTTTTTCCAGTTTTTTTTACGTTGTGTTGACCAGTTTTTTTCCAGTTTTTTCCATTTTTTACGTTGTGCTGACCAGTTTTTTTCCATTTTTTAGGTTGTGCTGACCGATTTTTTTTATACGTTATGCTGACCCTTGTTCTTTAAATGATGCTTTCCAGAGGAGGATACCTAAAGGCGAGACGTAATGGCCTCATCTTCGGCAGGTTCCTCCGATTTTTTTTCTTTTTCATTGTGCTGACCGGTTTTTTTCCAATTTTTTTTTACGTTGTGCTGACCCTTGTTCTTTAAATGACATCCAGAGGAGGACACCTAAAGGCGAGCCGTAATGGCCTCATCTTCGGTAGGCTCCTCCAATTTTTTTTTACGTTGTGCTGATCGGTTTTTTTTCATTTTTTTATAGATTGTGCTGACCGTTTTTTTTTTATGTTTTGCTGACCGGTTTTTTCCATTTTTTTAGGTTGTGCTGACCAGTTTTTTTTTTACTTTGTGCTGACCCTTGTTCTTTAAATGACGCTATCCAGAGGAGGACACCTAAAGGCGAGCCGTAATGGCCTCATCTTCGGTAGGCTCCTCTGATTTATTATTTTATGTTGTACTGAATGGTTTTTTTTTACGTTGTGCTGACCAGTTTTTTTCCAGTTTTTTTTACGTTGTGTTGACCAGTTTTTTTCCAGTTTTTTCCATTTTTTACGTTGTGCTGACCAGTTTTTTTCCATTTTTTAGGTTGTGCTGACCGATTTTTTTTATACGTTATGCTGACCCTTGTTCTTTAAATGATGCTTTCCAGAGGAGGATACCTAAAGGCGAGACGTAATGGCCTCATCTTCGGCAGGTTCCTCCGATTTTTTTTCTTTTTCATTGTGCTGACCGGTTTTTTTCCAATTTTTTTTTACGTTGTGCTGACCCTTGTTCTTTAAATGACATCCAGAGGAGGACACCTAAAGGCGAGCCGTAATGGCCTCATCTTCGGTAGGCTCCTCCAATTTTTTTTTACGTTGTGCTGATCGGTTTTTTTTCATTTTTTTATAGATTGTGCTGACCGTTTTTTTTTTATGTTTTGCTGACCGGTTTTTTCCATTTTTTTAGGTTGTGCTGACCAGTTTTTTTTTTACGTTGTGCTGACCCTTGTTCTTTAAATGATGCTATCCAGAGGAGGACACCTAAAAGCGAGCCGTAATTGCCTCTTCTTCGGCAGGCTCGTCCGATTTTTTTTTACGTTGTGCTAACCAGTTTTTTTCCATTTTTTTTACGTTGTGCTGACCCTTGTTCTTTAAATGATGCTACCCAGAGGAGGACAGCTAAAGGCGAGCCGTAATGGTCTCATCTTCGGCAGGCTCCTCCGATTTTTTTTTATGTGGTGCTGACCGATTTTTTTTCCAATTTTTTTACGTTGTGCTGACCCTTGTTCTTTAAATGACATCCAGAGGAGGACACCTAAAGGCGAGCCGTAATGGCCTCATCTTCGGTAGGCTCCTCCGATTTTTTTTACGTTGTGCTGATCGGGTTTTTTCATTTTTTTATAGATTGTGCTGACCGATTTTTTTTATGTTTTGCTGACCAGTTTTTTCCATTTATTTAGGTTGTGCTGACCAGTTTTATTTTTACGTTGTGCTGACCCTTGTTCTTTAAATGATGCTATCTAGAGGAGGACACCTAAAAGCGAGCCGTAATTGCCTCATCTTCGGCAGGCTCGTCCGATTTTTTTTTTTTACGTTGTGCTAACCGGTTTTTTTTCCAGTTTTTTTTACATTGTGCTGACCCTTGTTCTTTAAATGATGCTACCCAGAGGAGGACAGCTAAAGGCGAGCCGTAATGTTCTCATCTTCGGCAGGCTCCTCCGATTTTTTTTTATGTGGTGCTGACTGATTTTTTTTCCAGTTTTTTTACGTTATGCTGACCCTTGTTCTTTAAATGACGCTATTCAGAGGAGGACACCTAAAGGTGAGCCGTAATGGCCTCATCTTCGGCAGGCTCCTCCCATTTTTTTTACGTTGTGCTGACCGATTTTTTTTTAAATTGTGGTGACCGGTTTTTTTTCCTTTTTTTAGGTTTTGCTGACGGGGTTTTTTTTTATGTTGTGCTAACCCTTGTTCTTTAAATGACGCTATCCAGAGGAAGACACCTAAAGGCGAGCCGTAATGGTCTCATCTTCGGCAGGCTCCTCCGATTTTTTTTATGTTGTCCTGACCGGTTTTTTTCATTTTTTTTACGTTGTGCTGACCAGTTTTTTTCCATCTTTTTTAGGTTGTGCTGACTGGTTTTTTTTTTTTACGTTGTGCTGACCCTTGTTCTTTAAATGACGCTATCTAGAAGAGGACACCTAAAGGCGAGCCGTAATGGCCTCATCTTCGGCAAGCTCCTCCAATTTTTTTTCGTTGTGCTGACCGTTTTTTTTTCCAGTTTTTTTATGTTGTGCGGATCGGGTTTTTTTTTGTGCTGACCCTTTTTCTTTAAATGACGCTATCCAGAGGAGAATACCTAAAGGCGAGCCGTAATGGCCTCATCTTCGGCAGGCTCCTCCAATTTTTTTTTTCGTTATGGTAACTGGGTTTTTTTCCAGTTTTTTTTACGTTGTGCTGACCCTTATTCTTTAAAGTACATCCAGAGGAGGACACCTAAAGGCGAGCCATAATGGCCTCATCTTCGGTAGGCTCCTCCGATTTTTTTTTGACGTTGTACTGATCGGTTTTTTTTCATTTTTATTATACATTGTGCTGACTGGTTTTTTTTACCGTTGTGCTGACTGGTTTTTTTTTTACGTTGTGCTGACCGGTTTTTTTCCATTTTTTTTAGGTTGTGCTGACCGGTTTTTTTTCACGTTTTGTTGACCCTTGTTCTTTAAATGACGCTATCCAAACGAGGACACCTAAAGGAGAGCCGTAATGGCCTCATCTTCGGCAGGCTCCTCCAATTTTTTTTTACGTTGTGCTGACCGGTTTTTTTCCACTTTTTTTACGTTGTGCTGACTGGTCTTTTTCCATTTATTTATAAAGGCGAGCCGTAATGGCCTCATCTTCGGCAGGCTCCTCCGATTTTTTTTACGTTGTTCTGACCGGTTTTTTTCCATTTTTTAGGTTGTGCTGATCGGTTTTTTTTTTTTTTACGTTGTGCTGACCCTTTTTCTTTAAATGACGCTATCCAGAGGAGGACACCTAAAGGCGAGCCGTAATGGGCTCATCTTCGTCATGCACCTCCGATTTTTTTTTACGTTGTGCTGACCCTTGTTCTTTAAATGACGATATCCAGAGGAGGACACCTAAAAGCGAGCCATAATGGCCTCATCTTCGGCATGCACCTCCGTTTTTTTTTTTACGTTGTGCTGAAGTTCTTTAAATGACGCTATCCAGAGGAGGACACCTAAAGGCGAGCCGTAATGGCCTCATCTTTGGCAGGCTCCTCCGATTTTTTTGTTGTGCTGGCCGGTTTTTTTCCAGTTGTTTTTACGTTATGCTGACCGGTTTTTTTTTTTACGTTGTGCTGACCCTTGTTCTTTAAATGACGCTATCCAGAGGAGGACACCTAAAGGAGAGCCGTAATGGCCTCATCTTCGGCAGGCTCCTCCGATTTTTTTTTACGTTGTGCTGACCGGTTTTTTTCCATTTTTTTACATTGTGCTGACCGGTTTTTTTCCATTTTTTTTAGGTTGTGTTGACCGGTTTTTTTTTTTTTACGTTGTGCTGACCCTTACTCTTTAAATGACGCTATCAAGAGGAGGACACCTAAACGCGAGCCGTAATGGCCTCATCTTCGTTAGGCTCCTCCAATTTTTTTTACGTTGTGCTTATCGGTATTTTGTCCAGTTTTTTTTTTACGTTGCGTTGACCAGTTTTTTTCCAGTTATTTTCCATTTTTTTACGTTGTGCTGACCGGTTTTTTTTTACGTTGTGCTGAACAGTTTTTTTCCATTTTTTTAGGTTGTGCTTACAGGGTTTTTTTTTACGTTGTGCTGACCAGTTTTTTTCCATTTTTTTAGGTTGTGCTGACCGGTTTTTTTTATTTTCTTTTTACTTTGT
>NC_029779.3:22172027-22176152 GCF_000817695.3 Arachis duranensis
CCGATTTTTTTTGTTGTGCTGACCGGTTTTTTTTGGTTTTTTTCCAATTTTTTTTGTTATGCTGACCGGTTTTTTTTTACATTGTGCTGACCAGTTTTTTTCCATTTTTTTACGTTGTGCTTACAGGTTTTTTTTTTACGTTGTGCTGACCGATTTTTTTAATTTTTTTTACCTTGTGCTGACCTTTGTTCTTTAAATGACGCTATCCAGAGGAGGACACCAAAAGGCAAGCCGTAATGGCCTCATCTTCGGCAGGCTCCTCCGATTTTTTTTTTACATTGTGTTGACCCTTGTTCTTTAAATGATATCTAGAGGAGGACACCTAAAGGCGAGCCGTAGTGGCCTCATCTTCGGTAGGCTACTCTAATATTTTTATTTTTTTTACGTTGTGCTAACCGGTTTTTTTCCATTTTTTTAGGTTGTGCTGACCGGTTTTTTCTTTTACGTTGTGCTGACCTTGTTCTTTAAATGAAGCTATCGAGAGGAGGACACCTAAAGGCGAGCCGTAATGGCCTCATCTTTGGAATGCTACTGCAATTTTTTTTACATTGTGTTGACCGGTTTTTTTCCAGTTTTTTTCCATTTTTTAACGTTGTGTTGACCGGTTTTTTTCCACTTTTTTTTCCATTTTTTTACGTTGTGCTGACCAGTTTTTTTTTACGTTGTGCTGACTGGTTTTTTCCAGTTTTTTTTCCATTTTTTTTACGTTGTGTTGACCGATTTTTTTCCATTTTTTTACGTTGTGCTGACCGGTTTTTTTCCATTTTTTAGGTTGTGCTGACAGGTTTTTTTTTATACGTTGTGCTGACCCTTGTTCTTTAAATGACGCTATCCAGAGGAGGACACCTAAAGGCGAGCCGTAATGGCCTCATCTTCGGTAGGCTCCTCTGATTTTTTTTTACGTTGTGCTGACCGATTTTTTTCCAGTTTTTTTTACGTTGTGCTGATCGGTTTTTTTTCAGTTTTTTATTTTTTTTTATTTTACGTTGTGCTTACCGATTTTTTTCCACTTTTTTAGGTTTTGCTTACCGGTTTATTTTTTTTATTTTTTTTTACGTTGTGCTGACCCTTGTTCTTTAAATGACGCTATCCAGAGGAGGGCACCTAAAGGTGAGCCGTAATAGCCTCATCTTTGGCAGACTCCTCCGATTTTTTTTTTACGTTGTGTTGACCGGTTTTTTTTCCATTTTTTTTATGTTGTGCTGACCGGTTTTTTTTTTTGCTGACCCTTTTTCTTTAAATGACGCTATCCAGAGGAGGACACCTAAAGGCGAGCCGTAATGGCCTCATCTTCGGCAGACTCCTCCGATTTTTTATTTCGTTATGCTGACTGGTTTTTTTTCCAGTTTTTTTTTTACGTTGTGCTGACCCTTGTTCTTTAAAGTACATCCAGAGGAGGACACCTAAAGGCGAGCCGTAATGGCCTCATCTTCGGTAGGCTCCTCCGATTTTTTTCTTTACGTTGTGCTGATCGGTTTTTTTCATTTTTTTTATACGTTGTGCTGACTGGTTTTGTTTTTTACGTTATGCTGACCGGTTTTTTTCCATTTTTTTAGGTTGTGTGGACCGGTTTTTTTTTCACGTTTTGTTGACCCTTGTTCTTTAAATGACACTATCCAAACGAGGACACCCAAAGGAGAGCCGTAATGGCCTCATCTTCGGCAGGCTCCTCCGATTTTTTTTTTTACGTTGTGCTGACCGGTTTTTTTCCATTTTTTTACGTTGTGCTGACTGGTCTTTTTCCATTTTCTTATGTTGTGCTGACTCTTGTTCTTTAAATGACGATATCCAGAGGTGGACACCTAAAGGCGAGCCGTAATGGCCTAATCTTCGGCAGGCTCCTCCGATTTTTTTTTACGTTGTGCTGACCGATTTTTTTCCATTTTTTTAGGTTGTGCTGACCGGTTTTTTTTTTTACGTTGTGCTGACCATTTTTTTTCCATTTTTTTAGGTTGTGCTTACAGGTTTTTGTTACGTTGTGCTGACCGGTTTTTTTCCATTTTTTTAGGTTATGCTAACCGGGTTTTTTTTTTTTTTACGTTGTACTGACCCTTGTTCTTTAAATGACGCTATCCAGAGGAGGACACCTAAAGGCGAGCCGTAGTGGCCTCATCTTCGGCAGGCTCCTCCGATTTTTTTATTGTGCTGACCGGTTTTTTTTGGTTTTTTTCCAAATTTTTTTGTTGTGCTGACCGGTTTTTTTTTACATTGTGCTGACCAGTTTTTTTCCATTTTTTTACGTTGTGCTTACAAGTTTTTTTTTTACGTTGTGCTGACCGATTTTTTTAATTTTTTTTACCTTGTACTGACCCTTGTTCTTTAAATGACGCTATCCAGAGGAGGACACCAAAAGGCGAGCCGTAATGGCCTCATCTTCGGCAGGCTCCTCTGATTTTTTTTTACGTTGTGCTGACCCTTGTTCTTTAAATGACATCCAGAGGAGGACACCTAAAGGCGAGCCGTAGTGGCCTCATCTTCGGTTGGCTACTCTAATATTTTTATTTTTTTTTACGTTGTGCTAACCGGTTTTTTTCCATTTTTTTAGGTTGTGCTGACCGGTTTTTTCTTTTACGTTGTGCTAACCCTTGTTCTTTAAATGAAGCTATCCAGAGGAGGACACCTAATGGCGACCCGTAATGGCCTCATCTTCGGCATGCTACTGCAATTTTTTTTACATTGTGCTGACCGGTTTTTTTCCAGTTTTTTTTACGTTGTGCTGACCGGTTTTTTGTAGTTTTTTTCCATTTTTTTATGTTGTGTTGACCGGTTTCTTCCACTTTTTTTCCATTTTTTTACGTTGTGCTGACCAGTTTTCGTTGTGCTGATCATTTTTTTCGTTGTGCTGACTGGTTTTTTCCCTTTTTTTACGTTGTGCTGACCGGTTTTTTTCGTTGTGCTTAGCGGTATTTCCCTTTTTTTTACATTGTGCTGAACAATTGTTTTTTTTTTTTTATACGTTGTGCTGACCCTTGTTCTTTAAATGACGCTATCCAGAGGAGGACACCTACAGGCGAGCCGTAATGGCCTCATCTTCGGTAGGCTCCTCTGATTTTTTTTTACGTTGTGCTGACCGATTTTTTTTCCAGTTTTTTTTTTACGTTGTGCTGATCGATTTTTTTTCAATTTTTTTGTTTTTTGTTTTTTTTATTTTACGTTGTCCTTACCGATTTTTTTCCACTTTTTTAGGTTTTGCTCACCGGTTTATTTTTTTTTATTTTTTTAACGTTGTGCTGACCCTTGTTCTTTAAATGATGCTATCCAGAGGAGGGCACCTAAAGGTGAGCCGCGTAAAAGCCTCATCGTCGGCAGACCCCTCCGATTTTTTTTACGTTGTGTTGACCGGTTTCTTTCCATTTTTTTATGTTGTGCTGACCGGTTTTTTTTTTGTGCTGACCCTTTTTCTTTAAATGACGCTATCCAGAGGAGGACACCTAAAGGCGAGCCGTAATGGCCTTATCTTCGGCAGGCTCCTCCGATTTTTTTTTCGTTATGCTGACTGGTTTTTTTTCCAGTTTTTTTTAACGTTGTGCTGACTGGTTTTGTTTTTTACGTTACACTGACCAGTTTTTTCCCATTTTTTTAGGTTGTGCAGACCGGTTTTTTTTTTCACATTTTTTTTACCCTTGTTCTTTAAATGACGCTATCCAAACGAGGACACCTAATAGAGAGCCGTAATGGCCTCATCTTCGGCAGGCTCCTCCAATTTTTTTTTACGTTGTGCTGACCGGTTTTTTTCCACTTTTTTTACGTTGTGCTGACTGGTCTTTTTCCATTTTTTTATGTTGTGCTGACTCTTGTTCTTTAAATGATGATATCCAAAGGTGGACACCTAAAGGCGAGCCGTAATGGCCTAATCTTCGGCAGGCTCCTCCGATTTTTTTTTACGTTGTGCTGACCGATGTTTTTCCATTTTTTTAGGTTATGCTGACCAGTTTTTTTTTTTTTTTACGTTGTGCTGACCCTTGTTCATTAAATGACGCTATCCAGAGGAGGACACCTAAAGGTGAGCCGTAATGGCCTCATCTTCGTCATGCACCTCCGATTTTTTCTTTTACGTTGTGCTTACCCTTGTTCTTTAAATGACGATATCCAGAGGAGGACACCTAAAGGCGAGCCGTAATGGCC
>NC_029779.3:22176183-22178415 GCF_000817695.3 Arachis duranensis
TGCTGACCGGTTTTTTTTCCAGTTTTTTTTATTACGTTGTGCTGACCCTTGTTCTTTAAATGACATCCAGAGGAGGACACCTAAAGACGAGCCGTAATGGCCTCATCTTTGGCAGGCTCCTCTGATTTTTTTTGTTGTGCTGACCGGTTTTTTTCTGATTTTTTTTACGTTGTGCTGATCGGCTTTTTTTTTTACGTTGTGCTGACCCTTGTTCTTTAAATGACGCTATCCAGAGGAGGACACCTAAAGGCGAGCTGTAATGGCCTCATCTTTGGCATGCTCCTCCGATTTTTTTTACGTTGTGCTGACTGGTTTTTTTCCAGTTTTTTTTTTTTTACTTTTTTTTTAGGGTTGTGCTGACACTTGTTCTTTAAATGACACTATCCAGAGGAGGACACGTAAAGGCGAGCCGTAATGGACTCATCTTCGGCAGGCTCCTCCGATTTTTTTTTTACGTTGTACTGACTGGTTTTTTTTCCATTTTTTTACGTTGTGCTGAGCGTTTTTTTCCATTTTTTTTAGGTTGTGTTGACCGGTTTTTTTTTTACGTTGTGCTGACCCTTGTTCATTAAATGACGCTATCCAGAGGAGGACACCTAAAGGAGAGCCGAAATGGCCTCATCTTTTGCAGGCTCCTCCGATTTTTTTTACGTTGTGTTGACCGGTTTTTTTTTCAATTTTTCTTTTTACGTTGTTCTGACCAGTTTTTTTCCATTTTTTTACGTTGTGCTGACCCTTGTTCTTTAAATGACGATATCCGGAGGTGGACACGTAAAGGCGAGCCGTAATGGCCTAATCTTCGGCAGGCTCCTCCGATTTTTTTTTCACGTTGTGCTGACCGATTTTTTTCCATTTTTTTAGGTTATGCTGACCGGTTTTTTTTTTTTACATTGTGCTGACCCTTGTTCTTTAAAAGACGCTATCCAGAGGAGGACACCTAAAGGCGAGCCGTAATGGCCTCATTTTCGGTAGGCTCCTCTGATTTTTTTTACGTTGTGCTGACCGATTTTTTTTCAGTTTTTTTTTACGTTGTGCTGACCGGTTTTTTTTTGTTTTTTTTTTGTTTTTTGTTTTTTTTATTTTACGTTGTGCTTACCGATTTTTTTCCACTTTTTTAGGTTTTGCTGACCTGTTTATTTTTTTTATTTTTTTTACGTTGGGCTAACTGGCGCTATCCAGAGGAGGGCACCTAAAGGTGAGCCGTAATAGCCTCATCTTCGGCAGACTCCTCCGATTTTTTTTTACGTTGTGTTGACCGGTTTTTTTTCCATTTTTTTATGTTGTGCTGACCGGTTTTTTTTTGTGCTGACCCTTTTTCTTTAAATGACGGTATCCAGAGCAGGACACCTAAAGGCGAGCCGTAATGGCCTCATCTTTGGCAGGCTCCTCCGATTTTTTTTTTCGTTATGCTGACTGGTTTTTTTTCCAGAGCTGTAATGGCCTCATCTTCGTCATGCACCTCCGATTTTTTCTTTTACGTTGTGCTTACCCTTGTTCTTTAAATGACGATATCCAGAGGAGGACACCTAAAGGCGAGCCGTAATGGCCTCATCTTCGGTAGGCTCCTCCGATTTTTTTCTTTACGTTGTGCTGATCGGTTTTTTTCCATTTTTTTTATACGTTGTGCTGACTGGTTTTGTTTTTTACGTTATGCTGACCGGTTTTTTCCCATTTTTTTAGGTTGTGCTGACCGGTTTCTTTTTTTTTTACGTTGTGTTGACCCTTGTTCTTTAAATGACACTATCCAAACGAGGACACCTAAAGGAGAGCCGTAATGGCCTCATATTCGGCAGGCTCCTCCAATTTTTTTTTACGTTGTGCTGACCGGTTTTTTTCCACTTTTTTTACGTTGTGCTGACTGGTCTTTTTCCATTTTTTTATGTTGTGCTGACTCTTGTTCTTTAAATGATGATATCCAAAGGTGGACACCTAAAGGCGAGCCGTAATGGCCTAATCTTCGGCAGGCTCCTCCGATTTTTTTTTACGTTGTGCTGACCGATGTTTTTCCATTTTTTTAGGTTGTGCTGACCAGTTTTTTTTTTTTTACGTTGTGCTGACCCTTGTTAATTAAATGACGCTATCCAGAGGAGGACACCTAAAGGTGAGCTGTAATGGCCTCATCTTCGTCATGCACCTCCGATTTTTTCTTTTACGTTGTGCTTACCCTTGTTCTTTAAATGACGATATCCAGAGGAGGACACCTAAAGGCGAGCCGTAATGGCCTCATCTTTG
>NC_029779.3:22178509-22180820 GCF_000817695.3 Arachis duranensis
TCCAGAGGAGGACACCTAAAGACGAGCCGTAATGGCCTCATCTTTGGCAGGCTCCTCTGATTTTTTTTGTTGTGCTGACCGATTTTTTTCTGATTTTTTTTACGTTGTGCTGACCGGCTTTTTTTTTTTTACGTTGTGCTGACCCTTGTTCTTTAAATGACGCTATCCAGAGGAGGACACCTAAAGGCGAGCTGTAATGGCCTCATCTTCGGCATGCTCCTCTGATTTTTTTACGTTGTGCTGACTGGTTTTTTTCCAGTTTTTTTTTACTTTGTGCTGACCTTTGTTCTTTAAATGACGCTATCCAGAGGAGGACACCTAAAGGCGAGCCGTAATGGCCTAATCTTCGGCAGGCTCCTCCGATTTTTTTTTACGTTGTGCTGACCGATGTTTTTCCATTTTTTTAGGTTGTGCTGACCAGTTTTTTTTTTTTTACGTTGTGCTGACCCTTGTTAATTAAATGACGCTATCCAGAGGAGGACACCTAAAGGTGAGCTGTAATGGCCTCATCTTCGTCATGCACCTCCGATTTTTTCTTTTACGTTGTGCTTACCCTTGTTCTTTAAATGACGATTTTTTTTTCCATTTTTTTACGTTGTGCTGACCAGTTTTTTTTTACGTTGTGCTGACTGGTTTTTTCCGGCTCCTCCGATTTTTTTTTACGTTGTGCTGACCGGTTTTTTTCCATTTTTTTAGGTTATGCTGACCGGTTTTTTTTTTTTTACATTGTGCTGACCCTTGTTCTTTAAATGACGCTATCCAGAGGACGACACCTAAAGGCGAGCCGTAATGGCCTCATTTTCGGTAGGCTCCTCTGATTTTTTTTACGTTGTGCTGACCGATTTTTTTCCAGTTTTTTTTTACGTTGTGCTGACCGGATTTTTTAGTTTTTTTTTTTTGTTTTTTTTTCAGTTTTTTATTTTTTTTTATTTTACGTTGTGCTTACCGATTTTTTTCCACTTTTTTAGGTTTTGCTTACCGGTTTATTTTTTTTATTTTTTTTTACGTTGTGCTGACCCTTGTTCTTTAACTGGCGCTATCCAGAGGAGGGCACCTAAAGGTGAGCCGTAATAGCCTCATCTTCGGCAGACTCCTCCGATTTTTTTTTTACGTTGTGTTGACCGGTTTTTTTTCCATTTTTTTATGTTGTGCTGACCGGTTTTTTTTTTTGTGCTGACCCTTTTTCTTTAAATGACGGTATCCAGAGCAGGACACCTAAAGGCGAGCCGTAATGGCCTCATCTTCGGTAGGCTCCTCCGATTTTTTTCTTTACGTTGTGCTGATCGGTTTTTTTCCATTTTTTTATACGTTGTGCTGACTGGTTTTGTTTTTTACGTTATGCTGACCGGTTTTTTCCCATTTTTTTAGGTTGTGCTGACCGGTTTCTTTTTTTTTTTACGTTGTGTTGACCCTTGTTCTTTAAATGACGCTATCCAAACGAGGACACCTAAAGGAGAGCCGTAATGGCCTCATATTCGGCAGGCTCCTCCAATTTTTTTTTACGTTGTGCTGACCGGTTTTTTTCTGCTTTTTTTACGTTGTGCTAACTGGTCTTTTTCCATTTTTTTATGTTGTGCTGACTCTTGTTCTTTAAATGATGATATCCAAAGGTGGACACCTAAAGGCGAGCCGTAATGGCCTAATCTTCGGCAGGCTCCTCCGATTTTTTTTTACGTTGTGCTGACCGATGTTTTTCCATTTTTTTAGGTTGTGCTGACCAGTTTTTTTTTTTACGTTGTGCTGACCCTTGTTCATTAAATGACGCTATCCAGAGGAGGACACCTAAAGGTGAGCTGTAATGGCCTCATCTTCGTCATGCACCTCCGATTTTTTCTTTTACGTTGTGCTTACCCTTGTTCTTTAAATGACGATATCCAGAGGAGGACACCTAAAGGCGAGCCGTAATGGCCTCATCTTCGGCATGCACCTCCGATTTTTTTTACGTTGTGATGAAGTTCTTTAAATGACGTATCCAGAGGAGGACACCTAAAGACGAGCCGTAATGGCCTCATCTTTGGCAGGCTCCTCTGATTTTTTTGGTTGTGCTGGCCGGTTTTTTTCTGATTTTTTTTACGTTGTGCTGACCGGCTTTTTTTTTTTACGTTGTGCTGACCCTTGTTCTTTAAATGACGCTATCCAGAGGAGGACACCTAAAGGCGAGCTGTAATGGCCTCATCTTCGGCATGCTCCTCTGATTTTTTTACGTTGTGCTGACTGGTTTTTTTCCAGTTTTTTTTTACTTTGTGCTGACCTTTGTTCTTTAAATGACGCTATCCAGAGGAGGACACCTAAAGGCGAGCCGTAATGGCCT
>NC_029779.3:22181305-22186443 GCF_000817695.3 Arachis duranensis
ACATTGTGCTGACCCTTGTTCTTTAAATGACGCTATCCAGAGGAGGACACCTAAAGGCGAGCCGTAATGGCCTCATTTTCGGTAGGCTCCTCTGATTTTTTTTATGCTGTGCTAACCGATTTTTTTCCAGTTTTTTTTTACGTTGTGCTGACCGGTTTTTTTTCAGTTTTTTTGTTTTTTGTTTTTTTTATTTTACGTTGTGATGACCGATTTTTTTTAGGTTTTGCTGACCTATTTATTTTTTTTTATTTTTTTTTACGTTGTGCTGACCCTTGTTCTTTAAATGGCGCTATCCAGAGGAAGGCACCTAAAGGTGAGCCGTAATAGCCTCATCTTCGGCAGACTCCTCCGATTTTTTTTTTTTTTTACGTTGTGTTGACCGGTTTTTTTCCATTTTTTTATGTTGTGCTGACCGGTTTTTTTTGTGCTGACCCTTTTTCTTTAAATGACGGTATCCAGAGCAGGACACCTAAAGGCGAGCCGTAATGGCCTCATCTTTGGCAGGCTCCTCCGATTTTTTTTTCGTTATGCTGACTGGTTTTTTTTCCAGTTTTTTTGTTACGTTGTGCTGACCCTTGTTCTTTAAAGTACATCCAGAGGAGGACACCTAAAGGCGAGCCGTAATGGCCTCATCTTCGGTAGGCTCCTCCAATTTTTTTCTTTACGTTGTGCTGATCTATTTTTTTCCATTTTTTTATACGTTGTGCTGACTGGTTTTGTTTTTTACGTTATGCTGACCGGTTTTTTTCCATTTTTTTAGGTTGTGCTGACCGGTTTCTTTTTTTTTTTACGTTGTGTTGACCCTTGTTCTTTAAATGACGCTATCCAAACGAGGACACCTAAAGAAGAGCCGTAATGGCCTCATATTCGGCAGGCTCCTCCAATTTTTTTTACGTTGTGCTGACCGTTTTTTTTTCATTTTTTTTACGTTGTGCTGATCATTGTTCTTTAAATGACATCCAGAGAAGGACACCTAAAGGCGAGCCGTAATGGACTCATCTTCGGTAGGCTCCACCAATTTTTTTTTACGTTGTGCTGATTGGTTTTTTTTCCATTTTTTTATACGTAGTGCTGACCGGTTTTTTTTTACCGTTGTGCTGACATGTTTTTTTTTACCGTTGTGCTGACCGATTTTTTTCCATTTTTTTAGGTTGTAGTGACCGGTTTTTTTTTTACGTTGTGCTGAGCCTTATTCTTTAAATGACGCTATACAGAGGAGGACACCTAAAGGCGAGCCGTAAGGGCCTCATCTTCGGCAGACTTCTCCGATTTTTATTTTACGTTGTGCTGACCAATTTTTTTTTTACATTGTGCTGACCGGTTTTTTTCCCTTTTTTTAGGTTGTGCTGACCCTTGTTCTTTAAATGACGCTATCCAAAGGAGGACACCTAAAGGCGAACCGTAATGGCCTCATCTTCGGCAGGCTCCTTCGATTTTTTTTTTATGTTGTGCTGACGTTTTTTTTCCATTTTTTTTACGTTGTGATGACCCATTTTTTTCCATTTTTTTTAGGTAGTGCTAACCGTTTTTTTTTTTTACGTTGTGCTGACCGTTGTTCTTTAAATGGGGCAATCTAGAGGAGGTACCTAAAGGCGACCCGTAATGGCCTCATCTTCGGTAGGCTCCTCCGATTTTTTTTTACGTTGTGTTGACCGGTTTTTTTCCATTTTTTTTACGTTGTGCAGACCGGTTTTTTTTTACGTTGTGCTGACCGGTTTTTTTTCCATTTTTTTAGGTTGCGCTGACCGTTTTTTTTTTTACGTTGTGCTGAACCTTGTTCTTTAAATGACGCCATCCAAAGGAGGACATCTAAAGGCGAGCCGTAATGGCCTCATCTTTGGCAGGCTCCTCCAATTTTTTTTTCGTTGTGCAGACCAGTTTTTTTCCAATTTTTTTTACGTTGTGCTGACCGATTTTTTTTTACGTTGTGTTGACCCTTGTTCTTTAAATGATGCTATCTAGAGGAGGACACCTAAAGACGAGCCGTAATGGCCTCATCTTCGGCATGCTCCTTCGATTTTTTTTTACGTTGTGCTGACCAGTTTTTTTCAAGTTTTTTTTTACGTTGTGCTGACCCTTGTTCTTTAAATGACGCAATCCAGAGAAGGACACCTAAAGGCGAGCCGTAATGGACTTATCTTCGGTAGACCCCTCCGATTTTTTTTTACGTTGTGCTGACCCGTTTTTTTCCAGTTTTTTTTTGTTGTGCTGACACTTGTCCCTTAAATGACGCTATCCAGAGGAGGACACCTAAAGGCGAGCCGTAATGGCCTCATCTTCGGTAGGCTCCTCCATTTTTTTTTTTACGTTGTGCTGAATAGTTTTTTTCCTTTTTTTTTACGTTGTCCTGACCGATTTTTTTTATACGTTGTGCTGACCGGTTTTTTTTCCAGTTTTTTTTTGTTACGTTGGGTTGACCGGTTTTTTTCCAATTTTTTTCCATTGTTTTTACGTTGTGTTGACCTGTTTTTTTTTACGTCGGGCTGACCGGTTTTTCTCCATTTTTAGGTTGTGCTGACTGGTTTTTCTTATACGTTGTGCTGACCCTTGTTTTTAAATGACGCTATCCAGAGGAGGACACCTAAAGGCGAGCCGTAATGGCCTCATCTTCGGCAGGCTCCTTCGATTTTTTTTACGTTGTACTGACCGGTTTTTTTCCAGTTTTTTGTTTTTATTTTTATTTTTATTTTACGTTGTGCTTACCGGTTTTTTCCATTTTTTTTAGGTTGTGCTGACCGGTTTATTTTTTTATTTCTTTTATGTTGTGCTGACCCTTCTTCTTTAAATGACGCTATCCAGAGGAGAACACCTAAAGGCAAGCTGTAATGACCTCCGATTTTTTTTTACGTTGTGCTGACCAGTTTTTTCCAGTTTTTTTTGTTGTGCTGACCGGTTTTTTTCATTTTTTTTAGGTTGTGCTGACCGGTTTTTTTTGGGTTGTGCTGACCGATTTTTTTCCAGTTTTTTTTTACATTGTGCTGTCCGGTTTTTTTTTGGGGTTGTGCTGACCGTTTTTTTTAGGTTGTGCTGACCGGTTTTTATTTTTTACGTTGTGCTGACCCCTGTTCTTTGAATGACGCTATCCAGAGGAGGACACCTAAAGGCGAGTCGTAATGGCCTCATCTTCAGCAGGCTCCTCCGATTTTTTTTTTCGTTGTGCTGACCGGTTTTTTTCTAGTTTTTTTTACGTTGTGTTGACCGGTTTTTTTTTTACTTTGTGCTGACCCTTGTTCTTTAAATGATGCTATCTAGAGGAGGACACCTAAAGGCGAGCCGTAATGGCCTCATCTTCGGCAGGCTCCTCCAATTTTTTTTTGTTGTGCTGACCGGTTTTTTTCCAGTTTTTTTTTACGTTGTGATGACCGATTTTTTTTTTTACGTTGTGCTGACACTTGTTCTTTAAATGACGCTATCCAGAGGAGGACACCTAAAGGCGAGCCGTAATGGCCTCATCTTCGGCATGCTCCTCCAATTTTTTTTTACATTGTGCTGCCCGGTT
The DNA here is from genome assembly GCF_000817695.3 of Arachis duranensis. Classification (NCBI taxonomy): domain Eukaryota; kingdom Viridiplantae; phylum Streptophyta; class Magnoliopsida; order Fabales; family Fabaceae; genus Arachis; species Arachis duranensis. Next base: position 22,184,805 of record NC_029779.3, read on the forward strand.
TTTTTCCAGTTTTTCTTATGTTGTGATGACCCTTGTTCTTTAAATGACGCTATCCAGAGGAGGACACCTAAAGGCGAGCCGTAATGGCTTCATCTTTGGTAGGCTCCTCCAATTTTTTTTTACGTTGTGCAGACCGGTTTTTTTTCTTTTTTTTACGTTGTGCTGACCAATTTTTTTTACGTTGTGCTGTCCGATTTTTTTCCAGTTTTTTTCCAGTTTTTTTTGTTACACTGTGTTGACCAGGTTTTTTCTAGTTGTTTTCCATTTTTTTTACGTTGTGCTGACCTATTTTTTTTTTTACGTTGTGCTGACCATTTTTTTCCATTTTTAGGTTATGCTGATCGGTTTTTTTATACTTTGTGCTGACCCTTGTTCTTTAAATGACGCTATCCAGAGGAGGACACCTAAAGGCGAGCCGTAGTGGCCTCATCTTCGGTAGGCTCCTCCGATTTTTTTTACGTTGTGCTGATTGGTTTTTTTCCTGTTTTATTTTACATTGTGCTGACCGGTTTTTTTCCTGTTTTTTTTGTTTTTTTTATTTATTTTACGTTGTGCTTACCAGTTTTTTCCATTTTTTTAGGTTGTGCTGACCGGTTTATTTTTTTTACGTTGTGCTGACCCTTGTTCTTTAAATGACGCTATCCAGAGGAGTACACCTAAAGGCGTGCTGTAATGGCCTCCGATTTTTTCTTTACGTTGTGCTAACCGGTTTTTTTCCAATTTTTTTCGTTGTGCTGACCGGTTTTTTCATTTTTTAGGTTGTGATGACCGCGCTTTTTTTGTGCTGACTGGTTTTTTTGGGTTGTGATGACCGGTTTTTTTTGGGTTGTGCTGACCAGTTTTTTTTACATTGTGCTGTCCGGTTTTTTTCTTTTTTGGGTTGTGCTGACCGTTTTTTTTAAGTTGTGCTGACCGGTTTTTTTTAGGTTGTGCTGACCGGTTTTTTTTTACGTTATACTGACCCTTGTTCTTTAAATGACGCTATCTAGAGGAGGACACCTAAAGGCGAGCCGTAATGGCCTCATCTTCGACAGGCTCCTCCAATTTTTTTTTTGTTGTGATGACCGGTTTTTTTTTCAGTTTTTTTTTTGTTGTGCTGACCCTTGTTCTTTAAATGACATCCAGAGGAGGACACCTAAAGGCTAGCCGTAATGGCCTCAACTTGATGAATGTGATGATTCGTGACACTCATCATCATTCTCCCCTATGAACGTGTGCCTGACAACCACCTCCATTCTACCTTAGATTGAGTGGATATCTCTTGGATCCCTTAATCGGAATCCTCGTGGTATGAGCTAGAATTGATGGCGGCATTCAAGAGAATCTGGAAGGTCTAGACCTTGTCTGTGGTATTCTGAGTAGGATTCAATGATTGAATGACTGTGACGAGCTTCAAACTCCTGAAGGCTGGGCGTTAGTGACAGACGCAAAAGAATCAATGGATTCTATTCCAACCTGATTGAGAACCGACATATGATTAGCCGTGCCGTGACAGGGTGCGTTGAACATTTTCACTGAGAGGACGGGATTGTAGCCACTGACAACGGTGATGCCCAACATACAACTTGCCATGGAAAGGAGTAAGAAGGATTGGATGAAGACAGTAGGAAAGCAGAGAGACGGAAGGGACAAAGCATCT
>NC_029779.3:22187208-22188260 GCF_000817695.3 Arachis duranensis
ATAATACAGAGAATTGAAGGTTCAGAACATACAGCAGAGGAATTACACAGAAAAAGCTGGGCGTTCAAAACGCCCAGTGAGGAAGGCAAACTGGCGTTTAAACGCCAGCCAGGGTGCCTGGCTGGGTGTTTAACGCCCAAAAGGGTAGTGCTTTGGGCGTTAAACGCCAGAATATGCACCATTCTGGGCGTTTAACGCCAGGATGGCACAAGAGGGAAGATTCTGTTTTCAATTCAATTTTTTTTCAAGTTTTCAAAATGTTTTCAAAATCAAATCTTTTTCAAATCATATCTTTTCAATCAAAATCAATTTCTTTCCATTTTCAAAAATACTTGCTAACAATTAATGATTTGATTGAACATTTCAAGTATGTTGCCTTTTCTGTTGAGAAAGGTTTAAAGTTTGAATCATATCTTTTCTTGTTAGACAAGTCATTAATTTTGAAAATCAAATCTTTTTTTTAATTGTTTTTCAAATCATATCTTCTCAATCTTATCTTTTTAAAACCATAACTTTTCAATCATATCTTTTTAATCACATCTTTTTCAAAATAGTTTTCAATCATATCTTTTTGATTTCTAATTTCAAAATCTTTTTCAAAAATCACTTGATCTGTTAGTTTTCGAAAATCATCAATCATTTTTTTCAAAATGTTTTTTAAAATGTTTCTAATTTATTTTCAAAAATTTCTTCTCCTCTTCTCACATCCTTCTATTTATGGACTAACACTACTCCTCAATGCACAATTCGAACTCCATCCTTCCTTGATAAGTTCGAATTTTCTACCTCTTCCTTCTATTTTTCTTTTCCTCTGACACCTCAAGGAATCTCTATACTGTGACATAGAGGATTCCATATTTTCTTATTCTCTTCTCTTTCATATGAGCAGGAGCAAAGACAAAAGCATTCTTCTATGGGACCTAACAGAAATCTTCAAAGAAGAAGAATCCATGGCAGCCGAAAACAACAACAATGCCAACAATGCAAGGAAGGTGCTGGGTGACTTTACTGCACCTACTCCTGACTTCTATGGGAGAAGCATCTCTATCCCT
>NC_029779.3:22188459-22188683 GCF_000817695.3 Arachis duranensis
GACAGACTTATGCTATTCCCTTTTGCTGTAAGAGACAGAGCTAGGATATGGTTGGATTCGCAACCTAAAGAAAGCCTGAACTCTTGGGAAAAGCTAGTCAATGCCTTCTTGGCAAAGTTCTTTCCACCTCAAAAATTGAGTAAGCTTAGAGTGGAAGTCCAAACCTTCAGACAGAAGGAAGGAGAATCCCTCTATGAAGCTTGGGAAAGATACAAACAATTAAT
>NC_029779.3:22189536-22190653 GCF_000817695.3 Arachis duranensis
CATTGGATTTACTTCTGCCATTCATGAGCTCTGATGAGTATTCTTCCTCTGAAGAGGATGAGTATGTCACTGAAGAGCAAGTTGCTAAATACCTTGGAGCAATCATGAAGCTAAATGACAAGTTATTTGGAAATGAGACTTGGGAGAACGAACCTCCTTTGCTCACCAAAGAACTGGATGACTTGTCTAGGCAGAAATTACCTCAAAAGAGACAAGATCCTGAGAAGTTTTCAGTACCTTGTACCATAGGCACCATGACCTTTAAGAAGGCTCTGTGTGACCTAGGGTCAAGCATAAACCTCATGCCTCTCTCTGTAATGGAGAAGCTAGGGATCTTTGAGGTGCAAGCTGCAAGAATCTCACTAGAGATAGCAAACAATTCAAGAAAATAAGCTTATGGACTTGTAGAGGATATTCTGGTAAAGATTGAAAACCATTACATCCCTGCTGATTTCATAGTCCTAGAGACTGGGAAGTGCATGGATGAATCTATCATCCTTGGCAGACCCTTCCTAGCCACAGCAAAGGCTGTGATTGATGTGGACAGAGGAGAATTGATCATTCAAGTGAATGAAGAATCCTTTGTGTTTAAGGCTCAAGGATATCCCTCTGTTACCATGGAGAGGAAGCAGGAAGAGCTTCTCTCAAAACAGAGCCAAACAGAGCCCCCGCAGTCAAACTCTAAGTTTGGTGTTGGGAGGCCACAACCAAATTCTAAGTTTGGGGTTGAACCCCCACATTCAAACTCTAAGTTTGGTGTTGGGAGGTTCCAACATTGCTCTGAGTATCTGTGAGGCTCTGGTGTTGGGAGGTTGCAACATTGCTTTGAACATCTGTGAGGCTCCATGAGGGCCCACTGTCAAGCTACTGATATTAAAGAAGCACTTGTTGGGAGGCAACCCAATGTTATATTTATCTATCTTCTTTTGTTATTTTATGTTTTCTACAGGTTGATGATCATGGGAAGTCACAAAATCAATTAGAAAAGCAAAAATAGAATGAAAAATAGAAAGAAAACAGCACACCCTGGAGGAAGACCTTGCTGGCGTTTAAACGCCAGTAAGGGCAGCAAATGGGCGTTTAACGCCCAGTCTGGCACCATTCTAGGCGTTTAACG
>NC_029779.3:22192021-22193170 GCF_000817695.3 Arachis duranensis
AACAATCTCCGTGGGATCGACCCTTACTCGCGTAAGGTTTATTACTTGGACGACCCAGTGCACTTGCTGGTTAGTTGTGCGAAGTTGTGTTTATACCATGGTATTGAGCACCAAGTTTTTGGATTCATTACCGGGGATTATTTGAGATGTGAAAAGTAGTGATCACAATTTCATGCACCAAGTTTTTGGCACCGTTGCCGGGGATTGTTGAGTTTGGACAACTGACGGTTCATCTTGTTGCTTAGATTAGGTATTTTTTTTTCTTCAGAGTTCTTAAGAATGAATTCTAGTGTTTCAAGGTGATGTTCTTATCATCACCAAAGCTGATTAATTCTCATCAATTTAGCTCTTGAATGTAATGTCCTGTTGAAGCTTGGCTAGCCATGTCTAATTTCTTTAAACTAAAGCTTTAGACTAACATTGCATGATTCCTGGAATTCTCATTAAGAATTTTGATACCTTTCTTTTCTTTTCCACTTAATTTTCGAAAAAAAATCCAAAAAATTACAAAATCATAAAAACCAAAAATATTTCTTGTTTGAGTCTAGTGTCTCATGTTAAGTTTGGTGTCAATTGCATGTTTCTGTTCTTCTTGCATTCATTCATGTGTCTTAAGTGATCTTCAAGATGTTCTTGATGATTTCCTTGCTCTGATCTTTGAATTCTCTTGACTTGAGTGTTTTGTTATATGCATTCTCATTTTGTTAGTGTTAGTAGTATACAAACTGCTAAGTTTGGTGTCTTGCATGCATTGTTATTTGATTTTAGTTGCATTTTGATTATTCCTCATTATTAAAAATCCAAAAATAATTTTAATTTGTGTCTTTTCAAGTCAATAATACAGGGACATGAAGATTCAGAACATACAGCAGAGGAATTATACAGAAAAAGCTGGACATTCAAAATGCCCAGTGAAGAAGGCAAACTGGCGTTTAGACGCCAGCCAGGGTGTCTGGCTGGGCATTTAACGCCCAAAAGGGTAGTGCTTTGGGCGTTAAACGCCAGAATATGCACCATTCTAGGCGTTTAACGCCAGGATGGCACAAGAGGGAAGATTCTGTTTTCAATTCAAATTTTTTTTCAAGTTTTCAAAGTTTTTCAAAATCAAATCTTTTTCAAATCAAATCTTTTCAATCAAATCTTTTTCAA
>NC_029779.3:22193396-22193959 GCF_000817695.3 Arachis duranensis
ATTTTTTAAAACCATAACTTTTCAATCATATCTTTTTAATTTCTAATTTCAATATCTTTTTCAAAAATCACTTGATTTTTTTCAATCTTAATTTTCGAAAATCAATTAATGTTTTTCAAAATGTTTTTAAAATCTTTTACTTAATTTTCGAAAATTTCTTCCCTTCTTCTCACATCCTTCTATTTATGGACTAACACTATTCCTTAATGCACAATTCGAACTCCATCTTTCTTGATAAGTTCGAATTGTCTACTTCTTCCTTCTATTTTTCTTTTCCTCTGACACCTCAAGGAGTCTCTATACTGTGACATAGAGGATTCCATACTTTCTTGTTTTCTTCTCTTTCATATGAGCAGGAGCAAAGACAAAAGCATTCTTGTTGAGGCTGACCTTGAACCTGAAAGGACCTTGAAGCGAAAGCTAAGAGAAGCTAAGGCACAACTCTCTGTAGAGGACCTAACAGAAATCTTCAAAGAAGAAGAACCCATGGCAGCCGAAAACAACAACAATGCCAACAATGCAAGGAAAGTGCTGGGTGACTTTACTGCACCTACTCCCGACTT
>NC_029779.3:22194610-22201418 GCF_000817695.3 Arachis duranensis
AAGTCTAACCTTGTCTGTGGTATTCCGAGTAGGATTCCAGGATTGAATGACTGTGACGAGCTTCAAACTCCTGAAGGCTGGGCATTAGTGACAGATGCAAAAGAATCATTGGATTCTATTCCGGCCTGATTGAGAACCGACAGATGGATAGCCGTGCCGTGACAGGGTGCGTTGAACATTTCCACTGAGAGGATGGGAGGTAGCCACTGACAACGGTGAAACCCTTGCATACAGCTTGCCATGGAAGGAGACTTGCGTGTTTGAAGAAGAAGACAGTAGGAAAGCAGAGGTTCGAAAGACAGAGCATCTCCAAAACCTCAACCTATTCTCCATTACTGCAAAACAAGTACTTATTTCATGTTCTTTTGCTTTTCACAATCAATCCTGATAATTTGTGATATCCTGACTAAGAGTTACAAGATAACCATAGCTTGCTTCAAGCCGACAATCTCCGTGGGATCGACCCTTACTCACGTAAGGTATTACTTGGACGACCTAGTGCACTTGCTGGTTAGTTGTGCGGGATTGCAAAAGTGTGATTGCAATTTCGTGCATCAAGTTTTTGGCGCCGTTGCCAGGGATTGTTCGAGTTTGGACAACTGACGGTTTATCTTGTTGCTTAGATTAGGACAGTTTTAATTTTGTTGGTTTAGAGTCTTTTATTTGAGTGTAGTTTCATATTTTAAGTTTGGTGTCAATTGCATGCTTTTGTTTTTCTTTTAATTGTCGAATTTGCATGTCCTTAGTCCCTTTTTGATCTTTTAAAAATTCTAAGTTTGGTGTCTCCTTTGTGTTTTTCTTTAGGTTTTCGAAAATTCATGTTTGATTTTCTGAAAAATTTTAAGTTTGGTGTCCCTTTGTTGTTTTCATCTTTCCTCTTTTCAAAAAAATATATATACATATATATCTTGATTACTATCCACATCAATTCCCTTTTCTCCATCATGGACATAAGTGGGAATGAACAGTCCAAAAGGACTCTGGGGTCATATGCTAACCCCATTACAGCTGCATATGGGAGTAGCATCTGTATACCTCCCATCAAAGCAAGCAGCTTTGAGCTAAACCTTCAACTCATTATCATGGTGCAGCAAAATTGCCAGTATTCCGGTCTTCCACAGGAAGAACCTACTGAGTTTCTGGCACAATTCTTACAACTTGCTGACACAGTGCGTGATAAAGAGGTGGATCAGGATGTCTACAGATTATTACTGTTTTCATTTGCTGTAAAAGATCAAGCTAAGAGATGGTTAAATAACCAACCTACAGCAAGCATAAAGACATGGAAACAGTTATCAGACAAATTCCTGAATCAATTTTACCCTCCAAAAAGGATGACACAGCTAAGGCTGGACATCCAAGGCTTTAAACAAGAGGATAATGAATCCCTTTACAACGCCTGGGAGAGGTATAGAGGTATGCTAAGAAAATGCCCCTCTGAAATGTTTTCAGAGTGGGTACAGTTAGACATCTTCTACTATGGGCTTACAGAAAAAGCTCAGATGTCTCTAGACCACTCAGCTGGTGGATCTATACATATGAGGAAGACGATTGAGGAGGCTCAAGAGCTTATAGATACTGTTGCTAGAAATCAACATTTGTACTCTAGCAATGAGCCCTCTACACAAAAAGAAGTTATGGCATTGGCCACTGATCCTAATCCTCAAGAACAGATAGTTGAGCTTAATCAACAATTACACCTGATGACAAAACAGTTAGCAGAATTTAAAGAGATGCTCCAAGAGACTAAAATTGCTAACAAGAACATAGAATCATAGTTGAATCAGGCAAAACAGTAGCTATCTAAACAGATAACAGAAGAATGCCAAGCAGTTCAACTGAGGAGTGGGAAGACATTGAATAACACTGCTCAAAGTAGCAAAAAGTCAAGAAAGGAACAATTGACAGAGGATAGCCAAACCACTATCCAAAATCCCTCTGAGGACAGTAAGAGCCCAGAGAGGAATACTATTGGCGTTCAAACGCCAGAAAGGGGGGGAAAGCTGGCGTTAAACGCCCATTCCCTGCCCAGTTCTGGCGTTCAAACGCCAGAAAAGGGGGAAAAGTTGGCGTTAAACGCCCATTTTCCACCCAATCCTGGCGTTCAAACGCCAGAGGGGAACCAGACACCTGAGAGTGCTGATAGTAACCGCTCTAAAAAGGCTTCTCCAACCACTTCTGTAAGGAATAAACCTGCAGCAACCAAGGTTGAAGAATATAAAGCCAAGATGCCTTATCCTCAGAAACTCCGTCAAGCGGAACAGGATAAGCAATTTGCCCGCTTTGCAGACTATCTAAGGACTCTTGAAATAAAGATTCCGTTTGCAGAGGCACTTGAGCAATTACCTTCTTATGCTAAATTCATGAAAGAAATCTTAAGCCACAAGAAGGATTGGAGAGAAATTGAAAAAGTATTTCTCACTGAAGAATGCAGTGCAGTCATTCTGAAAAGCTTACCAGAAAAGCTTCAAGATCCAGGAAGCTTTATAATACCATGCACATTAGAAGGTGCTTGCACCAAGACAGCCCTGTGTGACCTTGGAGCAAGCATCAATCTAATACCTGCATCCACTATCAGGAAGCTTAGATTGACTGAAGAAGTCAAACCAACCCGGATATGCCTCCAACTTGCTGATGGCTCCATTAAATATCCATCAGGCATAATTGAGGACATGATTGTCAAGGTTGGGCCATTTGCCTTTCCAACTGACTTTGTAGTGCTGGAGATGGAGGAGCACAAGAGTGCAACTCTCATTCTAGGAAGACCTTTCCTAGCAACCTGACGAACTCTCATTGATGTACAAAAAGGGGAAGTAACCCTGAGAGTCAATGAGGATGAGTTCAAGTTGAATGCTGTAAAAGCTATGCAGCATCCAGACACATCAATTGACTGCATGGGCGCTGACATCATTGACTCTTTGGTGGAAGAGATCAATATGACTGAAAGTCTAGAATCAGAGCTTGAGGACATCTTCAAGGATGCTCAGCCTGATCAGGAAGGACCAAAGGAAACAAAAGAATTTTTGAAAATTCCTCAGGAGGAGGATAAGCCTCCCAAGCCTGAACTCAAACCACTACCACCATCCCTGAAGTATGCATTTCTGGGAGAGGGTGACACTTTTCCAGTGATTATAAGCTCTGCTTTAAATCCACAGGAAGAGGAAGCACTGATTCAAGTGCTAAGGACACACAAGATAGCTCTTGGGTAGTCCATAAGTGATCTTAAGGGCATTAGCCCAGCAAGATGCATGCACAAGATCCTATTGGAGGATAATGCCAAACCAGTGGTCCAACCACAAAGGAGTCTAAATCCAGCCATGAAGGAGGTGGTGCAGAAAGAGGTCACTAAATTACTAGAGGCTAGGATTATTTATCCTATTTCTGATAGCCCTGGCTATTCAGGCTACAACCAAATTGCAGTAGATCCTCAGGACCAAGAGAAAACAGCATTCACTTGCCCTTCTGGCATGTTTGCCTACAAGAGGATGCCTTTTGGTCTGTGTAATGCTTCTGCAACCTTTCAGAGATGCATGCTATCCATCTTCTCTGATATGGTGGAGAAATTCCTGGAAGTCTTCATGGATGACTTCTCAGTAAATGGAGACTCATTCAGCTCCTATCTTAACCACCTAGCACTTGTCCTGAAAAGGTGCCAAGAGACTAACCTGGTTTTAAACTGGGAAAAATGTCACTTTATGGTGACTGAAGGAATTGTCCTTGGGCACAAAATTTCAAGCAGGGGTATAGAGGTGGATAAGGCAAAGGTAGAGGTAATTGAAAAATTACCACCACCTGCCAATGTTAAGGCAATCAGAAGCTTTCTGGGGCATGCAGGATTCTACAGAAGGTTTATAAAGGATTTTTCGAAAATTGCAAAACCTCTGAGCAACCTGCTAGCTGCTGACACACCATTTGTGTTTGACACACAGTGTTTGCAGGCATTTGAGACCCTGAAAGCCAAGCTAGTCACAGCACCAGTCATCTCTGCACCAGACTGGACATTACCATTCGAATTAATGTGTGATGCCAGTGACCATGCCATTGGTGCAATGTTAGGACAGAGGCATAACAAACTTCTGCACATCATTTATTATGCCAGCCATGTTCTAAATGATGCACAGAAGAATTACACAACCACAGAAAAAGAGTTACTTGCAGTGGTCTATGCCATTGACAAGTTTAGATCCTATTTGGTAAGGTCAAAGGTGATTGTGTACACTGACCATGCTGCTCTTAAATACTTACTCACAAAGCAGGATTCAAAACCCAGGCTCATAAGATGGGTGTTGCTTCTGCAAGAGTTTGATATATAAATAAGAGACAGAAAAGGGACAGAGAATCAAGTAGCTGATCATCTGTCCCGAATAGAACCAGTAGTTGGGGCATCCCTCCCTCCTACTGAGATCTCTGAGACCTTTTCTGATGAGCAACTTTTCGCCATTCAGGAAGCTCCATGATTTGCAGATATTGCAAATTACAAAGCTGTGAGATTCATACCCCAGGAGTACAACAGAGTGCAAAGAAAGAAATTGATTTCAGATGCCAAGTACTACCTGTGGGATGAGCCATACCTCTTTAAGAGATGTGCAGACGGGATAATCCGCAGATGTGTACCCAGAGAGGAAGCACAAAGAATCCTATGGCATTGCCATGGATCACAATATGGAGGACATTTTGGAGGTGAGCGAACAGCAACCAAGGTCCTCCAATGCGGATTCTACTGGCCTACTCTCTATAGAGATGCCCGAGAGTTTGTGCGTAACTGTGACAGTTGCCAAAGAGCTGGTAACTTGCCTCATGGTTACGCCATGCCTCAGCAAGGGATCTTAGAGATTGAATTGTTTGATGTATGGGGAATTGACTTCATGGGTCCCTTCCCACCATCATACTCAAACACTTATATTCTAGTGGCAGTAGACTATGTATCTAAATGGGTGGAAGCAATTGCCACACCCAATAATGATACCAAGACCGTGCTGAAATTCCTCCAGAAACACATCTTCAGCAGGTTTGGTGTTCCCAGAGTACTGATCAGTGATAGAGGCACCCATTTCTACAATAAACAACTGTACTCTGCTATGGTTAGATATGGAATTAGCCACAAAGTAGCAACTCCATATCACCCACAGACAAATGGGCAAGCTGAGATCTCTAACAGAGAGCTCAAAAGAATCCTGGAACGGACTGTTATTGCCCGTAGAAAGGATTGGGCAAAGAGCTTGGATGATGCTCTGTGGGCATACAGAACAGCCTTCAAGACTCCTATAGGAACCTCTCCATACCAACTGGTGTATGGGAAGGCCTGTCATCTGCCCGTGGAACTGGAACATAAAGCCTACTGGGCAACCAGATTCCTAAACCTGGATGCTAAGTTAGCTGGTGAAAAAAGATTGCTCCAGCTAAATGAGCTAGAGGAATTCAGACTCAATGCCTTTGAAAATGCAAAAATTTATAAGGAAAAGGCAAAGAAGTGGCATGACAAGAAATTGTCATCCAGAGTCTTTGAGCCAGGACAAAAGGTCCTGCTCTTCAACTCTAGGCTCAGATTGTTCCCAGGAAAGCTTAAGTCCCGCTGGAGGGGTCCGTATGTGATTACAGGAGTATCACCATATGGATATGTCGAGCTTCAGGATACTGATTCTGACAAGAAGTTCATTGTTAATGGACAGAGGATCAAGCATTATCTTGAAAGCAATTTTGAGCAAGAATGCTCAAAACTGAGACTTGAGTGATTTCCAGTGAAGGTCCAGCTAAAGACAATAAAAAAGCGCTTGCTGGGAGGCAACCCAGTGATTAGAAGGGCACCTGTTCTGTCTAATTAGGATTTGATACATATTTTTGAAGGGCAATTATCAAATTTGAAGGAATTCACAGAGTTACAGAAAGATTCAGTGCGAAAAGCAGAGAAAAAGAGCTTACTGGCGAAAAAATGCCAGTAAGGGGTACTTTGGGCGTTAAACGCCAGAATGGGCACCATTCTGGGCGTTTAACGCCAGGTGTGCAGCATCCTGGGCGTTTAGCAAAACGCCCAGTGATAAAGGGATTTCTGGCGTTTAACGCCCAGCCAGTTAACGCCCAAATAGGCCACCAAATGGGCGTTAAACGCCAGAATGGATACCATTCTGGGCGTTTAACGCCAGAAAGGCAGGGGGAGGAGATTTTGTTCCCACTTCATATTTTTTCAAACTTTCTTGTTTTAATCCATATCTTTTTACATAAACACATCACAAACTTTCATCATTCACTTTCCAATTTCAAAAATTAGAATCTTCTTCAAATCTATTTCAAATCCTTTCCTAGACTCTTTCAAAAAACTCAATTATCTCCTCAAACTTTTTCCATATCTTCTCAAATCTCCTTCAAATTTTCGAAAATCTCTCCTCCTCTCCTATTTAAACACATTCGGCCACCCTCCTTCCCCACACCATTCGAATTTGCTCTCCTCTTCTCTCCCCTCTTTGCCTTCTTTTGCTTGAGGACAAGCAAACCTCAAAGTTTGGTGTGCTTTCCGTGATCACTAGGCCAAGATTTATCAAGATCATGGCTCCTAGAGGAAAACAAACCAATTCAAGAGGCAAGAAAGAGAATAATCCAAAGGATGTTTGGAGTCAAGAGAAGTTCTTAACCAAAGAACATGCAGACCATTACCACAAAATAATGGGTCTGAGGTCAGTGATCCCGGAAGTCAAATTCAATCTGAAAGAAGATGAATATCCGAAGATCCAAGAGCAAATTCGAAACAGAGGATGGGAAGTTCTAACCAACCCTGAGACAAAGGTTGGAAGGAACATGGTTCAGGAATTCTACT
>NC_029779.3:22203596-22204694 GCF_000817695.3 Arachis duranensis
GGGCGTTAGTGACAGACGCAAAAGAATCATTGGATTCTATTCCGGCCTGATTGAGAACCGACAGATGGATAGCCGTGCCGTGACAGGGTGCGTTGAACATTTCCACTGAGAGGATGGGAGGTAGCCATTGACAACGGTGAAACCCTACATACAGCTTGCCATAGAAGGAGCCTTGCGTGTTTGAAGAAGAAGACAGTAGGAAAGCAGAGGTTCGGAAGACAGAGTATCTCCAAAACCTCAACCTATTCTCCATTACTGCAAAACAAGTACTTATTTCATGTTCTTTTGCTTTTCACAATCAATCCTGATAATTTGTGATATCCTAATTAAGAGTTACAAGATAACCATAGCTTGCTTCAAGCCGACAATCTCCGTGGGATCGACCCTTACTCACGTAAGGTATTACTTGGACGACCTAGTGCACTTGCTGGTTAGTTGTGCGGGATTGCAAAAGTGTGATTGCAATTTCGTGCATCAACCTACTCCCGACTTCTATGGGAGAAGCATCTCTATCCCTGCCATTGGAGCAAACAACTTTGAGCTTAAGCCTCAATTAGTTTCTCTAATGCAACAGAATTGCAAGTTCCATGGACTTCCATTGGAAGATCCTCATCAGTTTTTAGCTGAATTCTTGTAAATCTGTGACACTGTTAAGACCAATGGGGTTGACCCAGAAGTCTACAGACTTATGCTATTCCCTTTTGCTGTAAGAGACAGAGCTAGGATATGGTTGGACTCACAACCTAAAGAAAGCCTGAACTCTTGGGAAAAGCTAGTCAATGCCTTCTTGGCAAAGTTCTTTCCACCTCAAAAATTGAGTAAGCTTAGAGTGGAAGTCCAAACCTTCAGACAGAAGGAAGGAGAATCAGAAAGATACAAACAATTGATCAGAAAGTGTCCTTCTGACATGCTTTCTGAATGGAGCATCATAGGTATTTTCTATGATGGTCTGTCTGAACTGTCCAAGATGTCATTGGATAGCTCTGCTGGAGGATCTCTTCATCTGAAGAAGATGCCTACAGAAGCTCAAGAACTAATTGAAATGGTTGCAAATAACCAATTCATGTACACTTCTGAAAGGAATCCTGTGAACAATGG
>NC_029779.3:22205218-22206452 GCF_000817695.3 Arachis duranensis
GAAGATGTCACTGAAGAGCAAGTTGCTAAATACCTTGGAGCAATCATGAAGCTAAATGACAAGTTATTTGGAAATGAGACTTGGGATGATGAACCCCCTTTGCTTACCAAAGAACTGGATGACTTGCCTAGGCAGAGATTACCTCAAAAGAGACAAGATCCTGGGAAGTTTTCAATACCTTGTACCATAGGCACCATGACCTTTAAGAAGGCTCTGTGTGACTTAGGGTCAAGATAAACCTCATGCCTCTCTCTGTAATGGAGAAGCTAGGGATCTTTGAGGTACAAGCTGCAAGAATCTCACTAGAGATGGCAGACAATTCAAGAAAATAAGCTTATGGACTTGTAGAGGATGTTCTGGTAAAGATTGAAGACTATTACATCCCTGCTGATTTCATAGTCCTAGAGACTGGGAAGTGCATGGATGAATCCATCATCCTTGGCATACCCTTCCTAGCCACAGCAAAGGCTGTGATTGATGTGGACAGAGGAGAATTGATCATTCAAGTGAATGAAGAATCCTTTGTGTTTAAGGCTCAAGGATATCCCTCTGTCACCATGGAGAGGAAACATGAAGAGCTTCTCTTAAAACAGAGTCAAACAGAGCCCCCATAGTCAAACTCTAAATTTGGTGTTAGGAGGCCACAACCAAATTCTAAGTTTGGTGTTGAACCCTCACATTCAAACTCTAAGTTTGGTGTTGGGAGGTTCCAACATTGCTCTGAGTATCTGTGAGGCTCCATGAGAGCCCTCTGTCAAGCTACTGACATTAAAGAAGCGCTTGTTGGGAGGTAACCCAATGTTATATTTATCTATTTTCCTTTGTTATTTTATGTTTACTGTAGGTTGATGATCATGGAAAGTCACAAAATCAATTGAAAAAGCAAAAACAGAATGAAAAACAGAAAGAAAAATAGCACACCCTGGAGGAAGACATTGCTGGCGTTTAAACGCCAGTAAGGGCAGCAAATGGGCGTTTAACGCCCAATCTGGCACCATTCTAGGCGTTTAACGCCAGAAAGGGGCACCAGACTGGCGTTAAACGCCAGGAAAGGGCAAGAAGTTGGCGTTAAACGCCAGAAAGGGGCAGCAGCTCGGCGTTTAACGCCAGGATTGGCAGAAAGGGCATTTTTGCACGCCACTTGGTGCAGGGATGAGCTATCCTTGACACCTCAGGATCTGTGGACCCCACAGGATCCCCACCTACCCCACCACTCTCTCTCTTCTTCACCCAT
>NC_029779.3:22206481-22207802 GCF_000817695.3 Arachis duranensis
TCTCTCTTCTTCACCCATTCACTAATCACCTCAACCACTCTTCCCCAAAAAAACCCCTCACCTATCAAATCCCATCTTTCTCTTCACCACTCACATCCATCCTTCATAAAACCCCACCTACCTCACCATTCAAATTCAAACCACTTTCCCTCCCAAACCCACCCTCCCATAACCGAACCCTACCCCTCTATCCACCCCTATATAAACCCATCTTCACCCCTTCATTTTCACACAACTTAAACACTACTTCTCCCCTTTGGCCGAACCACAAAGCCACCTCCATCTCCTCTATTTCTTCTTCTTCTACTCTCTTCTTTCTTCTTTTGCTCGAGGACGAGCAAACCTTTTAAGTTTGGTGTGGTAAAAGCATTGCTTTTTGTTTTTCCATAACCATTTATGGCACCTAAGGCCGGAGAAATCTCTAGAAAGAGGAAAGGGGATTCAACTTGCCCATGATGCAAGGAGATGAACACCCTTACACTAGAAGGGTCAACTTTGATCAAAGGTTGGACCAAGTCCTCATAGACATCAATGAAGAGGGTGCCCAATGGAAGAGAGATTCAAGAGGGAAGCCGGTTCAATCGAGAAGGCATGACCTCAAGCCCGTAGCTAGGGGATGGTTGGAGTTTATCCAACGCTCAATCATTCCCACTAGCAACCGGTCTGAAGTTACTCTAGACCGGGCCATCATGATTCATAGCATCATGATTGGAGAAGAAGTAGAAGTTCATGAGATTATAGCCCAAGAACTTTATAAGTTGGCGGACAAGTCCTCTACCTTGGCAAGGTTAGCCTTTCCTCATCTCATTTGTCACCTCTGTTATTCAGTTGGAATTGACATAGAGGGAGACATCCCCATTGATGAGGACAAGCCCATCACTAAGAAAAGGATGGAGCAAACAAGAAATCCCTGAGATGCCTCAAGGGATGCACTTTCCTCCACAAAACTATTGGGAGCAAATCAACACCTCCCTAGGAGAATTGAGTTCCAACATGGGACAACTAAGGGTGGAGCACCAAGAACATTCCATCCTCCTCCATGAAATTAGAGAAGATCAAAGAATCATGAGAGAGGAGCAACAAAGACAAGGAAGAGACATTGAGGAGCTCAAGCACTCCATAAAATCTTCAAGAGGAAGAACAAGCCGCCATCACTAAGGTAGACCCGTTCTTTAATTTCCTTGTTCTCTATTTTCTTGTTTTTCAAATTTTTCATGCTTATGTTTATCTATGTTTGTGTCTCATGATCATTAATGTCTTAGTGACTATTCCTTAAAGTTATGAATGTCCTATGAATCCATCACATTTCTTAAATGAAAAA
>NC_029779.3:22208316-22209977 GCF_000817695.3 Arachis duranensis
TTCAGAGGCAAAAAGCTAAAAGCCCCGCTCATCTAATTAATACTGATCTTCATAGATGTTTTTGGAATTCATTGCATATTCTCTTCTCTTTATCTTATTTGATTTTCAGTTGCTTGAGGACAAGCAACAATTTAAGTTTGGTGTTGTGATGAGCAGATAATTTGTACGCTTTTTGGCATTGTTTTTAGTATGTTTTAGTTAGTTTTTAGTATATTTTTATTAGTTTTTAGTTAAAATTCACTTTTCTCGACTTTACTATGAGTTTGTGTATTTTTCTGTGATTTCAGGTATTTTCTGGCTGAAATTGAGGGACCTGAGCAAAAATCTGATTCAGAGACTGAAAAGGACTGCAGATGCTGTTGGATTCTGACCTCTCTGCACTCGAAGTGAATTTTCTGGAGCTACAAAAACCCAATTGGCGCGCTCTCAATGGCGTTGGAAAGTAGGCATCCTGGGCTTTCAAGCAATGTATAATAGTCCATACTTTTCCCAGGATTTGATGGCCCAAACCGGCGTAACAAATCAGCTCTAGAATGCCCAGCGTTAAACGCCGGAACTGGCACAAGAATGGGAGTTAAACGCCCAAACTGGCACAAAAGCTGGCGTTTAACTCCAAGACAAGTCTCTACACGAAAATACTTCAATGCTCAGCCCAAGCACGCACCAAGTGGGCCCGGAAGTGGATTTTTATGTTATTTACTCATTTCTGTAAACCCTAGGCTACTAGTTCTCTACAAATAGGACGTTTTGCTATTGTATTTTCATCTCTGGATCTTAGATCATCTTTAGATCTTTGAATCTTTGGATCCTTGATCATTTGGAGTCTTTTGATCATGTTTTGGGGCTGGCCTCACGGCCATGCCTGAACCTTGTTCTTATGTATTTTCAACGGTGGAGTTTCTACACACCATAGATTAAGGTGTGGAGCTCGGCTGTACCTCGAGTATTAATGCAATTACTATTGTTCTTCTATTCAATTCAGCTTGTTCTTATTCCAAGATATTCATTCGCACTCAAGAACTTGATGAATGTGATGATTATGTGACGCTCATCATCATTCTCATTTATGAACGCGTGCCTGACAACCACTTCCGTTTTACAAGCAAACAAGGCTTGAATGTTTATCTCTTGGATTCTTTAATCGGAATCTTCGTGGTATAAGCTAGAATTGATGGCGGCATTCAAGAGAATCTGGAAGGTGTAAACCTTGTCTGTGGTATTCTGAGTAGGATTCAATGATTGAATGACTGTGACGAGCTTCAAACTCCTGAAGGCTGGGTGTTAGTGACAGACGCAAAAGAATCAATGGATTCTATTCCAACCTGATTGAGAACCGACAGATGATTAGCCGTGCCGTGACAGGGTGCGTTGAACATTTTCACTGAGAGGACGGGATTGTACCACTGACAATGGTGATGCCCAACATACAGCTTGCCATGGAAAGGAGTAAGAAGGATTGGATGAAGACAGTAGGAAAGCAGAGAGACGGAAGGGACAAAGCATCTCCATTCGCTTATCTGAAATTCTCACCAATGAATTACATAAGTATCTCTATCTTTATGTTTTACTCATATATCCTCCATAACCATTTGAGTCTGCCTGACTGAGATTTACAAGGTGACCATAGCTTGCTTCATACCAACAATCTCCGTGGGATCGAC
>NC_029779.3:22210167-22236701 GCF_000817695.3 Arachis duranensis
CTATCAAATCCCATCTTTCTCTTCACCACTCACATCCATCCTTCATAAAACCCCACTCACCTCACCATTCAAATTCAAACCACTTTCCCTCCCAAACCCACCCTTCAATAGCCGAACCCTACCCCTCTCTCAACCCCTATATAAACCCACATTCACCCCTTCATTTTCACACAACCTAAACACTACTTCTCCCCCTTTGGCCGAACCACAAAGCCATCTCCATCTCCTCTATTCCTTCTTCTTCTACTCTCTTCTTTCATCTTTTGCTCGAGGACGAGTGATAAACCCATATTTCATGGTTTATCTTGTGCTCAATTGAGTGGTTTTTATCAACTCTTTACCCACTTATTCATACTATTCGCATGTTTTACATTTTCCTTCCTGATTTTATGCTATGATTGAAAACATGTTCTTTGATCTTATATTTGCTTATTATTAATCCTCTTTTATTTCCATTCGATGCCGTGATTAGTGTGTTGAGTAATTTCAGATTTTCTAAGGCAGAATGACTTAAGCAGAACGCACATGACGCGGTTGCATGACTGACGCGACCGCGTGGCAAGGAAAAGCTCCGAATGACACGACCGCGTGACCCACGCGGACGCGTGACAGAGGCTACGCACCAGAAATTGCAGAAAACGCTCATAACGAGTTTTGAGACCCTTTTTGGCCCAAATCCAAGTTCAGAAGGCATAGACCAGAGGCTATAAAGTGGGGGAATGCATCCATTCATAATCATGCACTCATAATTCACTTCTCATGATTTAGATCTAGTTTGGAGAGAGGTTCTCTCTCTCCCTTTAGGATTTAGGTAGTGTTTTTAGAAATTAGGATTTAGGACTTCTCTTAGCTTTCTAGAGTGACTCTCGATCCAGGTTCAATATTCCTATTTTCTATTTAAATCTCTCTTTTATATTTTGATTACTCTGAAGCTTTTATTATGTTTTATTTTATTTTACTTATCATATAATATATTCGCACCTTACCTCCTAAATCCCAATTTACAACTCATAACCAATAATAAGAACATACCTCCCTGCAATTCCTTGAGAAGACGACCTGAGGTTTAAATACTCGGTTATCAATTTTAAAGGGGTTTGTTACTTGTGACAACCAAAATGTTTGTACGAAGTGATTTTTGTCGGTTTAGAGACTATATCTACAACGCGACTGTTTTTATGACATTCTTTACTGGCAAAAATCCCGACGTCAAAATGGCGCCGTTGCCGGGGAATTGCAAACGTGTGCCTTATTATTGGTTATTGTAAATATTTTTCAAAAAAAATTTCAGATTTTTATTTTAAAATTTTTATCTTATCTCATCTTTTTCAAAAATCATATCTTTTTCAAAATTATTTTCTATCTTTTTCAAAAATTATATCCTTTTCAAAATATTTTCTTTTTATTAATTTTTGTTTTTATTTTTCCCTACTACTATGAATTCTCACCCCTCTCGCTTTGAGTTTGGTTCTAACTTTGTTAAAGGAAATAGAATCCACAACAGGAATATGCATCAAGGTCAGACCAATCAAGGATGGATGGAGCCAAGAGGATCTAATCAACCCTTTAGGCAACAACACCATCCTAGATATCATGGACAAAGACCAGGCTACAATGCATCCCAAGCTGATGGATATGGTGGACCACCTTGTAGCTACCAACAAGCCCCACCCTATGCTCAGAGATCATCCTTTCAACACAACACTCACAAGTCCCTTTCCGCCATTCACCTCCATATGACCCTAACCCACATCCACCATACCAACCACCTTATGAACTAAATGAACCATACATAGATCCACCCCAAACCTCCATGGAGAAAGCACTTGCCGATCTAAACTCTACTATACAAGCTCTCTTCACCCAAATCAGACCACCAAATACCTTCAACAATCAACCCTCAAGCTCTAGTGCACTTCCTTGTCAACCACAGAATAATCTCTCCATCCCATCACCACCATCCATGGAAGAGCACCCACATCCATCAATCCAAGAGCAAGATGATCCCAATTATGCTATTGATATGGAACAGGAAAGAAGGAATCATCTTCGCGAATCCATACTTCATAAAGAGCTAGAGGAGGCCCTACGGGTAAGGGTAGGAGAGACCCTTGAAGATGAAAGAATAGTTGAAGGGAGTTGTCATAGAAAGAAAAACATCAAGGATGAGTACGATTTTATACTTAAATACCTGGACAAAGCAGCAATTATTAAAAAGGAAGAAGTGGTTACAGACTTAAGAGATGCTGTACCTCCATTGGAAAGTCCAGTCACAGACCCTCCTTCCACGGTGTTTGATGTTGATGTTGAGAAGAGCGTACAACCTCCAAGGCAGATCATGGTTGAAGATTTTGTAGAGGTTGATCAAGAGGTAGAAGATGTCAAAGAAGAGCACAAGGGAGTAGAGCTTGAAATTACCTTGCCAAAGTTGTTGGAAACACCTCCCCCTAAGTTACCATCATCCTTCACAACATTCAAGTGGGTAAAATTCATATCCCTTAGCTTTCTAATTCCACTTGAATATGGGCTAATGGAGACGGATGGTCAACTTAGAGCTCTCTGTGGCATTAAGAGTAAGAAGAAGATGGTCGGAGATAAGATTTATCCTGCAAGGTTTAACATGGTTGTGTGTTCAACATTTAAACGCAAAGGTTGGTGTAGAGCTCAACTGAATGGGTCTAGGAAGTTGTCTGGCTGTTTCAATGAGAATTCAGACTGTTTGTCACCCGGCTGGAACAGTATTGCTCAACAAGAAGACGGGTGCAAAAGCAAGATTTGGGACCCCGGAATTCACTCTAGAAATCAACACTCTTGGGGCCTTGTCACTTGCTTTATCTTGCTTAAAGGCTTTCTGTGCCTTGTTTGGGACCCCGGAGGTTACTGGAGATACAAACATTGGTGGAGATTCCTGGATGAGTACAAGCATAAACCACCATAACAGGAAGCTCACCAAATGTCCAACTTAAGGACTTTAACTAAAAGTGCTAGGTGGGAGATAACCCACCATGGTATGATCATTCATTTTGCAATTTTAATTTTATTTAGCTTGTTTGTTTTTGAAATTTATCTTATTTTATTGAACCTGGACTCATGCATAGCATTCACATTAAGCATTGCATTCTGCATACTGCATAAAAAAAACGAGCACGCGATGCGACCGCATCAGCGACGCGTCCGCGTCGCAAGTAGAGAAGAGAATAATAAATTGAACAGAGAGTTATGCAGGAGCAGGGTTGGAGGCGCGCCATTAGCACAAATTGCTCCACGCGACCGCGTCGCTGATGCGTCCGCGTCGCAGGGGAATACTGGCCTCCCACGCGATCGCATGCCCCACGCGGCCGCGTGACCTGGATTTCGACGTCAAAGAGTGCATGGCCGAAAGTTGAGCTGGAGTTGGGCTGGACTCGTGCTGGAAGCCCAAGCCTCACCACGCGAACGCGTGCCCCACGCATCCGCGTCATATTGGAAATAAGGCCACCCGCGCGATCGCGTCGACCACACGACCGCGTCACCCTGGATTTTGGCAATACTGACGTTTTGAACAGAGAGTTGTGCGGCCGCGAGGCTGCACTTGCGCTAATCGCACAAAACAGGCCACGCGATCGCGTGACCCACGCGTCCGCGTCACCTGACCTTCTTGCGCACCACGCGACCGCGTCACTCATGCGACCGCGTCACAAGCGGCGAATATCCAGATTAGCCAATTTTCTTATTCTTTCTTCTATATTCCTTATTTTTCTTCTCTTTTCTTATTTCTTTCTTCTTCCTTCCTTATTTTCCTTCACCTCCATTCTATTTGCATATTTCATTCATTGCATCTTAATTTTGTACATATTTTTATTTTATTTTCTAAAATTAATTATTTTTTTCTTGGTGTTAAAATTTTCTTATTTCACTGTTACAATTTTCTCTTGAATTAATTTGGGTGCTTCATAACTTGTTTTATTCTGATTGGGTAATATTATTTAAATCAATGCTAATTTTTATATTACTGCTATTCCTTTTGCATTGACATGAACTTACATTGTCTTTCATTACCCACTCTCTTCCCTATGTTGCAAATTTTTTTTATCTGTCATGTACTTCTATTGTTTTCTCACTTGCATGTTGTAGCTACCATGTAATTGAGACCCTTATTATCTGGCATTAACACCCATATTTTATTTATTTTCTATCTTTATTTTTGGGTTACTTTTTTCTTTTCCCTCTTCTTTCAAGATGGCCACCACAAAGGGAGAGGAAAAGCTTCTTAATGGGAGAGACAAACAAGCCCATATGCACAATCCTTAGAGAAAAGCAACAGTTGAAACAACCCATCCACCTGCAAATCTCAGCATGCACCGAGGACGGTGTAACCTTTAAGTGTGGGGAGGTCGATACCGATCTCCGTGGGTTAGTACTTTCTTTTCAACACCAATAATCTTATTTTCTTTATTTGTTCATTGTTGCATCTGCATATTTGATTGCATATTTATTTGATTTTGTGCATTTAGTTACTACTTGGTTAAAATAATAAATCTCTTTTTAAGATCCTATTTTTGAAAAAATGTCACTAATTTAAATAAAAAAAATTTTTAAAAATTTTTTTGTTAAACTTGTTTGGAAGTTGTATTTGGAACATGGTTTTTGAGCTAAAGAACACACAACCTGTGAGATTTTGAGCTTATTTACATGGTTACATTATTTAACCATAAATGTTTATTCCTGTGTGTGTTCTTCTCTATGATTGTAATCTATATTTTGTTCCAACCTATATGTCTATTATTTAATGTATTTACATGTTTGCATATGATTGAGGCCATTACTTGTTTTAAGCTCACTTATCCCAAATAAGCCTATCCTTTAAATCACCCTTGTCAGCCACTTTGAGCCTTTTAATCCCCTCTTGTTCTGTATTTTACCACATCACTAGCCTTAAAGCAGAAAAACAATTAAATATCCCAATTGAATCTTTGGTTAGCTTAAGATAGGGATTGTGCATCAACTAAGTGTGGGAAAATTGTGGGAACTTGGGTTAATAAGGGAATGTGTCATGTTTATAACTTATTTGAATATTGAGAATTTGGGAACCTATTCATGAAAAACCAAAATAGAAAAATAATAGAAAATCCATGTGCATTGATAAGTTATGTTTATTTCTCCAAATATATATATATATATANCCAATGTTAAGTTAATGAAAAAAAAATCAATGCACATGTAATAAATTAAAAAGAAATGTTTGGTACATGAGTATAGGAATCATACAAAAGTGGGAATTATGGGTAGCTACGTATGATTTTAAAGTTATATAGAGTGTACGTATGTTAGGTGAGAGCTTGGCTAGTCAAAGATTCAATTTATAGCTCACTTAGCCATATATATACCTTTACCCTTACCTTAGCCCCATTACAACCTTGAAAAAGACCTCATGATGTTTGCATTGGTACATTAAATTTTTGTTGATTGGTTAGATGAAGAACAAGGTTTAGAAAGCATGACTAGGGAAGAGTATAGTGATTTACCCTATACACTTGAGAGACTAGAGTGATATACACTACCAGTGAGGGTTCAGTGCTTAATTCTATGTTCCCAGCTTTCATGAGCTGTCTTCTTACAAGTTTACCTGATTTTTATTTTATGATTTGAATTAGTGAAATCTGATTTATGTCTGTCTTGGAGAACTTACTTTTAACCAAGTAGGTAGAAACATTTTGCATGTAGTTGCATTCATATAGATAGGATTACATTTCATACATCCTACCATTCCTCTTCATCTTTATAGCTTCTCTTGAGCTTAGCATGAGGACATGCTAGTGTTTAAGTGTGGGGAGGTTGATAAACCCATATTTCATGGTTTATCTTGTGCTCAATTGAGTGGTTTTTATCAACTCTTTACCCACTTATTCATACTATTTGCATGGTTTTACATTTGCCTTCCTAATTATGTGCTTTGATTGAAAACATGTTTCTTTGGACTTATATTTGCTTATTATTAATCCTCTTTTATTTCCATTCGATGCCGTGATTAGTGTGTTGAGTAATTTCAGATTTTCTAAGGCAGAATGACTTAAAGGATGAAAAAGGAAACATACTAAAAGGAAAGGAGAAAGCAAAACGGAGCTTTAAGGAAACTGGTATCCACGCGATCGCATGGACGACGCGATCGCGTACCAAGCACGAATCAGCAGCGACGCGGCCGCATGACTGACGCGACCGCGTGCCTTAAGCAGAATGCACATGACGCGGTCGCATGATTGACGCAACCGCGTGGCAAGGAAAAGCTCCGAATGACGCGACCGCGTGGCAAGGAAAAGCTCCGAATGACGCGACCGCGTGACCCACGCGGACGCGTGACAGAGGCCGCGCACCAAAAATTGCAGAAAACGCTCATAACGAGTTTTGAGACCCTTTTTGGCCCAAATCCAAGTCCAGAAGGCATAGACCAGAGGCTATAAAGTGGGAGAATGCATCCATTCATAATCATGCACTCATAATTCACTTCTCATGATTTAGATCTAGTTTGGAGAGAGGTTCTCTCTCTCCCTTTAGGATTTAGGTAGTGTTTTTAGAAATTAGGATTTAGGACTTCTCTTAGCTTTCTAGAGTGACTCTCGATCCAGGTTCAATATTCCTATTTTCTATTTAAATCTCTCTTTTATATTTTGATTACTCTGAAGCTTTTATTATGTTTGATTGATGTTGCCCAATTGACTGTTGATGACATTTTTATTTAATGATATTTGAGGTATTTTAGTTTATGATTGTCCTCAGTTCTTATACCTTGCCAAAGGTTTATTTTACAGCTATTATTTTATTTTATTTTACTTATCATATAATATATTCGCACCTTACCTCCTAAACCCCAATTTACAACTCATAACCAATAATAAGAACATACCTCCCTGCAATTCCTTGAGAAGACGACCCGAGGTTTAAATACTCGGTTATCAATTTTAAAGGGGTTTGTTACTTGTGACAACCAAAACGTTTGTACGAAGGGATTTTGTCGGTTTAGAGACTATATCTACAACGCGATTGTTTTTATGACATTCTTTACTGGCAAAAATCCCGACGTCAAAATGGCGCCGTTGTCGGGGAATTGCAAACGTGTGCCTTATTATTGGTTATTGTAAATATTTTTCAAAAAAAAATTTCAGATTTTTATTTTAAAATTTTTATCTTATCTCATCTTTTTCAAAAATCATATCTTTTTCAAAATTATTTTCCTATCTTTTTCAAAAATTATATCCTTTTCAAAATATTTTCTTTTTATTAATTTTTGTTTTTATTTTCCCCTACTACTATGAATTCTCACCCCTCTCGCTTTGAGTTTGGTTCTAACTTTGTTGAAGGAAATAGAATCCACAGTAGGAATATGCATCAAGGTCAGACCAATCAAGAATGGATGGAGCCAAGAGGATCTAATCAACCCTTTAGGCAACAACACCATCCTAGATATCATGGACAAAGACCAGGCTACAATGCATCCCAAGCTGATGGATATGGTGGAGA
The DNA here is from genome assembly GCF_000817695.3 of Arachis duranensis. Taxonomy (NCBI): domain Eukaryota; kingdom Viridiplantae; phylum Streptophyta; class Magnoliopsida; order Fabales; family Fabaceae; genus Arachis; species Arachis duranensis. The sequence goes on from NC_029779.3 coordinate 22,217,662, forward strand.
CATTGAGGAGCTCAAGTACTCCATAAGATCTTTAAGAGGAAGAACAAGCCGCCATCACTAAGGTGGACCCGTTCTTTAATCTCCTTGTTCTTTATTTTTCTGTTTTTCGAATTTTAATGCTTATGTTTACCTATGTCTGTGTCTTATGATCATTAGTGTTTTAGTGTCTATGCCTTAAAGTTATGAATGTCCTATGAATCCATCACCTTTCTTGAATGAAAAATGTTCTTAATTGAAAAAGAGAAGAATTACATGAATTTTGAATTTTATAACAGATTAATTATTTTGATGTGGTGGTAATACTTTTGTTTTCTGAATGTATGCTTAAACAGTGCATATGTCTTTTGAATTTGTTGTTAATGAATGGTTGGCTCTTGAAAGAATGATGAAAAAGGAGACATGTTACTGAGGATCTGAAAAATCATAAAAATGATTCTTGAAGCAAGAAAAAGCAGTGAATATTCAAAAAAAAAGGAGAGAAAAACGAAAAAAAAAGAGAAAGGAAAAAGAAAAAGAAAGAAATAAAGTTGTGATCCAAGGCAAAAAGAGTGTGCTTAAGAACCCTGGACACCTCTACTTGGGGACTCTAGCAAAGCTGAGTCACAATCTGAAAAGGTTCACCCAATTATGTATCTGTGGCATGTATGTATCCGGTGGAAATACTGGAAGACAGAGTGCTTTGGGCCACGGCCAAGACTCATAAAGTAGCTGTGTTCAAGAATCATCATACTTAACTAAGAGAATCAATAATACTATCTGGATTCTGAGTTCTTATAGAAGCCAATCATTCTGAATTTCAAAGGATAAAGTGAGATGCCAAAACTGTTCAGAGGCAAAAAGCTAAAAGCCCCGCTCATCTAATTAATACTGATCTTCATAGATGTTTTTGGAGTTCATTGCATATTCTCTTCTTTTTATCTTATTCGATTTTCAGTTGCTTGAGGACAAGCAACAATTTAAGTTTGGTGTTGTGATGAGCGGATAATTTGTACGCTTTTTGGCATTGTTTTTAGTATGTTTTTAGTGTGTTTTAGTTAGTTTTTAGTATACTTTATAAGTTTTTAGTTAAAATTCACTTTTCTGGACTTTACTATGAGTTTGTGTGTTTTTCTGTGATTTCAGGTATTTTCTGGCTGAAATTGAGGGACCTGAGCAAAAATCTGATTCAGAGACTGAAAAGGACTGCAGATGCTGTTGGATTCTGACCTCCCTGCACTCGAAGTGAATTTTCTGGAGCTACAAAAGCCTAATTGGCACGCTCTCAATGGCATTGGAAAGTAGACATCCTGGGCTTTCCAGCAATGTATAATAATCCATACTCTGCCCGAGATTTGATGGCCCAAACTGGCATTCCAAATCAGCTCAAAACTGCTTGGCGTTAAACGCCGGAACTGGCACAAGAATGGGAGTTAAACGCCCAAACTGGCACAGAAGCTGGCATTTAACTCCAAGAAAAGTCTCTACACGAAAATGCTTCAATGCTCAGCCCAAGCACACACCAAGTGAGCCCGAAAGTGGATTTTTATGTAATTTACTCATCTTTGTAAACCCTAAGCTACTAGTTCTCTACAAATAGGACCTTTTACTATTGTATTTTCATCTTTGGACGTCTAGTTCTTAGATCATCTGGGTAGCTATCTTTGAGTAGTTTTATGCTATCTTAGATCATGGGGGCTGGCCTCACGGCCATGCCTAGACCTTGTTCTTATGTATTTTCAACGGTGGAGTTTCTACACACCATAGATTAAGGTGTGGAGCTCTGCTGTACCTCGAGTATTAATGCAATTACTATTGTTCTTCTATTCAATTCAGCTTGTTCTTGTTCTAAGATATCAGTTGTTCTTCAACTTGATGAATGTGATGATCCGTGACACTCATCATCATTCTCCCCTATGAACGTGTGCCTGACAACCACCTCTGTTCTACCTTAGATTGAGTGGATATCTCTTGGATCCCTTAATCGGAATCCTCGTGGTATAAGCTAGAATTGATGGCGGCATTCAAGAGAATCGGAAGGTCTAAACCTTGTCTGTGGTATTCTGAGTAGGATTCAATGATTGAGTGACTGTGACGAGCTTCAAACTCCTGAAGGCTGGGCGTTAGTGACAGACGCAAAAGAATCAATGGATTCTATTCCAACCTGATTGAGAACCGACAGATGATTAGCTGTGCCGTGACAGGGTGCGTTGAACATTTTCACTAAGAGGACGGGATTGTAGCCATTGACAACGGTGATGCCCAACATACAGCTTGCCATGGAAAGGAGTAAGAAGGAGATTGGATGAAGACAGTAGGAAAGCAGAGAGACGGAAGGGACAAAGCATCTCCATACGCTTATCTGAAATTCTTACCAATGAATTACATAAGTATCTCTATCCTTGTTTTATGTTTTATTCATAAATCATTCATGACCATTTGAATCTGCCTGACTGAGATTTACAAGATGACCATAGCTTGCTTCATACCAACAATCTCCGTGGGATCGACCCTTACTCGCGTAGGGTTTATTACTTGGACGACCCAGTGCACTTGCTGTTTAGTTATGCAAAGTTATGATAAAGAGTTGAGATTGCAATTGAGCGTACCATGTTGATGGCGCCATTGATGATCACAATTTCGTGCACCAATGGCCTCATCTTCGGCAAGCTCCTTTGATTTTTTTTTTACGTTGTGCTTACCGATTTTTTTCCAGTTTTTTTTTTACGTTGTGCTGACCCTTGTTCTTTAAATGACGTTATCCAGAGGAGGACACCTAAAGGCGAGCCTTAATGGCCTCATCTTTGGTAGGCTCCTCCGACTTTTATTTATGTTGTGCTGACCGGTTTTTTTCCTTTTTTTTTTACGTTGTGCTGATCAGTTTTTTTTTTTACGTTGTGCTGACCGGTTTTTTTCCAGTTTTTTTTCAGTTTATTTTTGTTACGTTGTGTTGACCGGTTTTTTTCCAGTTTTTTCCATTTTTTTACGTTGTGCTGACCGGTTTTTTTCCATTTTTTAGGTTGTGCTGACCGGTTTTTTTTTATACGTTGTGCTGACCCTTGTTCTTTAAATGACGCTATCCAGAGGAGGACACCTAAAGGTGAGCCATAATGCCCTCATCTTCGGCAGGCTCCTCCGATTTTTTTTTTCGTTATGCTGACCGGTTTTTTTCCAGTTTTTTTCGTTGTGCTGACCGGTTTTTTTTCCAGTTTTTTTTGTGCTGACCTTTGTTCTTTTAATGACGCTATCTAGAGGAGGACACCTAAAGCCAACCCGTAATGGCCTCATCTTCGCCAGGCTCCTCCGATTTTTTTTTTAGTTGTGCTGACCGGTTTTTTTCCAGTTTTTTTTTACGTTGTGCTGACCCTTGTTCTTTAAATGATGCTATCCAGAGGAGGACACCTAAAGGCGAGCCGTAATGGCCTCATCTTCAGCAGGCTCCTCCGATTTTTCTTTTTACGTTGTGCTGATTTTTTTTCGTTGTGCAGACCGGTTTTTTTTCAATTTTTTTTTACGTTGTGCTGACCGGTTTTTTTTTTTTACGTTGTGTTGACCCTTGTTCTTTAAATAATGCTATCCAGAGGAGGACACCTAAAGGCGAGCCGTAATGGCCTCATCTTCGGCATGCTCCTTTGATTTTTTTTTACGTTGTGCTTACCAGTTTTTTTTCCAGTTTTTTTTTACGTTGTGCTGACCCTTGTTCTTTAAATGACGCTGTCCAGAGGAGGACACCTAAAGGCGAGCCTTAATGGACCCATCTTTGGTAGGCTCCTCCGATTTTTATTTACGTTGTGCTGACCGGTTTTTTTTGTTTTTTTTACGTTGTGCTGACCGGTTTTTTTTACGTTGTGCTGACCGGTTTTTTTCCATTTTTTTTCAGTTTATTTTTGTTACGTTGTGTTGACCGGTTTTTTTCCTGTTTTTTCCATTTTTTTACGTTGTGCTGACCGGTTTTTTTTTTACGTTGTGCTGACCGGTTTTTTTCCATTTTTAGTTTGTGCTGACCGGTTTTTTTTTTATACGTTGTGCTGACCCTTGTTCTTTAAATGACGCTATCCAGAGGAGGACACCTAAAGGCGAGCCGTAATGTCCACATCTTCGGTAGGCTCCTCTGATTTTTTTTTTTACGTTGTGCTGACCGGTTTTTTTCATTTTTTTTTACGTTGTGCTGACCGGTTTCTTTCCATTTTTTTAGGTTGTGCTGTCCGGTTTTATTTTTTTTACGTTGTGCTGACCCTTGTTCTTTAAATGATGCTATCCAGAGGAGGAAACCTAAAGGCGAGCCGTATAGCCTCATCTTTGGCAAGCTCCGCCAATTTTTTTTTCGTTGTGTAGACCGGTTTTTTTTCAATTTTTTTTTACCTTGTGTTGACCCTTGTTCTTTAAATGAGGCTATCCAGAGGAGGACACCTAAAGGCGAGCCGTAATGGCCTCATCTTCGGCATGCTCCTTCGATTTTTTTTTACGTTGTGCTTACCGGTTTTTTTCCAGTTTTTTTTTACGTTGTGCTGACCCTTGTTCTTTAAATGACGCTATCCACAGGAGGACACCTAAAGGCGAGCCGTAATGGCCTCATCTTTGGTAGGCTCCTTCGATTTTTTTTTTTACGTTGTGCTGACCGATTTTTTCCTTTTTTTTTACGTTGTGCTGACCGGTTTTTTTACGTTGTGCTGACCGGTTTTTTTCCAGTTTTTTTCAGTTTTTTTTTGTTACGTTGTGTTGACCGGTTTTTTTCCATTTTTTTACGTTGTTCTGACCGGTTTTTTTCCATTTTTTAGGTTGTGCTGACCGGTTTTTTTTATACCTTGTGCTGACCCTTGTTCTTTAAATGACGCTATCCAAAGGAGGACACCTAAAGGTGAGACGTAATGCCCTCATCTTCGGCAGGCTCCTCCGAATTATTTTCGTTGTGCTGACCGGTTTTTTCCCAGTTTTTTTCCGTTGTGCTGATCGGTTTTTTTTCCAGTTTTTTTGTGCTGACCTTTGTTCTTTAAATGATGTTATCCAGAGGAGGACACCTAAAGGCGAGCCGTAATGGCCTCATCTTCGGCATGCTCCCCCGATTTTTTTTACGTTGTGCTGACCGATTTTATTCCAGTTTTTTTTTACGTTTTGCTGACCCTTGTTCTTTAAATGACGCTATCCAGAGGAGGACACCTAAAGGCGAGCTGTAATGTCCACATCTTCGGTAGGCTCCTCTGATTTTTTTTTACGTTGTGCTGACCGATTTTTTTTCCTTTTTTTATGTTGTGCTGACTGGTTTTTTTTTACGTTGTGCTGACCGGTTTTTTTCCATTTTTTTCAGTTTTTTTTGTTACGTTGTGTTGACCGGTTTTTTTCCAGTTTCTTTCCATTTTTTTACGTGGTGCTGACCGGTTTTTATTCCATTTTTTAGGTTGTGCTGACCAGTTTTTTTTATACATTGTGCTGACCCTTGTTCTTTAAATGACGCTATCCAGAGGAGGACACCTAAAGGCGAGCCATAATGGCCTCATCTTCGGCAGGCTCCTCCAATTTTTTTTTATGTTGTGCTGACCGGTTTTTTTTCCAATTTTTTTTACGTTGTACTGACCAGTTTTTTTTCTAGTTTTTTTTGTTTTTTTTTTATTTTACGTTGTGCTTATCGGTTTTTTTTCATTTTTTTAGGTTGTGCTGACCGGTTTTTTTTATTTTTTTTACGTTGTGCTGACCCTTGTTCTTTAAATGACGCTATCCAGAGAAGGACACCTAAAGGCGAGCCGTAATGGCCTCATCTTCGGCATGCTCCTCCGATTTTTTTTACGTTGTGCTGACCGGTTTTTTTCCTTTTTTTTTTACGTTATGCTGACACTTGTTCTTTAAATGACGCTATCCAGAAGAGGACACCTAAAGGCGAGCCGTAATGGCTTCATCTTCGGTAGGCTCCTCCGATTTTTTTTTTACGTTGTGCTGACCGGTTATTTATCCAATTTTTTTTTAGTTGTTTTTTTGTTTCATTATGTTGGCCGGTTTTTTTCCAGCTTTTTTCCATTTTTTTTAACGTAGTGCTGACCGGTTTTTTTTACGTTATGCTGACCGGTTTTTTTCCATTTTTTAGGTTGTGCTGACCGGTTTTTTTTATACGTTGTGCTGACCCTTGTTCTTTAAATGACGCTATCCCGAGGAGGACACCTAAAGGCGAGCCGTAATGGCCTCATCTTCGGCAGGCTCCTCCAATTTTTTTTTATGTTGTGCTGACCGGTTTTTTTCCAGTTTTTTTTTTAATTGTGCTGACCAGTTTTTTTTCCAATTTTTTTTTACGTTGTGCTGACCGATTTTTTTTTTCGTTGTGCTGACCCTTGTTCTTTAAATGGCGCTATCCAGAGGAGGACATCTAAAGGCGAGCCGTAATGGCCTCATCTTCGGCATGCTCCTCAAATTTTTTTTACGTTGTGCTGAAAGGTTTTTTTCCAGTTTTTTTTTACGTTGTGCTGACCTTTGTTCTTTAAATGACGCTATCCAGAGGAGGACACCTAAAGACGAGCCGTAATGGCCTCATCTTCGGTAGGCTCCTCCGATTTTTTTTACGTTGAGCTGACCGGTTTTTTTCCAGTTTTTTTTATGTTGTGCTGAGCGGTTATTTTTTCCATTTTTTTCAGTTTTTTTGTTACGTTGTGTAGACCGGTTTTTTTCCAGTTTTTTCGAATTTTTTAGGTTGTGCTGACCGATTTTTTTTATATGTTGTGCTGATCTTTGTTCTTTAATTGACGCTATCCAGAGGGGGACACCTAAAGGCGAGCTGTAATGGCCTCATCTTTGGCAGGCTCCTCCGATTTTTTTTTCGTTGTGCTGACCGGTTTTTTTCCAGTTTTTTTACATTGTGCTGACCATTGTTCTTTAAATGATGCTATCTAGAGGAGGACACCTAAAGGCGAGCCGTAACGGCCTCATCTTCGGCATGCTCCCCCATTTTTTTTTTTACGTGTGCTGACCGATTTTTTCCAGTATTTTTTTTACGTTGTGCTGACCCTTGTTCTTTAAATGACGCTATCCAGAGGAGGACACCTAAAGGTGAGCCGTAATGCCACATCTTCGGTAGGCTCCTCCGATTGTTTTTTACGTTGTGCTAACCGGTTTTTTTTCCTTTTTTTTACGTTGTGCTGACCGATTTTTTTTACGTTGTGCTGACTGGTTTTTTTCCAGTTTTTTTCAGTTTTTTTTGTTACGTTGTGTTGACCGGTTGTTTTCCAGTTTTTTTTTCATTTTTATACGTTGTGCTGACCCTTATTCTTTAAATGACGCTATCCAGAGGAGGACACCTAAAGGAGAGCCGTAATGGCCTCATCTTCGGCAGGCTCCTCCGATTTTTTTTATGTTGTGCTGACCGGTTTTTTTTCCAGTTTTTTTTTTTTTTTTACGTTGTGCTGACCGGTTTTTTCCCTTTTTTTTACGTTGTGCTGACCGTTTTTTTTACGTTCTGCTGACTGGTTTTTTCCCTTTTTTTACGTTGTGCTTTATTTTTTGTTGTGCTTACCGGTTTTTTTCCATTTTTTTTTAGGTTGTGCTGACTGGTTTTTTTATTTTTTTTACGTTGTGCTAACCTTGCTTTGCTATGACTGGTTTTTTTATTTTTTTTACGTTGTGCTAACCTTTGTTCTTTAAATGACGCTATCCAGAGGAGGACACATAAAGGCGAGCCGTAATGGCCTCATCTTCGGCATGCCCCCCGATTTTTTTTACATTGTGCTGACCGGTTTTTTTTTTTACGTTGTGCTGATCGATTTTTTTCAATTTTTTAGGTTGTGCTGACTGTTTTTTTTTATACGTTGTGCTGACCCTTGTTCTTTAAATGACGCTATCCAGAGGAGGACACCTAAAGGTGAGCCGTAATGCCCTCATCTTCGGCAAGCTCCTCCGATTTTTTTACGTTATGCTTTCCGGTTTTTTTCCAGTTTTTTTACGTTGTGCTTACCGGTTTTTTTCCAGTTTTTTTTACGTTGTGCTGACCCTTGTTCTTTAAATGACGCTATCCAGAGGAGGACACCTAAAGGCGAGCTATCCAGAGGAGGACACCTAAAGGTGAGACGTAATGCCCTCATCTTCGGCAGGCTCCTCCGATTTTTTTTCGTTGTGCTGACCGGTTTTTTTCCAGTTTTTTTCCGTTGTGCTGATCGGTTTTTTTTTCCAGTTTTTTTTGTGCTAACCTTTGTTCTTTAAATGATGTTATCCAGAGGAGGACATCTAAAGGCGAGCCGTAATGGCCTCATCTTCGGCATGCTCCTCAAATTTTTTTTACGTTGTGCTGAAAGGTTTTTTTCCAGTTTTTTTTTACGTTGTGCTGACCTTTGTTCTTTAAATGACGCTATCCAGAGGAGGACACCTAAAGACGAGCCGTAATGGCCTCATCTTCGGCAGGCTCCTCCGATTTTTTTTTAATGGCCTCATCTTCGGTAGGCTCCTCCGATTTTTTTTACGTTGAGCTGACCGGTTTTTTTCCAGTTTTTTTTATGTTGTGCTGAGCGGTTATTTTTTCCATTTTTTTCAGTTTTTTTGTTACGTTGTGTAGACCGGTTTTTTTCCAGCTTTTTCGAATTTTTTAGGTTGTGCTGACCGATTTTTTTTATATGTTGTGTTGACCTTTGTTCTTTAATTGACGCTATCCAGAGGGGGACACCTAAAGGCGAGCTATAAGGGCCTCATCTTTGGCAGGCTCCTCCGATTTTTTTTTCGTTGTGCTGACCGGTTTTTTTCCAGTTTTTTTACATTGTGCTGACCATTGTTCTTTAAATGATGCTATCCAGAGGAGGACACCTAAAGGCGAGCCGTAACGGCCTCATCTTCGGCATGCTCCCCCAATTTTTTTTTTACGTGTGCTGACCGATTTTTTCCAGTATTTTTTTTACGTTGTGCTTACCCTTGTTCTTTAAATGACGCTATCCAGAGGAGGACACCTAAAGGCGAGCCATAATGGCCACATCTTCGGTAGGCTCCTCCGATTGTTTTTTACGTTGTGCTAACCGGTTTTTTTTCCTTTTTTTTACGTTGTGCTGACCGATTTTTTTTACGTTGTGCTGACTGGTTTTTTTCCAGTTTTTTTCAGTTTTTTTTGTTACGTTGTGTTGACCGGTTGTTTTCCAGTTTTTTTTTTTCATTTTTATACGTTGTGCTGACCCTTATTCTTTAAATGACGCTATCCAGAGGAGGACACCTAAAGGAGAGCCGTAATGGCCTCATCTTCGGCAGGCTCCTCCGATTTTTTTTATGTTGTGCTGACCGGTTTTTTTTCCAGTTTTTTTTTACGTTGTGCTTACCGGTTCTTTTTAAGTTTTTTTTTGTTTTTTTGTTTTTTTTTTATTTTTCGTTGTGCTTACCGTTTTTTTTCCATTTTTTTTAGGTTGTGCTGACTGGTTTTTTTATTTTTTTTACGTTGTGCTAACCTTTGTTCTTTAAATGACGCTATCCAGAGGAGGACACCTAAAGGCGAGCCGTAATGGCCTCATCTTCGGCATGCCCCCCGATTTTTTTTACGTTGTGCTGACCGGTTTTTTTTTTACGTTGTGCTGATCGATTTTTTTCAATTTTTTAGGTTGTGCTGACCGTTTTTTTTTATACGTTGTGCTGACCCTTGTTCTTTAAATGACGCTATCCAGAGGAGGACACCTAAAGGTGAGCCGTAATGCCCTCATCTTCGGCAGGCTCCTCCGATTTTTTTTCGTTATGCTGACCGGTTTTTTTCCAGTTTTTTTCGTTGTGCTGACCGGTTTTTTTTCTAGTTTTTTTTGTGCTGACCCTTGTTCTTTAAATGACGCTATCCAGAGGAGGACACCTAAAGGCGAGCCGTAATGGCCTCATCTTCGGCAGGCGCCTCTGATTTTTTTTTTACGTTGTGCTGACCGGTTCTTTTCCATTTTTTTTACGTTGTGCTGACCGGTTTCTTTCCATTTTTTTAGGTTGTGCTGTCCGGTTTTATTTTTTTTACGTTGTGCTGACCCTTGTTCTTTAAATGATGCTATCCAGAGGAGAAAACCTAAAGGCGAGCCGTAATGGCCTCATCTTTGGCAAGCTCCGCCAATTTTTTTTTCGTTGTGCAGACCGGTTTTTTTTCAATTTTTTTTACGTTGTCCTGACCGGTTTTTTTTTTTTTCCTGACTGGTCCCCTTTTTTTTACGTTGTGTTGACCAGTTTTTTCCCTTTTTTTACGTTGTGCTGACTGGTTTTTTTCATTGTCCTGACTGGTTCCCCTCTTTTTTTTACGTTGTGTTGACCGGTTTTTTCCCTTTTTTACGTTGTGCTGACTGTTTTTTGTTTTTCCAGTTTTTTTTGTGCTAACCTTTGTTCTTTAAATGATGTTATCCAGAGGAGGACACCTAAAGGCGAGCCGTAATGGCCTCATCTTCGGCATCCTCCCCCGATTTTTTTTTACGTTGTGCTGACCTATTTTTTTCCAGTTTTTTTTACGTTTTGCTGACCCTTGTTCTTTAAATGACGCTATCCAGAGGAGGACACCTAAAGGCGTGTTGTAATGGCCTCATCTTCGGTAGGCTCCTCCAATTTTTTTTTACGTTGTGCTGACCGATTATTTTCCCTTTTTTTACGTTGTGCTGACCATTTTTTTTACGTTGTGCTGACCGGTTTTTTCCCAGTTTTTTTCAGTTTTTTTTTGTTACGTTGTGTTGACCGGTTTTTTTCCATTTTTTTACGTTGTTCTGACCGGTTTTTTTCCATTTTTTAGGTTGTGCTGACCGGTTTTTTTTATACCTTGCGCTGACCCTTGTTCTTTAAATGACGCTATCCAGAGGAGGACACCTAAAGGTGAGACGTAATGCCCTCATCTTCGGCAGGCTCCTCCGATTTTTTTTCGTTGTGCTGACCGGTTTTTTTCCAGTTTTTTTCCGTTGTGCTGATCGGTTTTTTTTCCAGTTTTTTTTGTGCTAACCTTTGTTCTTTAAATGATGTTATCCAGAGGAGGACACCTAAAGGCAAGCGTAATGGCCTCTTCTTCGGCAGGCTCCTCTGATTTTTTTTACGTTGTGCTGACCGGGTTTTTTCCATTTTTTTACGTTGTGCTAACCGATTTTTTTCATTTTTTTAGGTTATGCTCACCAGTTTATTTTTTTTTACGTTATGCTGACCCTTGTTCTTTAAATGACGCTATCCAGAGGAGGACACCTTAAGGCGAGCCGTAATGTCCACATCTTCGGTAGGCTCCTCTGATTTTTTTTTTTACGTTGTGCTGACCGATTTTTTTTCCTTTTTTTTTTGTTGTGCTGACTGGTTTTTTTTTACGTTGTGTTGACCGATTTTTTTCCATTTTTTTTCAGTTTTTTTTGTTACGTTGTGTTGACCGGTTTTTTTCCAGTTTCTTTCCATTTTTTTACGTGGTGCTGACCGGTTTTTTTTCCATTTTTAGGTTGTGCTGACCAGTTTTTTTTTTATACGTTGTGCTGACCCTTGTTCTTTAAATGACGCTATCCAGAGGAGGACACCTAAAGGCGAGCCGTAATGGCCTCATCTTCGGCAAGCTCCTCCAATTTTTTTTATGTTGTTCTGACTGGTTTTTTTTCCAATTTTTTTTACGTTGTGCTGACCAGTTTTTTTTCCAGTTTTTTTTTGTTTTTTTTATTTTACGTTGTGCTTATCGGTTTTTTTTTTCATTTTTTTAGGTTGTGCTGACCGGTTTTTTTTATTTTTTTTACGTTGTGCTGACCCTTGTTCTTTAAATGACGCTATCCAGAGGAGGACACCTAAAGGCGAGCCGTAATGGCCTCATCTTCGGCAGGCTCCTCCGATTTTTTTTCGTTATGCTGACCGGTTTTTTTCCAGTTTTTTTCGTTGTGCTGACCGGTTTTTTTTCCAGTTTTTTTTGTGCTGACCTTTGTTCTTTCAATGACGCTATCTAGAGGAGGACACCTAAAGCCAAGCCGTAATGGCCTCATCTTCGCCAGGCTCCTCCGATTTTTTTTTTAGTTGTGCTGACCGGTTTTTTTCCAGTTTTTTTTTACGTTGTGCTGACCCTTGTTCTTTAAATGATGCTATCCAGAGGAGGACTCCTAAAGGCGAGCCGTAACGGCCTCATCTTCGGCATGCTCCCCCAATTTTTTTTTACGTGTGCTGACCGATTTTTTCCAGTATTTTTTTTACGTTGTGCTGACCCTTGTTCTTTAAATGACGCTATTCAGAGGAGGACACCTAAAGGCGAGCCATAATGGCCACATCTTCGGTAGGCTCCTCCGATTGTTTTTTACGTTGTGCTAACCGGTTTTTTTTTTCCTTTTTTTTACGTTGTGCTGACCGATTTTTTTTACGTTGTGCTGACTGGTTTTTTTTCCAGTTTTTTTCAGTTTTTTTTGTTACGTTGTGTTGACCGGTTGTTTTCCAGTTTTTTTTTCATTTTTATACGTTGTGCTGACCCTTATTCTTTAAATGACGCTATCCAGAGGAGGACACCTAGAGGAGAGCCGTAATGGCCTCATCTTCGGCAGGCTCCTCCGATTTTTTTTATGTTGTGCTGACCGGTTTTTTTTCCAGTTTTTTTTTTACGTTGTGCTTACCGGTTCTTTTTAAGTTTTTTTTTGTTTTTTTGTTTTTTTTTATTTTTCGTTGGGCTTACCGGTTTTTTTCCATTTTTTTTTTTAGGTTGTGCTGACTGGTTTTTTTATTTTTTTTACGTTGTGCTAACCTTTGTTCTTTAAATGACGCTATCCAGAGGAGTACACCTAAAGGCGAGCCGTAATGGCCTCATCTTCGGCATGCCCCCCGATTTTTTTTACGTTGTGCTGACCGGTTTTTTTTTCAGTTTTTTTTTACGTTACGTTGTGCTGATCGATTTTTTTCCATTTTTTAGGTTGTGCTGACCGTTTTTTTTTATACGTTGTGCTGACCCTTGTTCTTTAAATGACGCTATCCAGAGGAGGACACCTAAAGGCGAGCCATAATGGCCACATCTTCGGTAGGCTCCTCCGATTGTTTTTTACGTTGTGCTAACCGGTTTTTTTTTTCCTTTTTTTTACGTTGTGCTGACCGATTTTTTTTACGTTGTGCTGACTGGTTTTTTTTCCACCAGTTTTTTTTGTGCTGACCCTTGTTCTTTAAATGACGCTATCCAGAGGAGGACACCTAAAGGTGAGCCGTAATGCCCTCATCTTCGGCAGGCTCCTCCGATTTTTTTTCGTTATGCTGACCGGTTTTTTTCCAGTTTTTTTCGTTGTGCTGACCGGTTTTTTTTCTAGTTTTTTTTGTGCTGACCCTTGTTCTTTAAATGACGCTATCCAAAGGAGGACACCTAAAGGCGAGCCGTAATGGCCTCATCTTCGGCAGGCGCCTCTGATTTTTTTTTTTACGTTGTGCTGACCGGTTCTTTTCCATTTTTTTACGTTGTGCTGACCGGTTTCTTTCCATTTTTTTAGGTTGTGCTGTCCGGTTTTATTTTTTTTACGTTGTGCTGACCCTTGTTCTTTAAATGATGCTATCCAGAGGAGAAAACCTAAAGGCGAGCCGTAATGGCCTCATCTTCGGCATGCCCCCCGATTTTTTTTACGTTGTGCTGACCGGTTTTTTTTTTTACGTTGTGCTGATCGATTTTTTTCCATTTTTTAGGTTGTGTCAATTTTTTTTACGTTGTCCTGACCGGTTTTTTTTTTTACGTTGTGTTGACCCTTGTTCTTTAAATGATGCTATCCAGAGGAGGACACCTAAAGCCGAGTCGTAATGGCCTCATCTTCGGCATGCCCCTTCGATTTTTTTTACGTTGTGCTTACCGGTTTTTTTCCAGTTTTTTTTTACGTTGTGCTGACCCTTGTTCTTTAAATGACGCTATCCAGAGGAGGACACCTAAAGGCGAGCCGTAATGGCCTCATCTTTGGTAGGCTCCTCCGATTTTTTTTTACGTTGTGCTGACCGGTTTTTTTCCTTTTTTTTACGTTGTGCTGACCGGTTTTTTTTATATTGTGCTGACCGGTCTTTTTCCAATTTTTTTCAGTTTTTTTTGTTACGTTGTGTTGACCGGTTTTTTTCCATTTTTTTACGTTGTTCTGACCGGTTTTTTTCCATTTTTTAGGTTGTGCTGACCGGTTTTTTTTATACCTTGCGCTGACCCTTGTTCTTTAAATGACGCTATCCAGAGGAGGACACCTAAAGGTGAGACGTAATGCCCTCATCTTCGGCAGGCTCCTCCGATTTTTTTTCGTTGTGCTAACCGGTTTTTTTCCAGTTTTTTTCCGTTGTGCTGATCGGTTTTTTTTTCCAGTTTTTTTTGTGCTAACCTTTGTTCTTTAAATGATGTTATCCAGAGGAGGAAACCTAAAGGCGAGCCGTAATGGCCTCATCTTCGGCATCCTCCCCCGATTTTTTTTTACGTTGTGCTGACCTATTTTTTTCCAGTTTTTTTTACGTTTTGCTGACCCTTGTTCTTTAAATGACGCTATCCAGAGGAGGACACCTAAAGGCGTGTTGTAATGGCCTCATCTTCGGTAGGCTCCTCCAATTTTTTTTTACGTTGTGCTGACCGATTTTTTGTCTAGTTTTTTCTTACGTTGTGTTGACCAATTTTTTCCAGTTTTTTCCTTTTTTTTACGTTGTGCTGACCGGTTTTTTTTCCATTTCTTTAGGTTGTGCTTACCAGTTTTTTTTTTTTTACATTGTGCTGTCCGATTTTTTTCCATTTTTTTAGGTTGTGCTGACCGTTTTTTTTATTTTTTTTATGTTGTGCTGACCCTTGTTCTTTAAATGACGCTATCCAGGGGAGGACACCTAAAGGCGAGGCATAATGGCCTCATCTTTGGCAGGCTCCTCCGATATTTTTTTCGTTGTGCTGGGCGGTTTTTTTCCAGTTTTTTTTATAGTTGTGCTGACCGATTTTTATCCATTTTTTTTTGCTGACCCTTGTTCTTTAAATGACGCTATCTAGAGGAGGACACCTAAAGGCAAGCCGTAATGGCCTCATCTTCGCCAGGCTCCTCCGATTTTTTTTTTAGTTGTGCTGACCGGTTTTTTTCCAGTTTTTTTTTACGTTGTGCTGACCCTTGTTCTTTAAATGATGCTATCCAGAGGAGGTCACCTAAAGGCGAGCCGTAACGGCCTCATCTTCGGCATGCTCCCCCAATTTTTTTTTTACGTGTGCTGACCGATTTTTTCCAGTATTTTTTTTACGTTGTGCTGACCCTTGTTCTTTAAATGACGCTATCCAGAGGAGGACACCTAAAGGCGAGCCATAATGGCCACATCTTCGGTAGGCTCCTCCGATTGTTTTTTACGTTATGCTAACCGGTTTTTTTTCCTTTTTTTTACGTTGTGCTGACCGATTTTTTTTACGTTGTGCTGACTGGTTTTTTTTCTAGTTTTTTTCAGTTTTTTTTGTTACGTTGTGTTGACCGGTTGTTTTCCAGTTTTTTTTTCATTTTTATACGTTGTGCTGACCCTTATTCTTTAAATGACGCTATCCAGACGAGGACACCTAAAGGAGAGCCGTAATGGCCTCATCTTCGGCAGGCTCCTCCGATTTTTTTTATGTTGTGCTGACCGGTTTTTTTTCCAGTTTTTTTTTACGTTGTGCTTACCGGTTCTTTTTAAGTTTTTTTTTGTTTTTTTGTTTTTTTTTTATTTTATTTTTCGTTGTGCTTACCGGTTTTTTTCCATTTTTTTTTAGGTTGTGCTGACTGGTTTTTTTATTTTTTTTACGTTGTGCTAACCTTGCTTTGCTACTGACCATTTTTTTTAACGTTGTGCTGACACTTGTTCTTTAAATGACGCTATCCCGAGGAGGACACCTAAAGGGGAGCCGTAATGGCCCCATATTACGTTGTGCTGACCGATTTTTTTTCAGTTTTTTTTTACGTTGTGCTGACCCATGTTCTTTTAATGACGCTATCCAGATGAGGACACCTAAAGGTGAGCCATAATTGCCACATCTTCGGTAGGCTCCTCCGATTTTTTTTTACATTGTGCCGACCGGTTTTTTTTCCTTTTTTTTTTACGTTGTGCTGACCGGTTTTTTTCCAGTTTTTTTTGTAGGTTGTGCTGACCCTTGTTCTTTAAATGACGCTATCCAGAGGAGGACACCTAAAGGCGAGCCGTAATGGCCTTATCTTCGGCATGCTCCCCCAATTTTTTTTACGTTGTGCTGACCGATTTTTTTCAGTTTTTTTTTACGTTGTGCTGACCCTTGTTCTTTAAATGTCGCTATCCAGCGGAGGACACCTAAAGGCGAGCCATAATTGCCACATATTCGGCAGGCTCCTCCGATTTTTTTTTTACATTGTGCTGACCAGTTTTTTTCCTTTTTTTTACGTTGTGCTGACCGGTTTTTTTTACGTGGTGCTGACCGGTTTTTTTCCCAGTTTTTTTTCAGTTTTTTTTGTTAAGTTGTGTTGACCGATTTTTTTCCAGTTTTTTTCCAATTTTTTACGTGGTGCTGACCGGTTTTTTTTTACGTTGTGCTGACTGGTTTTTTTCCATTTTTTAGGTTGTGCTGACCGGTTTTTTTTTTATACGTTGTGCTGACCCTTGTTCTTTAAATGACGCTATCCAGAGGAGGACACCTAAAGGCGAGTCGTAAGGGCCTCATCTTCGGCAGGCTCCTCCGATTTTTTTTTATGTTGTGCTGACCAGTTTTTTTATTTTTTTTACGTTGTCCTGACCCTTTTTCTTTAAATGACGCTATCCAGAGGAGGACACCTAAAGGCGAGCCGTATTGGCCTCATCTTCGGCAGGCTCCTCCAATTTTTTTTATACGTTGTGCTGACCCTTGTTCTTTAAATGACGCTATCCAGAGCAAAACACATAAATGCGTGCCGTAATGGCCTCATCTTTGGCAGGCTCCTCCAATTTTTTTTTTGTGTTGATCGGTTTTTTTCCAATTTTTTTTTACGTTGTAATGACCAGTTTTTTTTACGTTTGCTGACCCTTGTTCTTTAAATGACGCTATCCAGAGGAGGACACCTAAAGGCGAGCCGTAATGGCCTCAACTTCGGCATGCTCCTCCGATTTTTTGTTTACGTTGTGCTGACCGATTTTTTTGCAGTTTTTTTTATGTTGTGCTGATCCTTGTTCTTTAAATGACGCTAACCAGAGGAGGACACCTAAAGGCGAGCCGTAATGGCCTCATCTTCGGTAGGCTCCTCCAATTTTTTTTTACGTTGTGCTGACTGGTTTTTTCCCTTTTTTTTACATTGTGCTGACCTTTTTTCTAGTTTTTTTTGTTACATTGTGTTGACCGGTTTTTTTCCAGTTTTTTTCAATTTTTTTTACGTTGTGCTGACCTGTTTTGTTTTTTTTACGTTGTGCTTACCGATTTTTTTCCATATTTTAGGTTGTGCTGACCGTTTTTTTTATACGTTGTGCTGACCCTTGTTCTTTAAATGACGCTATCCAGTGGAGGACACCTAAAGGCGAGCCGTCATGGTCTCATCTTCGGCAGGCTCCTCTGATTTTTTATTTACGTTGTCCTAACCGGTTTTTTTTCCAGTTTTTTTTACATTGTGCTTGCCGGTTTTTTTCCAGTTTTTTGTTTTTTTTAGTTTTTTATTTTACGTTGTGCTTACCGGTTTTTTCCATTTTTTTAGGTTGTGCTGACCGGTTTATTTTTTTATTTTTTTTAACGTTGTGCTGACCCTTGTTCTTTAAATGACGCTATCCAGAGGTGGACGCCTAAAGCCGAGCCGTAATGGCCTCATCTTTGGCAGGGTCCTCCAATTTTTTTTCGTTGTGCTGACCGGTTTTTTTCCAATTTTTTTACGTTGTGATGACCGATTTTTTTGTTTTACGTTGTGCTGACCCTTGTTCTTTAAATGACGCTATCCAGAGGAGGACACCTAAAGGGGAGCCGTAATGGCCTTATCTTCGGCATGCTCCTCCGATTTTTTTTTACGTTGTGCTGACTAGTTTTTTATCAGTTTTTTTTGTTACGTTGTGTTAACCGGTTTTTTTCCAGTTTTTTTCCATTTTTTTAGGTTGTGCTGACCGGTTTATTTTTTTATTTTTTTTTTACGTTGTACTGACCCTTGTTCTTTAAATGACGCTATCCAGAGGGGGACACCTAAAGGCGAGCTGTAATGGCCTCATCTTTGGCAAGCTCCTCCGATTTTTTTTTAGGTTGTGCTGACCGGTTTTTTTTCCAGCTTTTTTTCGTTGTCTTGACCGTTTTTTTTTCATTTTTTTAGGTTGTGCTGGCCGGTTTTTTTTTTTGTGCTGACCCCAGAGGAGGACACCTAAAGGCGAGCCGTAATGGCCTCATCTTTGGCATGCTCCTCCGATTTTTTTTACGTTGTGCCAACCAGTCTTTTTTCAGGTTTTTTTTTTACGTTGTGCTGACCCTTGTTCTTTAAATGACGCTATCCAAAGGAGGACATGTAAAGGCGAGCCGTAATGGCCTCATCTTCGGCAGGCTCCTCCGATTTTTTTTTTCGTTGTGCTGACCGGTTTTTTTTTCAGTTTTTTTTACATTGTGCTGACCCTTGTTCTCTAAATGACATCCAGAGGAGGACACCTAAAGGCGAGCCGTAATGGCCTCATCTTCGGTAGGCTCCCCCGATTTTTTTTTACGTTGTGCTGATCGTTTTTTTTTTCCATTTTTTATACGTAGTGCTGACCGGTTTTTTTTTACCGTTGTGCTGACCGTTTTTTTTACGTTGTGCTGACCGGATTTTTTTCATTTTTTTAGGTTGTGCTAACCAGTTTTTTTTACGTTGTGCTGACCCTTGTTCTTTAAATGTCGCTATGCAGAGGAGGACAGCTAAAGTCGAGCCGTAATGGCCTCAACTTCGGCAGGCTCCTCTGATTTTTTTTCGTTGTGCTGACCGGTTTTTTTCAGTTTTTTTTTTTTACGTTGTGCTGACCCTTGTTCTTTAAATGACGCTATCCAGAGGAGGACACCTAAAGGCGAGCCGTAATGGCCTCATCTTTGGCATGCTCCTCCGATTTTTTTTACGTTGTGCCAACCAGTCTTTTTTCAGGTTTTTTTTTTACGTTGTGCTGACCCTTGTTCTTTAAATAACGCTATTGATGAGCGGATAATTTATACGATTTTTGGTATTGTTTTTAGTATGTTTTTAGTATGTTTTAGTTAGTTTTTAGTATATTTTTATTAGTTTTTAGTTAAAATTCACTTTTCT
>NC_029779.3:22236994-22237934 GCF_000817695.3 Arachis duranensis
TGGCTGAAATTGAGGGACCTGAGCAAAAATCTGATTCAGAGACTAAAAAGAACTGCAAATGCTGTTGGATTCTGACCTCCCTGCACTCGAAGTGGATTTTCTGGAGCTACAGAATCCCAATTGGCGCGCTCTCAACTGCGTTAGAAAGTAGACATCCTGGGCTTTCCAGCAATGTATAATAGTCCATACTTTGCCCGAGATTTGATGGCCCAAACCGGCGTTCCAAATCAGCTCAAAACTGCCCGGCGTTAAACGCCGGAACTGGCACAAGAATGGGAGTTAAACGCCCAAACTGGCATAGAAGCTGGCGTTTAACTCCAAGAAAAGTCTCTACACGAAAATGCTTCAATGCTCAGCACAAGCACACACCAAGTGGGCCCGGAAGTGAATTTTTATGTCATTTACTCATTTCTGTAAACCCTAGGCTACTAGTTCTCTACATATAGGACCTTTTACTATTGTATTCTCATCTGGGTAGCTATCTTTGAGTAGTTTTATGCTATCTTAGATCATGGGGGCTGGCCTCACGGCCATGCCTAGACCTTGTTCTTATGTATTTTCAATGGTGGAGTTTCTACACACCATAGATTAAGGTGTGGAGCTCTGCTGTACCTCGAGTATTAATGCAATTACTATTGTTCTTCTATTCAATTCAGCTTGTTCTTGTTCTTCAACTTGATGAATGTGATGATCCGTGACACTCATCATCATTCTCCCCTATGAACGTGTGCCTGACAACCACCTCCGTTCTACCTTAGATTGAGTGGATATCTCTTGGATCCCTTAATCGGAATCCTCGTGGTATAAGCTAGAATTGATGGTGGCATTCAAGAGAATCCGGAAGGTCTAAACCTTGTCTGTGGTATTCTGAGTAGGATTCAATGATTGAATGACTGTGACGAGCTTCAAACTCCTGAAGGCTGGGCATTAGTGACAGACG
>NC_029779.3:22238273-22240392 GCF_000817695.3 Arachis duranensis
CCTTTATTTTCTTTTCCACTTAATTTTCGAAAAATCCAAAAAAAATTACAAAATCATAAAAACCAAAAATATTTTATGTTTCTTGTTGAGTCTAGTGTCTCATGTTAAGTTTGGTGTCAATTGCATGTTTCTGTTCTTCTTGTATTCATTCATGTGTCTTAAGTGATCTTCAAGATGTTCTTGATGATTTCATTGCTCTGATCTTTGAATTCTCTTGACTTGAGTGTTTTGTTATATGCATTCTCATTTTGTTAGTGTCAGTAGTATACAAACTGCTAAGTTTGATGTCTTGCATGCATTGTTATTTGATTTTAGTTGCATTTTGATTATTCCTCATTATTAAAAATCCAAAAAATATATTTTTAATTTGTGTCTTTTCAAGTCAATAATACAGAGAATTGAAGGTTCAGAACATACAGCAGAGGAATTACACAGAAAAAGCTGGGCGTTCAAAACTCCCAGTGAGGAAGGCAAACTGGCGTTTAAACGCCAGCCAGGGTGCCTAGCTGGGCGTTTAACGCCCAAAAGGGTAGTGCTTTGGGCGTTAAACGCCAGAATGTGCACCATTCTGGGCGTTTAACGCCAGGATGGCACAAGAGGGAAGATTCTGTTTTCAATTCAATTTTTTTTCAAGTTTTCAAAATCTTTTCAAAATCAAATCTTTTTCAAATCATATCTTTTCAATCAAAATCAATTTCTTTCCATTTTCAAAAATACTTGCTAACAATTAATGATTTGATTCAACATTTCAAGTATGTTGCCTTTTCTGTTGAGGAAGGTTTAATGTTTGAATCATATCTTTTCTTGTTAGGCAAGTCATTAATTTTTAAAATCAAATCCTTTTAAATTGTTTTTCAAATCATATCTTCTCAATCTTATCTTTTTAAAACCATAACTTTTCAATCATATCTTTTTAATCACATCTTTTTCAAAATAGTTTTCAATCATATCTTTTTAATTTCTAATTTCAAAATCTTTTTTCAAAAAATCACTTGATTTCTTTTACACTCTTAGTTTTCGAAAATCAATTAGTAATTTTCAAAATGATTTTAAAATTTTTACTGAATTTTCGAAAATTTCTTCCCCTCTTCTCACATCCTTCTATTTATAGACTAACACTACTCCTCAATGCACAATTCGAAGTCCACCCTTCCTTGATAAGTTCGAATTTTCTACCTCTTCCTTCTATTTTTCTTTTCCTCTGACACCTCAAGGAATCTCTATACTGTGACATAGAGGATTCCATATTTTCTTATTCTCTTCTCTTTCATATGAGCAGGAGCAAAGACAAAAGCATTCTTGTTGAGGCTGACCCTGAACCTGAAAGGACCTTGAAGCGAAAGCTGAGAGAAGCTAAGGCACAACTCTCTGTAGAGGACCTAACAGAAATCTTCAAAGAAGAAGAATCCATGGCAGCCGAAAACAACAACAATGCCAACAATGCAAGGAAGGTGCTGGGTGACTTTACTGCACCTACTCCCGACTTCTATGGGAGAAGCATCTCTATCCCTGCCATTGGAGCATTTCTACCGATCCTACTAAGTTCCCTAATCTTTACTGTGAGCTTCGATTTTCCAAATATCGAACAACAAAGCTGAATACTGAGAGGAAATTGCTTTTACCTAATGATGTGAGACGGTCCATTACTAGCCGGATCCTTGAGTTGGGTATCGATTTCGTTGACAGAGATTTGGGGGACATCAATATATCTTGGGTAAAGGAATTTTACTGCAATTTCTTCTGTCCGACCTTGGATTCAGTTCAGGTGAGGGGTAGAGAGGTCATGATCACTAAGACTGCTATTGGGGAGGCACTACAGTGTCGGCACATTCCTGATGACATGTGTGCCCATCAGCAGGCAGAGATAGCTGTCCATACCATGACCTTTGACTATGAGGCACTTAGGAGCGTGATTGGGTTACCAGATGCCACTTGGGTCATGGACTCGGGCAACACAAAGCCCAAAGGGATGCTCTTTGCACACTTGAACAAGGAGGCCAAGACTTGGCAGATGATCTTCGCTCACTACGTCTTGCCCACCACTCACTTTTCTGAGATCCCTATGGAGATGTTACTATTGATTGGCTGTGTTATGGAAGAGAAGGAAGTTTATTTTCCC
>NC_029779.3:22240428-22243679 GCF_000817695.3 Arachis duranensis
CAGGATGCTCCTTCAGTAGCTACGGACACTACAGAGCCACCACAGACTCATGAGGAGCTGGTCCCACAGCCTCAGCCTCAGCCTGAGCCTATCGTTGTACCTCCCACTGATCCTCTAGTTTAGCATCGAGGACGATGCTTGATCTTAAGTGTAGGGAGGGCACCGGTAGCATTATTTGGGGACCGGTGAACTTTTCGGACACTTTCTTAGTTACCTTATTTTGGCATATCCTTTGTATATATTGTGATGCATCTTTAGTTTACTTTGGATACTTTTATTGCTTATTTTGGATTTTTAGATATTTTGATGCTTTTGGATATTTTGGATATTTTTAGATTTCATACTTTTAGCTGGATTTCCTTCTCTCTATACATTTTTGCATATCTTTCTTTTTAGTTTGTGGTTGTGATTAAAAATCATACTTTGAATTGCAAATACTTAGTCACCCTTTTTGCATAAGAAATTGGTTTTAAGTAAAAAGAAAAGGGTGAACTAAGGAAATTTTTGGATTTTTCAATCACATCGATGCTTAGTCAAACATGAGATCTTTCAAGAAGTTTAATTGTAGGGCATTAACCCAATTGATTGAAAGAAATTTTTTTTTTTAGTGAGGCTTGCTTGAATTTCATACTTTATGAAGCATGTATTGAATTGAGAACACAAGCAAGTGAGACTTGAGCTTATTGATGTGGTTACATTTTATAACCACTTATTTTCCATTCTTGTGTGAAATTGCTCTCTTTCTATGATTATGATCCTTGATTTGCTTGATTTTATATGTCCATTTATTTCTTGTATTTATGCATTTGTATGATTGAGGCCATCACTTCATGAGCTCACTTATCCAAATGGCCAACCCTTTTATATTCCTTTGTTAGCCAAGTTGAGCCTATGATTAACCAACTTATTCCCATTTTAGCACATTACAAGCATAAGGCGGAAAACAATGAAAAGTCCTTGTTTGGACCTTTGATTAGCCTAGGCTAGTGAGAGTGTTTATCATTCAAAGTTGGTGAGGCATGGGAACATTGGATGGGATAAAAAGGGTAGTACACGTTCATGTTTAGAAATTGGAAACATACTCATGTATCGATCAATTGTAAAACCTTATGCATTGATGTTCTGGTGTATAGTTTGAAAGAAAGAAAAAAAATGATGAAAAGAAAAAGAAATAAACGTGAAAAAAAAAGGCGAAAAGAAAGAAAAAAAGAAAGGCAATAAAGGGGACAAAATATCCCAAAGTGAAGCTCAATAAGAATCAATGCATAAGTGTAGTGGAGTAAAAAAAGGAAAGTGCATGAGTATGTGAAAAAGTGAAGAATGGGTAGTTAGATTAGTACTTAATTGTATAGGTCATTATATAGGTTAGGTGGGAAAGTCTATGCTAATCAAAGATTCAATCCTAGTCCACTTAACCATAAATGATCCTATCTTGACCCTAGCCCCATTACAACCTAAATGAAAGCCCTCATGATGAATGTATGCATGCATTAAATAAGTGTAGATTGTTAGAAGGAAATCAAATTTTGGAAAACATGACTAGAAGAGAATTGAGCGGATTGACCCTTAACACTTGAGTGAATGGAGCGGATACACATCCGGTGAGGGTTCAAAAGTTCAATCACATGTGTTCACCTATATTATCTATGTTCTTGCAAGTTTAAACTCTTTCCGATAATTCAATACAATTGTGGTTTGGACTTAGTTCCCATTGCCTAGCTCTTGTGCTTACACATGCTCTCTTGGGAATTGATTTGTTTGAACTAAGCATTTCCATTTGCTTAGATAATTGCATTTAGATAGGATTCATATAGTTTAGTTGCATTCAATAAATGTCATAACCCTTAGTTCCTTCTTATTTTAGCATGAGGACATGCTAAGGTTTAAGTGTGGGGAGTTTGACAAACCCCAATTTGAGGGTTTATCTTGTATTGAATTTAGGGCGTTTTGATAACCTTTTCTCGCATTTAACCTATGAATTTGCATGGTTTTGTAATCTCTCCCGTATTTGTGCCTAAGTGTAAAAACATGCTCTTTAAGCCTTATTTTGATGAATTCTAGTTCTTCTCTGATTCCATAAGATGCCTTGATGTATTTGCTAGTAATCTCAGGATGAAATAGGTAAGGCATGGATCAAAGGAGCAAGGAAGGAAGCATGCAAGTGGAGAAAAGCACAAAAGCCAAAGAATTGATCCAGGCCATGCACGCGCATGCGCACAAGGCGCTCGCGCGCACATTGCGAAAGAGGCCAGGGACGCGCATGCGTACCGTGCACGCACGCGTCGATGACGGCACATGACCTCACTAATGCAACACGTTCCTGGCGATTTGATAGGGTTTCTGAACCCATTTTTGGCGCCAAATTGCTAAGGGAAAGGAATAAAAGGATGAAGGATTAAGGGGAAGGCATCACTTTTGACCAAGATCAATTAGGGAAGCATAGTTTTAGTGAGAGGATTAGTTTTAGAGTTTTAGGGAGGGAAGCTCTCACTTCTCTCTAGAATTAGGATTAGGTTTAGTTCTTAGATCTAGGTTTTTAATCTTTGCTTTCTTCTACTTCTATCTCTCAATTCCTTGTTGCCACATTCTTCTTCCATTCTTTTGTTATAATCTCTCTTATGTTGTTCTTGTATTTTGTTATAGATCTAGTATTGTTCCTTTTACTCCCTTTCAATTCAATAAAGGTAATTCATAATAAATGTGTTCTTTTGATTGTTGTTGTTAATTCCTTTCACTAATTGTTGTTAGATTTCATTCTTGTTGTTGATTTACTATGTTTTCCTTTTATGCCTTCCAAGTGTTTGATAAAATGCTTGGTTGAATTTCAGTGTAGGTTTTGTTCCTCTTGGCCTAGGTAGAGTAATTAGTGACTCTTGAGTTATCTAATTCCTTTGTTGATTGATAATTAGAAGTTGCTAATTGATTTGAATGCCTCTAAAGCTAGTCATTCCTTTAGGAGTTGATTAGGACTTGAGAAATCAAATTGATTCATCCACTTGACTTTTCTCCATGGTTAGAGGTTAACTAAGTGGGAGCAATGAACTATTCTCATCACAATTGAGAAAGGTAACTAGGATAGGATTTCTAGTTCTCACATCTTACCAAGAGCTTTGTTAGTTGTTAGTTTATTTTCATTACCATTTACTCTTCATGCTTCTTATCCAAAACCCAAAATAACTCACAACCAATAACAAGACACTTTATTGTAAATCCTAGGGAGAACGACCCGAGGTTTAAATACTTCGGTTTAT
>NC_029779.3:22246831-22252369 GCF_000817695.3 Arachis duranensis
TCTTTCCTTTAGGAGTTGATTAGGACTTGAGAAATCAAATTGATTCATCCACTTGACTTTCCTCCATGGTTAGAGGTTAACTAAGTGGGAGCAATGAACGATTCTCATCACAATTGAGAAAGGTAACTAGGATAGGATTTCTAGTTCTCACATCTTACCAAGAGCTTTGTTAGTTGTTAGTTTTTTTTCATTACCATTTACTCTTTATGCTTCTTATCCAAAACCCCAAAATAACTCACAACCAATAACAAGACACTTTATTGTAAATCCTAGGGAGAATGACCCGAGGTTTAAATACTTCGGTTTATAAATTTTAGGGGTTTGTACTAGTGACAAACAACTTTTTGTATGAAGGGATTATTGTTTGGTTTAGAAACTATACTTTACAACGAGATTTCATTAGTGAAATTCTAAACCGTCAAAAATCTAATCATCAAAATGGCGCCGTTGCCGGGGATTGCAATGGTGTTATGTTATTGGTTATTGTACATATGTGAATATTGTAAATAGATTGTCTTTTACTTGTTTACTAGATTTTGTTAGTTTTATTTTTGCTTTTCCACCATGAATTCTCACTTTGGCTATGAGTTTGGTTCCAACTATGTTGTAGGAAATGAGAACTTCAATGAGGATGTGTATCAAGGAGGGGACAATCAAAGGTGGAAGGAGCCATATACATATGATCAATCTTCATGGCAACAACCTCCAACCATGCACAATGAAGAAGATCCATTCTATGATGCATATCAATCCAACGGCTATGTTGAATCACCTTGTGACTTTCAAGAGCCACCACCATATGCCTATGAATGTCATCCTCAACATGAACCTCAACCATACTCACAAGCCTCTCCATATCAAACACCTTCCTATGATCCATATCCATTAAATGACCAACCATCCATACCATACTCTTATGACCATTATGAGCAAGAACCCTTAGAACCACCACAACCCTATCAAGATTACTCCCAAGAATCACCTCAATACACACAATCTCCGCAACCTTACCAAGAAGAACCACCTTCCTATTATGAACCCTCTCTCCAAAATGATGAACCTTCCTACCCACCACAAGCCCCAATAGACGATTCTCTCACTTTGTTACTTCAAGGACAAGAAGCCATGAAGCGGGATACACTTGAGTTTGTGACCAATTTGACCAAGGTGGTGCACACCCGAGCCCACCAATGTTTGAAGACTCAAGGCAATTCCGTAACCACATGTGAAAGGTCAAAAGAAGAGCAAAGCATGAAGGAGAAACTAGAAAATCCGGTGAAGAAGGAGGAGTCAAATTTTGTGTTGGAACAATTGGAGGAGCCTATGATCATTGAAGAAAAGGAAGAAGTGGTTGAAGATTTAGGAGATGTTGAAAGACCAAGGGAATGTAGCATCATGGAGCACTCTTCCAAGAAGCTTGAAATTGATGTTGAGGAGGGGTGCACAACTTCCAAGGCATACCATCGCTGGAGATTTGGAAGAAGCTTATCAAGAAATGGATTCCATCATGGATGAATTTCTCGCTACAATGAAATCCCCTCCCATTGGACATGAAGCTGAAATTATAAAAGAGTGTACACAACCTCCCAAGGAAGACGGAAATGGCATGGTGTATATTGAAATTGAAGAATATGAAGAGGTTGATCAAGAGATGAATTCACTCATCTATGAATTTCTGTCCAAACTTGAATCACCCCCCATTGGGCAAAATGAAGTTCTTGAAGACAACACCAAGCCAAGTGAAAAAAGGGAAAAGGTTGAAATTGAAGAAGCTTGCGAAGAGGTGGAAGCAATCAAAGAGGAGCCTAAAGAAGTAGACCTCGCATTGTCCAAGTGTGGGGAGGTCTCCCTCCCCAAGTCACCGTCCAACACAACATTCAAGTGGGTAAAACTCTTATCCCTAAGCTTTACCTTCTCACTTGAATATGGCTTAATTGAAAATGATGGTCAACTTAGAGCTCTTTGTGGAGTTAGGATTAAGAGAGAGTTGTGTAGTGGTTGGAAATCCGGTGTAAAAATCATAAAGGCCAAGATTCTAAGGTATAGGAATGGGGATGGAACAGAAATCACCGTATATGGGTCTAGAAGGAAGCATTGGTGGGATAAAGAGAATTCTATGTGTCAATCACCCTTATGTCAACTACCCGTACGGAAATATCATGGAACTCAACTAACGGACGGGTGTGAAGATAAGGTATGGGATCCCGGTTCGCTATGTGAAGACCAACTATGGGGACTCATATCTTGGGTAGAACTTTGCCCAAGCTTGATGAAAACGGTTGGAAATTCTGTCAACCAATTGAGAAGCATGGATCCTTGGAGATTCAAGGATGAGTACAAACATAAACCACCATGACAACAAGCATCTCTAAATGTCCAACTTAAGGACTTAAACTAAAAGTGCTAGGTGGGAGACACCCCACCATGGTAAACTCTTTCCACTCTCTTTTAAATTTTGCCTAATAAGTGATTTGAGTTGCCATTGTAGGTAGATGTTTCATACAAATTTGTTGGTACAACTTAATTGTTGGCTTAGTCACATGTATGTTGTGTTTAGTAGTAGATGAATAATATCAAATTGCATTCTCTTTGTGAATTGTATGATGCTTGATTGAATAAAGAGTTGTGAACAATGTGGGGAGCACCCAGCAAAATTTTTCTGAAAAAAAAAAAAGAGAAAGTGGACGCGCGCGCACTATGTACGCGCACGCGTCCCTGTGCAAATGCACCACGAGCCACATTCCAGAGAGTTGGGCCTCTCTTGGGCAAACATCATGCCCTGAGCCCAACATGACCCACGCAGCCGCGCACTATATGCGTGCGCACCGATTATGAGAACAAGGACATTAACGCGGACGCGCACTTGCCGCGCCCGCGTCGATCTGCTGCTGCTAATTTTTTAGCCAGGCCACAGAGAGTCGAGCCGGATCTGGGCCAGCTTTAAGCCCCTGGCCCAATTTGATCTGCGCGGGCACGCACATGTTACGTGCGCGTCCATACGCCAAGAGAAGAAGAGGACGCGAGCGCACGCATCGCGCTCGCGCGCCCTATGTAAACTGCCAAATACACGCGGATGCATACATGCCGCGTGCGCGCAGGTCTGGTAGCGCAACCTCCAGGCCATTTTCCAGAAAGTTAGGCTTGACTTGGGCCATCCTTAAGCCCCTGGCCCAAGTTGATCTACTCGGACGCGCACTTGCCGCGTGCGCGCCCCTATACCCAAGGAGGAACAGACGCGAGCGCACGCATTGCGCTAGCGCGTCCTATCACATGTTACCAATGTACGCGGACGCGCACTTGCCGCACGCGCGCCCTTACGTGCTGCCACCACTCTAGGCTTCTGACCCGAGAGTTCGGCGTGCCTCAAGCCCATCCTAAGCCTCAGGCCCAACCTCATTTACGCGTGCGCGCACTATACGCGCACGCGTCCTTGCCTAATTTGACTTATCCACGCTTAAGCGCGTTGTACGCGTACGCGTAGGTCCTTAGACTCCTCAATGCACGCGGACGCGCACCATGCGCGCTCGCGTCGATTCAAAATGTGATAACCCTAATGCGCGACGCACACTGCGCAGTCGCGCACCTTCCCCCTCCTAACCTCCATTTTCGTCTTCTTCTTCCTCTTCTCTCCCACAACCGCCGTCGCAGCGGCAGCGCCGGCCACCACCGCACGGCCAACTCATTACCTCTCTCGACCATCAACCCCACTCATCCTCTCTCTCCTCCACTCGCTCTCTCCTCCTCCCTTCGGCCAAACACCCGGGCCGCCTCTGCTCAGCCACCATTATCACCACTGCCGGTCGCAATCTCTATCGGCCACCACCGTCACTTCGTGCTCTCTCTTTCATCTACTCTCTCCCTCCGCTTCAGTCTCTCACCCTCCTTCACGCAGCAGCCCCCACTGCCGCTGCTCTGCTCGTCTGCCATAACCGCCACCGTTCACGGCGGCGCCACCTCCCTGAGTCTGTTGCCCCTACCCTTTCCTAGTACACCTTCCCATTCCTCCCAGCTCCCAGGTTCCTACTCAACTTCTGTTTTTCTGTTTTTCTTTTAATCATCAATTTCTGTTAGTTAGTCTAATTGTCTGTTAGTTAGTTTAAATTCAAGTTTCGCATGATAGGTTAGATAGAAATAATTGCGGTTAGGTAGCTAGGACTGGATAGAGGATTCTAGGCCTGATAAGTGCTCCGTATGTGCATATTTGCTGTCTGTTTATTTGAATATTGTATGCTGATTTTAGACTGTTTTTATGCACTTCTTGTTGCCTGAATGTCATACAATCACTGCTGTGCTCGATTGATGTTGTGAACATGCTATTTGTGCTGTTTTGCCACCCGGGAACGTCCAGTTTTAAGCCGGAATGCTGCCCAATTTTCAAGAATATTGGTTCAATTTTAGTCTTTATTTCAAATTTGGGCAAATTTCTGTTTTCTTTTGATTTCCTATTTCTATTTTCTTTTGATTTCCCGGATTTGCATCATTCACTGTGAACATGAACCACAACTTCTCTTTTATTTGCGCATCAATATCATCATATCACTAACCTACTTTTCTAACTTACTAATTTCTTTAACCATTTACCTTCCACTCATCTTTAACCTTCTTTAACAATTCTTTTCTACTATGATGATATTATTGCCTTTTGAATGAGAGTTGTTGACTTTAATGAAGGATTGCATTTTTGGTTCACCTGTTCACTTTTGCATATTCCTTGCAACATCATGATCGTTTTTTTTTGCCAATTGTATCCTGAACATGCCCTCTTTGTTACATGCTAAGTGTTTTACATTTTCTATCATATTTTTCAGGATGTCGGATAAAGGAAAGGCCATAGCCACTGCCACCTCCTCCAAGAAAGGAAAACACTCTACCCCCTCCATTCCCTCTATCTACAAGCATTATGCTAAGAATCCATTAAACGATGAGGAAAAGGAAAACCAGCAGTTACCTTCTACCGATCCTACTAAGTTCCCTAATCTTTACTGTGAGCTTCGATTTTCCAAATATCGAACAACAAAGCTGAATACTGAGAGGAAATTGCTTTTACCTAATGATGTGAGACGGTCCATTACTAGCCGGATCCTTGAGTTGGGTATCGATTTCGTTGATAGAGATTTGGGGGACATCAATATATCTTGGGTAAAGGAATTTTACTGCAATTTCTTCTATCCGACCTTGGATTCAGTTCAGGTGAGGGGTAGAGAGGTCATGATCACTGTGACTGCTATTAGGGAGGCACTACAGTGTCGGCACATTCCTGATGACATGTGTGCCCATCAGCAGGCAGAGATAGCTGTCCATACCATGACCTTTGACTATGAGGCGCTTAGGAGCGTGATTGGGTTACCAGATGCCACTTGGGTCATGGAATCGGGCAACACAAAGCCCAAAGGGATGCTCTTTGCACACTTGAACAAGGAGGCCAAGACTTGGCAGATGATCTTCGCTCACTACGTCTTGCCCACCACTCACTTTTCTGAGATCCCTATGGAGATGTTACTATTGATTGGCTGTGTTATGGAAGAGAAGGAAGTTAAT
>NC_029779.3:22256961-22257339 GCF_000817695.3 Arachis duranensis
TTGGGAGGTTCCAACATTGCTCTGAGCATCTCTGAGGCTCCATGAGAGCCCTCTGTCAAGCTACTGACATTAAAGAAGCGCTTGTTGGGAGGCAACCCAATGTTATATTTATCTATTTTCCTTTGTTATTTTATATTTTCTGTAGGTTGATGATCATGAGAAGTCACAAAATCAATTGAAAAAGCAAAAACAAAATGAAAAACAGAAAAAAAAGCAGCACACCCTGGAGGAAGACCTTGCTGGCGTTTAAACGCCAGTAAGGGCAGCAAATGGGCGTTTAACGCCCAGTCTGGCACCATTCTGGGCGTTTAACGCCAGAAAGGGGCACCAGACTGGCGTTAAACGCCAGGAAAGGGCAAGAAGTTGGCGTTAAACGCT
>NC_029779.3:22257498-22257894 GCF_000817695.3 Arachis duranensis
CCTACCCCACCACTCTCTCTCTTCTTCACCCATTCACCAATCACCTCAACACCTCTTCCCCAAAAACCCCTCACCTATCAAATCTCATCTTTCTCTTCACCACTCACATCCATCCTTCATAAAACCCCACTCACCTCACCATTCAAATTCAAACCACTTTCCCTCCCAAACCCACCCTCCCATAACCGAGCCCTACCCCTCTCTCCACCCCTATATTAACCCATCTTCACTCCTTCATTTTCACACAACCTAAACACTACTTCTCCCCCTTTGGCCGAACCACAAAGCCATCTCCATCTCCTCTATTTCTTTTTCTTCTACTCTCTTCTTTCTTCTTTTGCTCGAGGACGAGCAAACCTTCTAAGTTTGGTGTGGTAAAAGCATTGCTTTTTGTTT
>NC_029779.3:22258919-22259922 GCF_000817695.3 Arachis duranensis
TCAAGCACTCCATAAGATCTTCAAGAGGAAGAACAAGCCGCCATCACTAAGGTGGACCCGTTCTTTAATCTCCTTGTTCTTTATTTTCCTATTTTTCGAATTTTAATGCTTATGTTTACCTATGTCTGTGTCTCATGATCATTAGTGTCTTAGTGTCTATGCCTTAAAGTTATGAATGTCCTGTGAATCCATCACCTTTCTTGAATGAAAAATGTTCTTAATTGAAAAAGAGAAGAATTGCATGAATTTTGAATTTTATAACAGATTAATTATTTTGATGTGGTGACAATACTTTTGTTTTCTGAATGTATGCTTAAACAATGCATATGTCTTTTGAATTTGTTGTTCATGAATGGTTGGCTCTTGAAAGAATGATGAAAAAGGAGACATGTTACTGAGGATATGAAAAATCATAAAAATGATTCTTGAAGCAAGAAAAAGCAGTGAATATTCAAAAAAAAAGAGAGAAAAACGAAAAAAAAGAGAAAGGAAAAAGAAAAAGAAAGAAATAAAGTTGTGATCCAAGACAAAAAGAGTGTGCTTAAGAACCCTGGACACCACTAGTTGGGGACTCTAGCAAAGCTGAGTCACAATCTGAAAAGGTTCACCCAGTTATGTGTCTGTGGCATGTATGTATCCGGTGGTAATACTGGAAGACAGAGTGCTTTGGGCCACGGCCAAGACTCATAAAGTAGCTGTGTTCAAGAATCATCATACTTAATACTGATCTTCATAGATGTTTTTGGAATTCATTGCATATTCTCTTCTCTTTATCTTATTTGATTTTCAGTTGCTTGGGGACAAGCAACAATTTAAGTTTGGTGTTGTGATGAGCGGAAAATTTATAAGCTTTTTGGCATTGTTTTTAGTATGTTTTTAGTATGATCTAGTTAGTTTTTAGTATATTTTTATTAGTTTTTAGTTAAAATTCACTTTTCTGGACTTTACTATGAGTTTGTGTGTTTTTCTGTGATTTCAGGTATTTTCTGGCTGAAATTGAGGG
>NC_029779.3:22260018-22260370 GCF_000817695.3 Arachis duranensis
ATGCTGTTGGATTCTGACCTCCCTGCACTCAAAGTGGATTTTCTGGAGCTACAGAAGCCCAATTGGCGCTCTCTCAACTGCGTTGGAAAGTAGACATCCTGGGCTTTCCAGAAATGTATTGCCCGAGATTTGATGGCCCAAACCGGCGTTCCAAATCAGCTCAAAACTGTCCGGCGTTAAACGCCGGAACTGGCACAAGAATGGGAGTTAAATGCCCAAACTGGCATAGAAGCTGGCGTTTAACTCCAAGAAAAGTCTCTACACGAAAATGCTTCAATGCTCAGTCCAAGCACACACCAAGTAGGCCCGGAAGTGAATTTTTATGTCATTTACTCATTTCTGTAAACTCTAG
>NC_029779.3:22260570-22260790 GCF_000817695.3 Arachis duranensis
AGATTAAGGTGTGGAGCTCTGCTGTACCTCGAGTATTAATGCAATTACTATTGTTCTTCTATTCAATTCAGCTTTCTTGTTTTAAGATATCACTTGTTCTTCAACTTAATGAATGTGATGATCCGTGACACTCATCATCATTCTCCCCTATGAACGTGTGCCTGACAACCACCTCCGTTCTACCTTAGATTGAGTGGATATCTCTTGGATCCCTTAATCG
>NC_029779.3:22261279-22268481 GCF_000817695.3 Arachis duranensis
CTAAAGGCGAGCCGTAATGGCCTCATCTTCGGTAGGCTCCTCCGATTTTTTTTTACGTTGTGCTGACTGATTTTTTCCTTTTTTTTACGTTGTGCTACCCGATTTTTTTTTACGTTGTGCTTACCGGTTTTTTTTCCAATTTTTTTTCAGTTTTTTTTGTTACATTGTGTTGACCGATTTTTTTCCAATTTTTTTCCATTTTTTTATGTTGTGCTGACCGATTTTTTTCCTCTTTTTTTTTACGTTGTGCTGACCCTTGTTCTTTAAATGACGCTATCCAGAGGAGGACACCTAAAGGCGAGCCGTAATGGCCTCATCTTTGGCAGGCTCGTTCGATTTTTTTTTCGTTGTGCTGACCGGTTTTTTTCCAGTTTTTTCCTTCGTTGTGCTGATCGGTTTTTTTTCCAGTTTTTTTTGTGCTGACCCTTGTTCTTTAAATGACGCTATCCAGATGAAGACACTTAAAGGCGAGCTATAATGGCCTCATCTTCGGCATGCTCCCCCGATTTTTTTTTACGTTGTGCTGACCGATTTTTTCCAGTTTTTTTTTTACGTTGTGCTGACCCTTGTTCTTTAAATGACGCTATCGAGAGGAGGACACCTAACGGCGAGCCATAATGGCCACATCTTCTGTAGCTCCTCCGATTTTTTTTTACGTTGTGCTGACCGATTTTTTTTATGTTGTGCTGACCGGTTTCTTTTCCAGATTTTTTTTTCAGTTTTTTTTTGTTACGTTGTGTTGACCGGTTTTTTTCCAATTTTTTTCCATTTTTTTACGTGGTGCTGACCAGGTTTTTTTTTTTACGTTGTGCTGACCAGTTTTTTTTATACGTTGTGTGACCCTTGTTCTTTAAACGACGCTATCCAGAGGAGGATACCTAAAGGCGAGCCGTAATGGCCTCATCTTCGGCAGGCTCCTCCGATTATTTTTATGTTGTGCTGACCGGTTTTTTTCCAGTTTTTTTTTATGTTGTGCTGACCAGTTTTTTTCCAGTTTTTTTTTGTTTTTTTTTATTTTACGTTGTGCTTATCGGTTTTTTTCCATTTTTTTAGGTTGTGCTGACCGGTTTTTTTATTTTTTTTTACGTTATGCTGACCCTTGTTCTTTAAATGACGCTATCCAGAGGAGAACACATAAAGGCGAGCCGTAATGGCCTCATCTTTGGCAGGCTCCTCCAATTTTTTTTTCGTTGTGCTGACCCATTTTTTTCCAATTTTTTTTACGTTGTGATGACCGTTTTTTTTTTTTTTTTTTACGTTGTGCTGACCGTTTTTTTTTGCTGACCGATTTTTTTCTAGTTTTTTTATTTTTTTGGTTGTGCTGATTGGTTTTTTTTGTTTTTTTGTTCGCTTGTTTTTTTATTTTTTTAATTTTCTTATTTGTTTGTTTGTTTTTTTTACGTTGTGTTGACTATTTTTTTTATTTTACGTTGTGCTGACAGGTTTTTTTTCAATTTTTTTCGTTGTGCTAACCCTTGTTCTTTAAATGACGCTATCCAGAGGAGGACACCTAAAGGCGAGCCGTAATGGCCTCATCTTCGGCAGGCTCCTCCGATTTTTTTTTACGTTGTGCTGACCGGTTTTTTTCCAGTTTTTTTTACGTTGTGCTGACCGATTTTTTGTTTTCTTTTTATACGTTGTGCTGAACGATCTTTTTTTACGTTGTGCTGACCGGTTTTTTTCTTTTTTTTTTGGGATGTGCTGACCAATTTTTTTTAACGTTGTACTGACCCTTGTTCTTTAAATGACGCTATCCCGAGGAGGACACATAAAGGGGAGCCGTAATGGCCTCATCTTCAGCAGGCTCCTCTGATTTCTGTTTCAGGTTTTTTTTTACGTTGTGTTGACCGGTTTTTTCCTTTTTTTACGTTGTGCTGACCGATTTTTTTAGGTTTTTCTGACCTGTTTTTTTCATTTTTTTTACGTTGTGCTGACCGGTTTTTTTTTCATTTATTTTACGTTGTGCTGACCCTTGTTCTTTAAATAACGCTATCCAGAGGAGGACACCTAAAGGCGAGCCGTAATGGCCTCATCTTCGGCAGGCTCCTCCGATTTTTTTTACGCTGTGCTAACCGGTTTTTTTCCAGTTGTTTTTTTACGTTGTGCTGACCGGTTTTTTTTATTTTTTTTATTTTACGTTGTGCTGACCGGTTTTTTTCCAATTTTTTTTATGTTGTGTTGACCGGTTTTTTTTGGGTTGTGCTGACCGGTTTTTTTTCCAATTTTTTTCTTACGTTGTGCTGATCGGGTTTTTTTTTTTTACGTTGTGCTCACCCTTGTTCTTTAAACGACACTATCCAGAGGAGGACGCCTAAAGGCGACCCGTAATGGCCTCATCTTCGGCAGGCTCCTCTGATTTTTTTTACGTTGTGCTGACCGGTTTTTTTCCAGTTTTTTTTACGTTGTGCTGACTGTTTTTTTTTTCTTACGTTGTGCTGACCGGTTTTTTTCTTTTTTTTGGGTTGTGCTGACCGATTTTTTTTTACGTTGTGCTGACCGGTTTTTTTTTCGTTGTGCTGACCCTTGTTCTTTAAATGACGCTATCCAGAGGAGGACACCTAAAGGCAAGCCGTAATGGCATCATCCTCGGCAGGCTACTCCGATTTTTTTTAACATTGTGTTGACCCTTGTTCTTTAAATCACGCTATCCTGAGGCGGACACCTAAAAGGGAGCCGTAATGGCCTCATCTTCGGCAGGCTCCTCCGATTTTTTTCCGGTTTTTTTTTACGTTGTGTTGACCGATTTTTGTTTTTTTTATTATTTTACGTTGTGCTGACTGGTTTTTTCCAGTTTTTTTACGTTGTGCTGACTTGTTTTTTTTTTTGTTGTGCTAACCAGTTTTTTTCCAGTTTTTTTTTACGTTGTGTTGACCGATTTTTTTCCTTTTTTTTACGTTGTGCTGACCGGTTTTTTTAGGTTGTGCTGACCGGTTTTTTTCCATTTTTTTTACGTTGTGCAGACCGGTTTTTTTTCATTTTTTTACGTTGTGCTGACCCTTGTTCTTTGAATAACGCTATCCAGAGGAGGATACCTAAAGGCAAGCTGTAATGGCCTCATCTTCGGCAGGCTCCTCCGATTTTTTTTTAAGTTGAGCTGACCAGTTTTTTTCCAGTTTTTTTTACGTTGTGCTGACCGGTTTTTTTTCTGTTTTTTATTTCTTTTCCTAGTGCAGATCGTTTTTTTTTACGTTGTGCTTACCGGTTTTGTTTTTCTATTTTACGTTGTGCTGACCGATTTTTTTTTGGGTTGTGCTGACCAGTTTTTTTTCCAGTTTTTTTTTACGTTGTGCTGATCGGTTTTTTTTTACGTTGTGCTGACTCTTGTTCTTTAAATGACGCTATCCAGAGGAGGACACCTAAAGGCAAGCCGTAATGGCATCATCCTCGGCAGGCTACTCCGATTTTTTTTAACATTGTGTGGACCCCTAAAGGCGAGCCGTAATGGTCTCATCTTCGGCAGGCTCCTCCGATTTTTTCTTTCCAGTTTTTTTTACGTTGTGCTGAGCGGTTTTGTTTTTTTTATTTTACGATGTGCTGACTGGTTTTTTTTCCAGTTTTTTTTCGTTGTGCTAACCCTTGTTCTTTAAATGACGCTATCCAGAGGACACCTCAAGGCGAGCCGTAATGGCCTCATCTTCAGCAGGCTCCTCTTATTTTTTTTTCAGGTTTTTTTTTACGTTGTGTTGACCGGCTTTTTTCCTTTTTTTTTACGTTGTGCTGACCGTTTTTTTTTTCGTTGTGCTAACCCTTGATCTTTAAATGATGCTATCCAGAGGAGGACACCTAAAGGCGAGCCGTAACGGCCTCATCTTCGGCAGGCTCCTCCAATTTTTTTTAACGTTGTGCTGTCCCTTGTTCTTTAAATGACGCTATCCCGAGGATGACACCTAAAGGGGAGCCGTAATGGCCTCATCTTCGGCAGGCTCCTCCGATTTTTTCTTTGTGTTTTTTTTTTTTTACGTTGTGCTGAGCGGTTTTGTTTTTTTTATTTTACGTTGTGCTGACCGGTTTTTTTCAGTTTTTTTTCGTTGTGCTAACCCTTGTTCTTTAAATGACGCTATCCAGAGGAGGACACCTAAAGGCGAGCCGTAATGGCATCATCTTCGGCAGGCTCCTCCGATTTTTTTTACGTTGTGCTGACCGGTTTTTTTCCAGTTTTTTTTACGTTGTGCTGACCGGTTTTTTGTTTTCTTTTTATACGTTGTGCTGAACGATTTTTTTTTACGTTGTGCTGACCGGTTTTTTTCTTTTTTTTTGGGATGTGCTGACCAATTTTTTTTAACGTTGTACTGACCCTTGTTCTTTAAATGACGCTATCCCGAGGAGGACACATAAAGGGGAGCCGTAATGGCCTCATCTTCAGCAGGCTCCTCTGATTTTTTTTCAGGTTTTTTTTACGTTGTGTTGACCGGTTTTTTCCTTTTTTTTTTACGTTGTGCTGACCAGTTTTTTTAGGTTGTGCTGACCAGTTTTTTTCATTTTTTTTACGTTGTGCTGACCGTTTTTGTTTCATTTTTTTTACGTTGTGCTGACCCTTGTTCTTTAAATAACGCTATCCAGAGGAGGACACCTAAAGGCGAGCCGTAATGGCCTCTTCTTCGGCAGGCTCCTCCGATTTTTTTTTACGCTGTGCTGACCGGTTTTTTTTCCAGTTGTTTTTTTACATTGTGCTGACCGGTTTTTTTATTTTTTTTATTTTACGTTGTGCTGACCGGTTTTTTTCCAATTTTTTTTATGTTGTGCTGACCGGTTTTTTTTTGGGTTGTACTGACCGATTTTTTTTCCAATTTTTTTCTTACGTTGTGCTGATCGGGTTTTTTTTTTTACGTTGTGCTCACCCTTGTTCTTTAAATGACACTATCTAGAGGAGGACGCCTAAAGGCAACCCGTAATGGCCTCATCTTC
Organism: Arachis duranensis; assembly: GCF_000817695.3. Taxonomy (NCBI): domain Eukaryota; kingdom Viridiplantae; phylum Streptophyta; class Magnoliopsida; order Fabales; family Fabaceae; genus Arachis; species Arachis duranensis. The sequence goes on from NC_029779.3 coordinate 22,266,185, forward strand.
GGCAGGCTCCTCCGATTTTTTTTACGTTGTGCTGACCGGTTTTTTTCAGTTTTTTTTTACGTTGTGCTAACTGTTTTTTTTTTGCTTTTTCTTACGTTGTGCTGACCGGTTTTTTTCTTTTTTTTTGGGTTGTGCTGACCGATTTTTTTTTACGTTGTGCTTACCTGTTTTTTTTTTTCGTTGTGCTGACCCTTGTTCTTTAAATGACGCTATCCAGAGGAGGACACCTAAAGGCAAGCCGTAATGGCCTCATCCTCGGCAGGCTACTCCGATTTTTTTTAACATTGTGTTGACCCTTGTTCTTTAAATCACGCTATCCCGAGGCGGACACCTAAAAGGGAGCCGTAATGGCCTCATCTTTGGCAGGCTCCTCCGATTTTTTTCCGGTTTTTTTTTTACGTTGTGTTGACCGGTTTTTTTTATTATTTTACGTTGTGCTAACCGATTTCTTCCAGTTTTTTTTACGTTGTGCTGACTTGTTTTTTTTTTTGGGTTGTGCTAACCGGTTTTTTTTCCAGTTTTTTTTTTACGTTGTGGTGACCAGTTTTTTTTCTTTTTTTTACGTTGTGCAGACCGGTTTTTTTAGGTTGTGCTGACCGGTTTTTTTCCATTTTTTTACGTTGTGCTAACCAGTTTTTTTTCCAGTTTTTTTTTACGTTGTGCTGATCGGGTTTTTTTTTACGTTGTGCTGACTCTTGTTCTTTAAATGACGCTATCCAGAGGAGGACACCTAAAGGCGAGCCGTAATGGCCTCATCTTCGGCAGGCTCCTCCGATTTTTTTTTACGTTGTGCTGACCGGTTTTTTTTTTCTTTACGTTGTGCTGAGCGGTTTTTTTCTTTTTTGGGTTGTGCTGACCGGTTTTTTTTTTTACGTTGTGCTGACCGTTTTTTTCGTTGTGCTAACCCTTGTTCTTTAAATGACGCTATCCAGAGGAGGACACCTAAGGCACGCATCGCGCTCGCGCGCCCTATGTAAACTGCCAAATACACGTGGACGCGTACATGCCGCGTGCGCGCAGGTCTGGTAGCGCAACCTCCAGGCCATTTTCCAGAAAGTTAGGCTTGACCTGGGCCATCCTTAAGCCCCTGGCCCAAGTTGATCTACGCGGACGCGCACTTGCCGCGTGCGCGCCCCTATACCAAGGAGGAACAGACGCGAGCGCATGCATTGCGCTAGCGCGTCCTATCACATGTTACCAATGTACGCGGACGCGCACTTGCCGCACGCGCGCCCTTACGTGCTGCCACCACTCTAGGCTTCTGACCCGAGAGTTGGGCGTGCCTCAAGCCCATCCTAAGCCTCAGGCCCAACCTCATTTACGCGTGCGCGCACTATACGCGCACGCGTCCTTGCCTAATTTGACTTATCCACGCTTAAGCGCGTTGTACGCGCACGCGTAGGTCCTTAGACTCCTCAATGCACGCGGACGCGCACCGTGCGCGCTCGCGTCGATTCAAAATGTGATAACCCTAATGCGCGACGCACACTGCGCAGTCGCGCACCTTCCCCCTCCCAACCTCCATTTTCGTCTTCTTCTTCCTCTTCTCTCCCACAACCGCCGTCGCAGTGGCAGCGCCGGCCACCACCGCACGGCCAACTCATTACCTCTCTCGACCATCAACCCCACTCATCCTCTCTCTCCTCCACTCGCTCTCTCCTCCTCCCTTCGGCCAAACACCCGGGCCGCCTCTGCTCAGCCACCATTATCACCACTGCCGGTCGCAACCTCTATCGGCCACCACCGTCACTTCGTGCTCTCTCTTTCATCTACTCTCTCCCTCCGCTTCAGTCTCTCACCCTCCTTCACGTTGCAGCTGATGAGCGGATAATTTGTACGCTTTTTGGCATTGTTTTTAGTATGTTTTTAGTAGTTTTAGTTGAGTTCTTAGTATATTTTTATTAGTTTTTAGTTAAAATTCACTTTTCTAGACTTTATTATGAGTTTGTGTGTTTTTTTGTGATTTCAGGTATTTTCTGGCTGAAATTGAGGGACCTGAGCAAAAATCTGATTCAGAGACTGAAAAGGACTGCAGATGCTGTTGGATTCTGACCTCCCTGCACTCGAAGTGGATTTTCCGGAGCTACAGAAGCCCAATTGGCGCGCTCTCAACGGCGTTGGAAAGTAGACATCCTGGGCTTTCCAGCAATATATGATAGTCCATACTTTGCCTAAGATTTGATGGCCCAAACCGGCGTTCAAAGTCACCCTCAGAATTCCCAGCGTTAAACGCCGGAACTGGCACCAAAATGGGAGTTAAACGCCCAAACTGGCACCAAAGCTGGCGTTTAACTCCA